>NC_052617.1:40657852-40981688 GCF_016545825.1 Eucalyptus grandis | reverse complement strand
GGAAAATTGAGAGGAAGAAGAAGCGGAGACGGAGACCGATAGGAGAGGAGGGATAATGGCGGGGAACGAGTGGATCAATGGCTACTTGGAGGCGATTCTGGATGCCGGACGGTACAACGTGAAGAGAAGAGGCGACGGGAAGATTGGCGGTGGCGGTAAGGGTGGTGTTGTTGCTACTGAGTTTGATGGTAATGAGAGGGAGGGAAGCTTGTTTAGCCCCACCAGGTACTTTGTGGAAGAAGTTGTCAATAGCTTTGATGAGTCTGATCTTCACAAGACATGGATCAAGGTTATTACTCTCTCTCTCTCTCTCTCTCTCTCTCTCTAACAGCATACTGTACGCTATCAACTATCTCTCGTTAAATGACATTGCGATTAATCAAATAGTCAAGTAAGTGACTAATCTCAACCGTTGAACAACAATAATGTATGACACACCGTTATATCTTAAAATTTCCAACTGGGACTCTAGGCCATAGCGCAAAATGAAGTTTGAGCATTTTGAGTTTGTAAACTAATGGTAGGATTGCACATAATGTATTACAAAGTCAAAGTGACATGTCATACGCTAAATTGATTTATTTGAATAGATTGGCGGTATTTTTCAGAATCACTTTTCCAATTAAATTTTGTAAAAACAGGTTTTAATTCCTTTAAACTTATTATGAATTCATTTAACCAAAAAGACATTGCGAGTGGGATTTCAAGTTTGCCGTACTAAGTGAGAAATTCTTTCTTAGGGATTATCCCATCTAGTGGCTTCTCGACCAAGAATAATTAAATTTGTCTTGGCTTATAGTTGGACTACATTGTTTCTCTCTTGTATCTATGTAGAAATGAATGAAATGTCACTTTGACAAAAATAGCAATTTAAATGCAAATGTTTGCACACTCCCTTTTCATCGGATCATTAAGCTTAATTAATTCACATCATTATCGCTTTCACTTTTTAAAAAAGAAATAAGAATTGTACTCTATGGGGCTTTATCCTGTTAAATCTCTTTAAAAATGTTTAGGCATATTTAGGTGGGCAGCTAAATATTTATCTCTTTAATATATATGTTTGTGTGTGTTTGTGTGTGTGTGTACCTATTTATAGCTTAAACCCATTAGTGTGCATGTCAAGTACATGTTTATACATCCTTGTGCAAGACATATTCTCTTACAATCAGTTAATTCTTTTTCTTTTTCTTTTTCTTTTTGTTTCCTTCGATACGAATGATCGAGCCCTTTATGTTTATATTCGACAAATCTTGATCATACGTAGTAATGTTCTATACAACAAAACCATCACCAACTGTGGCCCTACCCTCCCTCACATGTATATAAAAAACCACTAGATTTGGCCTTACAAATAGCACATTATTGGTATCCTCGCCCGGATATTTTCCTTTAAGTAAACAAACGAACGAAAAAAAGAAGGCGAATCGAAGCCTAAAAATCTAATTGCACGGCATCAGTTGGAGGAGGAATAAAGGCTAAAGAGAATATATTCCACCATTGTCGCGACACCAACTCTTTCCTGGCCCAACCCTTGGTGTGACACTAGAATAATAATAAAACATAGTTTTAACGCCTTCGCCAAGTTGCGCTCGGGACAAAAGAACCTTTTGGATGGTGGCCAATCGCCACCAAATAAAATTGTGCAATAACCCGAAATATTAATCGCTTAAATTGATTTATCATTATATGCATCTATTTCAATTATTTAAGTGCGTTCAATATACCTCCACAAAATTTACCAAACAAATTCCATTAAAGTACCATAGTAATATCCCTACTATTGCACCTGTACTTAACGAGTTTGCGGATGCAACCAACCCCCATTTGCAATTGATTGTGAGGGAGGAAGAAAATGGTTTATTTATGTTATAGCTTGATCCAACCTTTTGAGTCCGGGAAAGAAAAAATTATTTCTACGGACGGTATTGGGATTTTAATGTGTAATAATCCCGATATTATTTCTGAAAGAACGATGGATTTCCTAACTTTAATTGTACATATATGCCAATGCCAGTGCTTGCCAGACATGTATATGCGCTAGAGTTGGATAAATCCAAGACTTTCCCCCCTAATTTCATATTGGTTTAGTGAGTGATGCGGCTAGCAGAATCGATGGCAGTGCATGAATTGTATGGAAACTCGTGCTCTCGAGCGGGGCGATCTAGTATATTTAATTTATGCGATATTTACTGAAATCAAAAGAGAAGGGGGAGGACTTGGAAAAGGAGGTCTTTCTGCTTCTTTTGCTGTCGTTGTGGTGGTTGATGATGAAGATGTTGACGGTGAAAGTGTTGAATGGCGGGGGGCAGGTGATAGCAACAAGGAATACTCGTGAGCGCAATAACAGGCTCGAGAATATGTGCTGGCGGATTTGGCATCTCGCCCGCAAAAAGAAGCAGGTATGCTCTGCCCTTTAATCGCACTGCACCGCACCACTTGATATGCTTTTTGCTTTTCTTTATTTGATTTTATTTGATCCATGTACGTTTAGAACTGAATTGATAATTTTCTCGATAAAATAGAATAGTTATGATAAAAAAAAAAAAATAAGTATTTTCATCCTCATAGCATCAAATTCTACCATAATATTTCGATTTAATTTTTTGTTGTCCCTCTATTTCATTTCCGTTGGTAAATTAGATAAGAAGTGAATGTTCAAAAAATAATGGGATAAGTATACTAAAAGTCCTAAAAATTTTCATGAAAAAGCAATTGAGTCATGCAATATTCAAAAAAGTATAATTAAATCCTAAAACTTGTCACAAAAGTGTAATCGAGTTTTAAAACTTTTAAAAAATATAATTAAGTCGTAAAACTTGTCACGAAAATGCAATCAAGTCCTAAAAGTTTCGAAAAGTGCATTAAGTCTTAAAATTTATCACAAAAATTCAATAAAGTCCTAAAATTCTCAAAAAAAAAAATGTATTAACAAAAAGACTTGATTTGATCCATTTAACAAGTTTTTGCATTTGATTGCACATTTTGAAAGTTTTAGGACTCGATTGTACTTTCATGATAAGTTTTAGGACTTAATTATAATTTTTAAAGTTTTAGGACTCAACTGCATTTTAGTGACAAGTTTTAAAACTTTTAATGCACTTATCTCTATTGTCAATGGTGGTCATTCTTCAAAGTACATTGTTTGCAAAAGCTGAGTAGAGAGAGTTGAACCTAATGCTTACAGATAGCATGGGATGATGCGCAAAGGCTAGCGAAACGGCGGCTCGAGCGCGAGCAAGGCCGTAGCGAAGCGGCAGATGATCTCTCTGAGCTTTCAGAAGGAGAGAAGGAGAAAGGCGACGGCAGCCACAGTCCCGAGCCCGCAAAAGACAAGATTGCCAGGATCAACTCCGACTTGCAAGCATGGTCAGACGATGAAAAGCCGCGGCAACTCTACATTGTCTTGATAAGGTACCTGATGTTTTTACTAAGATTGTTTATTTGCCATGTGAATGACAACTTGGTGAATCAGCCAAGGTCAGCGAGTGCACTTTCTCATGCATGCCTAATGTGCAAATACATGTATGATGGTTGCGCGTTCAAACTTACGAAATCAAACTACAAATTTCTGGAAGTGCCTAAGAAAGCAGTTATCATAATGTGAAGCGAAAGATATAATCTGATAACCTTGATCATGACATGTCGGCCTTTTGAAACGTATAATGCTTATCTTGTATGTAGTATGCACGGGCTGGTGCGTGGAGAAAATATGGAACTCGGCCGGGACTCCGACACTGGCGGTCAGGTAGAGATATAGTTATATAAGAAATTCCCATAAGGATCAGCTTAATTGCTTCTGCTTCAATCATGGACAATGGATTGAGACTAATCAAGATGGAGTGCTATGGACATTTTAACGTATAACATGTCCTAGGCTATCCTTGGTAACTAGCTTTGGTGCTATTTTCAGGTGAAGTATGTCGTTGAACTTGCTCGAGCTCTGGCGAGCACCAAAGGAGTGTACCGTGTCGATCTGTTGACCCGGCAAATCACCTCACACGAGGTGGACTCGAGCTATGGTGAGCCCATCGAAATGCTGTCTTGTCCCGCTGATGCTGGTGACGGCTGCGGTGCCTATATTATTCGCATGCCTTGCGGGCCTAGTAACGAGTAATCACATTATCCCTCACCCAGTTTATTTTGCCATATCCAAGCACATAAGCATTAATTTTTTTAGCCATGGAAGGTTTATGGCATTGATTGAAACATGTTCAGGTACATTCCAAAGGAGTCACTTTGGCCTCATGTACCCGAATTTGTCGATGGAGCACTGAACCACATTGTCAACATGGCGAGAGTCCTCGGTGAACAGATTGATGGTAAGCCGGTTTGGCCTTACGTGATACATGGCCATTATGCCGATGCAGCGGAGGCGGCAGCACTCCTGTCCGGTGTCCTGAACGTGCCGATGGTCCTAACGGGGCACTCACTCGGGAGGAACAAGTTTGAGCAATTGCTCAAACAAGGAAGGCTTTCTAGGGAGGACATTAACACGACCTACAAAATTATGAGAAGGATTGAGGCGGAGGAGCTGGGTTTGGATGCCGCCGAGATGGTGGTTACGAGCACAAGGCAAGAGATCGAAGAGCAATGGGGCTTGTACGACGGGTTCGATCTCAAGTTGGAGAGGAAGCTTCGGGTTAGGCGACGGCGTGGGGTGAGTTGCTACGGACGGTACATGCCGAGGATGGTGGTAAGAATTCAAAATTCCGTTTCTTAGTCACAACTATCTAACCTTCGAAAGATCTGTTACTGTTTTTCTTTTTAATTTCTTCAATGACGTCATATCTTTCTTGGTTACATGGAAATTGCCCCTAGGGTGCCACAAGCTGTGACAAGTTTTTCGATCTGCAAGTCTCTTAAACGTAAAAACACTGATCATCATGTCTGCATAGGTCATACCTCCGGGAATGGACTTCAGCAATGTGAAAGTAGAAGATTCAACTGAAAGCGAGAGCGACCTCAAATCCTTGATTAGTTCAGACAAGACTCCTAACAAGAGACATTTACCGCGCATATGGTCTGAGGTCGAACTTCATGATATACTAATGAATCCTTTTCTATTTCCTAGTGCGATTTTACTTGAGTTCCGCATGATGGATGTACTTTCAAATTTCATGCATGAAAGAAAGAGGATGTAAAGCCATTCCTTCACAAACAAAAAGTATAACAAATCTGTCTTCTTTATGTTATTTCATTTATATTGGTTTAACTTGCTTTTTGCCAAACAGGTGATGAGATTTTTCTCGAATCCTCATAAGCCGATGATACTGGCATTGTCCCGTCCTGACCCCAAGAAAAATGTCACAACCTTGCTGAAGGCTTTCGGGGAGTGCCAACACCTTCGAGAACTAGCCAACCTGGTAAAACTTGCATCTGATATGCTCGTACAAACCTGCTGCTCTTTGACATTAAGCTAAAGTAGTTGCTGTTATATTTGATTTGTTATTGCAGACATTAATTCTTGGCAACAGAGATGACATTGAGGAGATGCCAGAAGGTAGCTCCGTCGTGCTCACGAATGTACTCAAGCTCATCGACAAGTATAATTTGTATGGTCAGGTGGCGTACCCAAAGCACCACAAGCAAAGTGATGTCCCTGAAATTTATAGGCTGGCTGCTAAAACAAAGGTAAGTTACTCCTTCACTAAGCCGACACTAGGATGTCGTCATCCAAATAAATCCAGTCATGCATAGTTAGAGAAAACTCTTATATTAACCACGTTAAAGTGATTATCGAGGTTCAATTCATAACACTTCGGTTAATGGAACATGTGGCCCAATAAAGAAGATAAAACCAAGTAATCAGGACAGTATGAGCTCATGTGGATACTGATGGCAATGGCACAGCCATATACTCCCATCATATTTTTTTCTCCTTTTGTCATCTTTGAAGTCAAATAAATTATGTTCATCGGCAGCAAAATACTGAGTTAAAGTTATCTGTTTATGATTTTGGTCAAGGGAGTTTTCATCAATCCAGCACTCGTGGAGCCATTTGGTCTCACGCTAATTGAGGTACATGCGTCAGTTTCCCTTTGTGAATATTCCATGGTATAAATAGCAAGGAGCATTTTGTTCTCTGTGACCTGAAAAATAAGTGCATTGTCACAGCATGAAGTAATTCTTTCAGCCTGAAAACATCAATCAAGTCATTTTTCCGCTCTTGTCATACACTGCAGGCAGCTGCGTATGGATTGCCAATCGTAGCCACCAGGAATGGAGGGCCTGTAGACATCTTGAAGGTAGAAAGAACAACCCTAAGTCTTACTTTGTACCGCTTTGGGATTAAGCTTATTGCTCTTGATAATTATTTTGCACCTGACAATAGTTCAGCAGCAATTTTGCTTGATTCCCTGGAGGTCAATTTTCAATCAAATCTGTCTAGTATTATATACCATCAAAAAGAATAATAATTAGGCTTTCTGATATACTCAACTTGAAGCGCATTCACTGCCACTTTGTCCTAGACCACACCAGAAGTTGTCATAGCACATTTGTCTTAAACCACGTCACCCTGTTGAGCACTCCAGCTTGAGTTAAGCTACAACTAATTCTCTCTTCATTTTAAATAGCCATATGCTTTTTTTTTCTTATGTACTAAACATTTTCACTCGTATCAGAATTTTTGGCCCGGGGGGGGACAATTTTATTCCTGATGAAGCAATTACCACCTCATTTTCTAATGAACAAGTCTGCAGGCACTAAACAACGGCCTCCTCATTGACCCTCATGATCAGAAAGCCATAGCAGATGCTCTTCTGAAGCTCGTGGCGGACAAAAGCCTATGGGCAGAATGCCGGAAAAATGGATTAAAGAACATACATTGTTTCTCATGGACTGAGCATTGTCATAACTATCTCTCCCAAGTTGATCACTGCCGGAATCGCCATCCCACTTCCCGTTTCCAGATTATGCCGATCCCAGAAGAACCATTGAGTGAGTCACTCAGAGACGTCGAGGACCTATCTTTGAAGTTTTCCATAGATGGCGAACTCAAGGCAAATGGAGAGCTTGATCTTGCAACCCGACAGAAGGAACTCATTGAAGCTCTCACAAGAAAAGTTCACCCAAATGGCGGTTCTCCTTCCATTAGTCTATCAAGTAGAAGACAGAAAATATTTGTGATAGCCCTCGACCCCTATGACAGCGGTGGCCTGTTCACCAATATCTTTAGAGTGACAATCAAGAATATTATGAAGGTCGCACGAGGGTACTCAGGTTTGAACAGAGTGGGTTTCGTGCTTCTCACCGGTGCAACCTTACAAGAGACATTGAATGCTTTTAAAGGCAGTGATATAAATGTAGAAGAATTCGAGGCGTTATCCTGCAACAGTGGAAGCTCAATATACTATCCAGGGAGAGATTTCATAGCCGATGTGGACTACGAGGGCCATTTGGAGTACAGGTGGCCTGGAGACAATGTTCGCTCAATGGTCTTGAGGCTTGCCAAGGCGGAGGATGGCATGGAGGATGATATTGAAGAGCTTAAAGCCGGATGCAACTCGAGATGCTTTGCTTTCAGCATTAAACCAGGAGGAAAGGTGAGATATTTAGGTCTTAAGTAAAATCAAGATGCCTGAACTGACATTCTCCTGATGTTTTATACTGTCAATGTTAGGTTCGAAGGATTGATGACCTTAGGCAAGCGCTCAGAATGCGAGGTTTTCGTTGCCACATCGTCTATTCATGTGCAGGAACGAGGTTGAGCGTGATGCCTCTGTTTGCATCAAGAATTCAAGCACTGAGGTTGGTCTTAGATGCTAATCAAGCAACTACTACACCTAAGACACAAAACCTGCATTATACACACGCAACAATGGAGTGTTTTTTTCTTGTTTTCATGTTCAATTGAATGTTAGTTTGGAGATTTGAATGACAAACTTATGGCTTTTTCTTTGTCATGTCGTCTTGATTTGGCCAAGCAGGTATCTTTCAATCAGGTGGGGAATCGATTTTGCGGACTCGGTCGTGTTTGTGGGAGATAAAGGAGACACGGACTATGAGCAACTGTTAGGCGGCCTTCACAAAACTATCATACTGAATGGTACAGTGGAATGTGGCAGCGAGAAACTTCTTCGAAGTGAAGAGAACTTCAAGAGGGTCGATGTCGTCGCTCTCAATAGCCCCAGGATTCGGATTGTAGAAGACGGCTCTGAAGAGGACATTTCGAGGGCTTTGGAAAGCTTGCGGATGAAGTAATCCAAAGTGCCATTGGGGTTCTTCAGTTAATCTTCAGAAACTCTGAAATGCCTAAGTGAATATGGCATACCGGTTACAATGAAAAAGAAAAGCAAGGATATGTAATTATGTGACCTGACAAACAGCATGTCTCGTCATCTACTTGTCTAAAATTCCTACAGCATGTACTGTCAAATTATTCAGTAAAATTCTCTCCCGTATGCTGTATCTAGTTTTCTCTGCTATACATACAGCTTCTCCAAGCATCTATCATCTATGACTTGTAATATGCCACACATAAAGTGAATACATTGTCTGCATTGGACACCAATTTCAATGTGTTTTGAAGTACTAATATTATTACGCTTTCTGATTTACGTTAACCTACTTAAATCTTTAAATTATATGAATCTCATATGAGTCTCACATGACCTAACGGCTCATGTGAAATGAACTAATAAAAGTTGGAAGTGCATAATAAGTTTCCATACTTGAGAGAAGGATTGGAGAACATTGACCATCCTCCTATCGAGAGAATGTAACTTATATATACAATTGTTCCTAAATAAATCCAATAGAAATAATCGTCGACGTAACAAAATGGCTGACATTGTTCGGAGAGGGTTTTTAGCCTAACCAAAACGACCGCGTATTGTAGCAAGCAAACTGATGCCTGGCCGAGTCATAAGCTATCCCCAACCTGTGAAATATGGCCCTGAAGTTTCGTCAACTATCCAATACCGCCTTGCAACTTTTCTTATCTTCTCAATCGAGTCCCTAGACGATATTTTAATTTTCCAGCTCGGCCTTCCCCCTGCTTTGCTCCTGGAGCTTCGCCGGTTAGCCGCTCTGCGAGAGAAGATGAAGATTGCAATGGCGATTCGATCGCTGCGAAAACCTCTGCTTCATCGCACCGCACATCTCGGGAATCCGCCTCCCCTCCCTTCATTCCCAAAACTCTCCAAATTCGCGGTCTCCGTCGCCGCCAGACCTCGCCCGATCGTCGCGTCGAGCGCAGCCCTGGAATGGCGAACCGGCGAGCGAACATGTCGCCGGGGCGGCTTCTGCTCCGGCAGCTCCGGGCATAGCAAGGCGCCGGGCTCTTGCTTCTACAGCAACGGGGGTGCCGCTTCCTCGAGTTACAGTGGCGGCAGTGGCAGCAGTTACTTGGAGTTGACCGACGAAGAGCTGATGAGGCAGTGCGAGATGAGCACGTTCAAGTCGTCGGGCCCCGGCGGCCAGCACCGCAATAAGCGCGAATCGGCGGTCCGCCTCAAGCACATCCCCACTGGTATCATTGCGCAAGTGAGCTCGGTTCGATTTCACTTTTTGGTCGTCCTGGAATTAGCACGAGTTGCTGATTTTTATGCTCTTTTTGGTTTGGATGATTCACTGATTGATGGGTAGCAGTAATTATCTTATTGATGTGAAGATAAAGGCGGTTTTTTTTTTTTTTTTTTCCTTGTTGCATTGTCTGGGATACTATGGAGAGTGTATTTTGGCAGGCTGTTGAGGACCGATCGCAGCACAAGAATCGAGCGTCAGCTTTACTCCGCCTCCGCACTCTCTTGGCTCTTAAAGGTGGCCTTTTTCGCTCTCTCCCTTTGTTTTTGTCAGTAGTTCATTGTATTAGAGGACTTATGTAATCGACCCAAATTACTAGAACAAGAGGCGGATGCGGCTGCTGCAACTTCTGCTGCTTTGTGAAGAGACTGCATTTGCAAATTTCTCTTGATCAACATTTGAGGCTGAATACCATTTTTGCAATAATCTAAGAAGCCCCCAGTTATGGTTAGAGTTGTAGCTCTGCATAGCTGCAGACTTCCAAGAGATTCAAAGATCTTGCCAGGGTAGTCATTAGTAGAGTACAAGTCCTTAGATGTAGAAATATCTTGTCCCCTAGTCAAGTGATCATCATCCTAAAGTGCATTATAAATACATGGTTATATTGAAACACAGTCTGCAGTTATTATACCCGTCTCTTTCGTGATTTATGCCTTTTTTTGACAATAATATAGTAACTATAATCTCTAGTGTCCTCATTTTCATTGAATTGGATGGTTATCTTATATGTGTTATTTTGGTCTTCAATGAGAGATGGCATTCTTTTGATCTAGTGAGGAATGCTGTTGATCTTGAGGCATACTCACCTCCCAAAGAGCTCCTTCAAATACTTCCCCTGAAGTCGACTGTTAGAGGATCTGATTGTGGACCCCAAATTGGACCGAACAATCCAAAGTTTATGCTGGTATGCAGTTGAGCAACCTTTAAATTTGTCTTCAATATACATTTGAAGGGTCCATTATATAAAATACTTTTGTTATGATAAGGTACTTGAAAGCCACTGTTCTGCAGCAAACTTAAACTTTCACATCAAAGTCGCTCTCTCTAGGAGAAAGTTACTGAGCTAGGAGCTTAGGAAAAATGTGCTGTCAATTGAAGTTATGTAACTACTATGGTTCATTGATGGTTTAGCTGCTGCCGAAGCTACTCTTAAGAATAAAAATATGAGATAATGACATAAACGGTCTTTGAACTTTCACCCAATGTGCAATGTGGTCCCTAAACTTTTAATTTGTTCAAAATGGTCTCTAGATTTCTGGTAATATTCAAATTAGTTCATGGACCATATGAAAATGTTTAATGTTATCCTTTTATTAATTCAAGTTCAGCAATAATATTGAACTTTTTCTTATAGTCCGGAGACTAGATTTAACATGTATCAAAGTTCAGAGACCTAATTGAACAAATTGAAATTTCATGGACAACACTGCATGTTAGGCTAAAGTTCATGGAGCACATTGCACATTGGGCCAAAGTTCAAGGACCATTTGTGTCATTTTTCCTAAAATTATGGAGCGTGAACTGTGAAGAGTAGCTACGTTCATCAATAATCACCATGGCTAAAGAATGTTTGTTTTGTCATATTAAGCATTTGTGATATCAAAATCTGGAAGAACTTTTCCAAGAGGTTTTAAGACTAAAGTAATGATGGTGACAGATTTCATGTCAACACTTTAGTCGTCTGTTTGGAGCTTGAACCATTTCTGCTATGGCAGTATTTATTATTTTATTGAATTAATGAGAATGCATTTGTCATATTGAATGCTACCTATCATTTCACAGGGAGTGCAAGCCTTGCTGGATCTACTATCTGCCCTTGAAGGTTCTGTTTCCGAAGTAGCAAAATTACTAGGGTATAATTCTCCATTGGATAATATTAAAATCCAAAAAAGTGTTTCTTGTCAAATGAGCTTATTGTTTGTTAAATTGTTAATTATTTGTATTTACAAGAGTGGGCATGCATTAATTGAATTTGCAATGATCTTAAAAATACCAAATCTATGATGCTACCTCAATTTTTGAGTAATATTCATTTCCTATTGCAGTCTAAGCACAGGAGCATTATCACGATTGATCCTTTCAGATGACTCTCTTAGGCTGGCAGTGAATGAGTTAAGGGCATCTAAGGTAATTTTTTTATGAACTACAGGACTACTTGGGTTTTAACTTGGAGAAACTGGCGTGTATTATGTTTACAAATATGGTCGAACTGCCTCGGTAATTGATGTTTCAACTGATGAAAATCATTTATTAATTATACATTTATCCATAATGCATCTTAGGGAACTGTTGCAGTGATACTAATGCATTCTGATGATTTGATACTTAAAACAATGCTCATCTTAGGCTTACTTTGTTTTAGTTTTGCTTTGAAAGATATTCATTTATTACTTTTGAGAACCTGCTTTAGAGAGCAGTATTGACCTAATGAGGCTTGATGTGAAAATGCTGAACAAGAGGCTTCGAGAAAACTAGTGTTTTCTGAATTATATGAAGGCAGTCAGCAAACAGCAAATCCATGGTTTTTTGAAGAAACAACTTTTGTTACTGGAAAGTGTTGTTACTGAAAAGCAATTTGAATGACAGGCTATATTCTCCTTAAGACAAATGACGGTTTGGATTTTCAAAGTGTGTGGCTGTTCTTACTGATGTTGCTTTTTCACTTCTCTGATTTGAATATGGGAAACTGGTCTAAGCTGCTTGTTTATTATTATCATTGCAGTATCTGCCGAGTGCTTGACAATGGGTTTTTTCTTTTTTTCAATTTAGTGTTCTTTATGACAATGTTGTCAGCTTTCATGTCATGTTCTTTTTTAGGATAATAAATTGTTTATCCAGTCTTTACCTTACCAAGATGTCACTAGGCAGAAGTAGTGAACATCAGTACAAAGTTATGCCCATTTCTGATTATAAATAGTAACAAGTTTGATCATTCAAACTATGTTTTCTAAGGTCATTACATTTGGTTCTAAAAAAATAGGGAACACAGCATTTATTTCTGTGTCTTTTCATCTTTTTTAGCAAGTTATTTTATACAGACTTCTCTGGGTCCTCTGCAGGGAATGAAGCCTCTCAAGTGAGACTATCAAAGCTATCCATACCAGATATTCCGAATGGTTGTGATGAGAAGTGCCTTTCTCGTCTCATGCAGAAGCCTTCAGCATCGATAGCATGACTTGTGCAATTAGCAAGCTAAGCTGCCTATCCCGCATGCATCATACACCTTTATACATTGTAAATACCTTGAAGGATCCTTTTCATCTGTTATTGTTTTTATTGCTTGCTGCTCTTTGCTCCTCTGAAACAGCCTGACGTAGTTCTTATACTACTGATGCAGGATCCAGGCAAACATTTTTCAGGGATAGTCTTGGTTTTTACCTGCTGAAGTTCATGTAAAGTTTACTGGCCAGGTTGACTCTGAGTCTGACCAAGTGTTGATTTTTGTATCTTTTTAACTTACCAGATCAGTTTGTGCTCATGTTTACAAATTTCTGCTAGATGACATGGGGACAATTTTTCGCCGGATGTCCTGACCTGCTGATATTGAGCATAAAAATGACTCGTGTATTTGTGAATATTTATTAGAGTAACATCAGAGAGATTAATAGTCAGTTTGCAATATGTTATTATAGGAGCTATTGCAGTTACTCTGGACAGCACACTCTCATTGAGATTTACTTGAGAATTTTACCTTGCCTTCTTGGAATTGGCCTTTTCTGTCTAACTTCAAAAGAGATTTCATCCCTGGACTTGCACCTTTATACTATAAATGCTTCTAGATTTGATTGGTGGAAATGCAACCTAAATACCATAGCATGAATGCAAATCAAAATCCATGGCAGTAGTCCAACTTGGCATGTTCTGTCATTAAATCATTCATTTGATGAAAACTTTTACTCAATACGTCCCTTGACAGCAAATGCGGAAAACCACTGGGAAATTTTCTAAATGGGTTACTATTGCAGAAATGAACTCTTCTAGATAATAGACTTTGCATGAGAGCTACATCTGCTTCAGCTAGTAATGACTTTGAGTCAGCTATTAGCCTATTACTAGGGAGTGAGGGTTGCCTGCAAGTTGAAGCATAAATTATCTGTTTTGTGAGAAAGCGAAGTCATAGGATCTATGCATATTCTTTTACTTTTAATCCGAGGGGTTGGAGCTGTTTGAAGCACCAGAAGAAGCTATTTAATAAGGTCTTGGCCTTGGTAATTGCTACATCAATGTACTACTGTTCACTGCGCATCTATGGAATGATTTCTGCTGAATGACTTGCTTTACAAAAAGCATGATTATGATGGTTTAGCTGATTAGCCAATCACCTTTCCTCAAGGTTTTTACTGGGCCAGGTCTTTGTGGCTTCATTTATTCCTGTAGGTGCCTGGATATCAGAGGTTATATATTCTCCTACTCGTTGGATGCACAGTGAATTAACTTCTGCAAAACTACTAACAGAATTTTACTTGGACAAGCATACAGTACTTGCAATGCAGTTACGTGTATAGAACGAACTCATCTTCCTTGCAGTTATATCGACCTAGTCCAATTAGCTTGG
Organism: Eucalyptus grandis; assembly: GCF_016545825.1. Classification (NCBI taxonomy): domain Eukaryota; kingdom Viridiplantae; phylum Streptophyta; class Magnoliopsida; order Myrtales; family Myrtaceae; genus Eucalyptus; species Eucalyptus grandis. Next base: position 40,967,605 of record NC_052617.1, on the reverse strand, counting down.
GATCCTTCTTTAGGGTTTTTAGGCCAAAAAATGGTTTTTAAGCCCCCGTCAATTCCTTCTGTCTCTTTGTACTTGGCTATGTGAGTGTAGACTTTCATATTATTATTGACTCTCTTTTTAGAGGAAGCATATGAAGCAGGGATTAAATTGACACAAGGAATAATGCAAGTTGGAGTGAGGGAGAATCTAATCAAAGTGCAAGTGTTTGGCCACATATCTGAGGCTCTATTCATACATGCTAGAATACAAGCATTGACAAAGATTGTGATGACAAGACGCTGATGAATACCTGGAGGATGGAGCTTTTTCGAAGTCAAAGCCAACATAAACTGTGATGCTGCGAATTGGAAGAGAGAGTGGTGCAAAAGAATCCTATTCCATGAGAATGAGGTTCTCTCCACCACTATGACAACACTTTGGTTCCGTTGACTCTTTACAGTGGAAAACTATGCATTCATATCCAAAACCCTTAGCCTGTGATGTCCTTCTAAAGCATTCACTTTTTCTATTCCTTCTTCAGAAGACTTTTAACATATGCTTCTGGCTTTTCATTTAAATTCTTCTAAATCCGGGTGCCTCTTTATATGTCTTCTACTTTTCAAGGAGAACGCTGCACGTTTTAAAATATGGATTTGATTCCGCGGCTTCTTAAATTTCAAGTCGCCTTCTCCACTCTCCCATTGTTATATATGCGAACTTCTTGCTTGGTTGTTTTGCACACACTTCCTCCTTCCACCTTCAAGCTGCAAAACAACGAGAGAAGACGGAAGAATGGCAGCCGCTGCGCATGCCAAGCTGAGACTAGCTATTGGTTTTGTCAAAGACCATGCTTCAGTTGGCAAAGCCATACTAAACAAGAGAAGTGGGTTGTCCGAGATTGAAATCGCTATAATTCGTGCAACTGGTCATGATAATAGTCCAGTAGATGACAAGTACATGCACGAGATCCTCTTTCTTGTCTCGAACTTGCCGGATTCAATCTTGTTTCTTGCCGAACGGATTTCTCGACGCCTCAATACGACGAGAGACCACCATGTAGCACTCAAGGCACTCTTGTTGACCCACCGCCTCCTTCGCGGAGGCAACCATGGCTTTGAGTGTCAGCTGCGTAGTGCGCACTTTTCAGGCCATCTCCAGATGAGCCCTGGCCAGTGGTTCACAAGAAGCTCCGATCCCCTGGTTTGCTTTCTTCACAAGTATGCGGCTTATCTTAATGAAAGAATGGGGTGGATCATAAACCCCGGTGGGAAGCTCGAACCTGTTACGGCTCCAGGATGTGATTTCGGGTGTTACAGAGAAAGATCACTGGAATTAGTATTTCACAGATTACCAAAGTGTCAATTATTTATTGACAAGGTCCTGGAATGTTCACCTTATGATGACTTGCCCTCAGATAGGCTGGCTCAAGCAGCTATGTGCAACACTTTGAAAGAGAGTTTTCTAGTTTATACGGCGTTCTGTGAAGGCGTGGCAGCTCTTGTGAACATGTTCTTCGACTTGACCCTACCAGCAAGAGTCATAGCTTGTGACATACTCAAAAAGGCATCTCAGCAGAGTTTAAAGCTTCAAGAACTGTACGGGAAATGCAAACGGTCGATAAGAATCAGGAACTTGGAGTACCCCTCAGTCGAAGTCATGACCCTGGATCACGTTAAGGCATTGGAGGAATGCTTAAGCAATATCCCCACCGGAGTCTGCAATTCTCTTAAGAGCACGTCGATTTCCAAACATCTGCATTCAGGTATGGATAAATTAGACGAGGTAAGGGTGAAGATGGAGTGGAAAGAAAGAGAGGATGCCAGGCTAAAAACGGGTCTTAGTTATTCATCTGCTTCCTTTGTTTCCTGGACGATGGAGACAAAAATAAGCAATGTATGGGTAGTATTTGAGGATGAGGATGCTATGGACTCATCTTGAGATTAATGAGATCAATATTTGTCGTTGATGTACTGCAAATTTGCACTCGCAAGTGGTTATAGTCAAGCCCATTGACGTTTTAATCTGAATCACTTTAGACAAATAACACAGATCCAGTGAAAATTATCTGATTACTAGTTGGGAGGATGAAACATACAATGTTCCAAGAACCATTCTAACAGCAATGTAAATTACAGCTCTGAAATATCTATTCAAAGAAGTAGGAAACCCCACATAGAATGAGAGGTAATGGAGGGATTCAATGTCGGTTTGATCTCCCCTCCCAAACGGTTCGAGAAATTAGACATTAATTCACACTTTCAAGTCAGTTCATTGCAAATTGTCCTCACTCCGAGAATGGAAGAGCATAGCCCTATATAAACTTTCATGCCATAAGTTTTTTGCCCTGATTTAGACTGGGAAATGCCAGAAGAAAAAAGTGACCCAGCTTTTGAACGCTAGAATTTCCCATCGTGCATACCATCCATCTGACGCTACTTTTGGTTCACTCAGATGAACTCTTTCCCGGAAAACGAAGGTACCTGATTCTACTTATCCGAGTAATTCAGTAGTTTCAAATATCTTCCAATAATTCCAACCGTGAACAAATGCTAAAGGCACACAGAATTAGGGTATATATGGAAGTTGGGTACAAGTCAACCTCACTTGAATAGGATCCAATCTATCGGAGTAATTGAGCAGTTTCATGCCAGAAGTTGGGTACACGCTTGTTCGCAAGAGACGACCATTGTATAAAGCAAACGAATAAAGAAAAAAGATCATCAACAATCTTCAAAAAGAACACATTTCTCTGCCTGTGGAAGTTGACTATACAAAATCGAAAGTGCAAAGCCCCTTTTTACATCCAATCGTACCAACTTCCCCCCTTCAAAGTGTCCAAAAGGGTTTAATTTGTAATATATATTGCGTATTGTACCAGCTATGCTTTGTAAATGTCATGCAGCTTCAAGCTTACTACAAACATTTAGAAAGAATAACCTTCTTCAAGACATTGTGTTCTGATATCTTGCATCAAATGTTGAAGTACAGTGGGTTTACTAGTAACAATACCATCGACATGTTCATACAACATCTTCTGCATGGAATCCAAATCATCAACAGTCCATGCGTATACCTTCTTCTTTCCCCTATAAGATAAACAAAAAATCCAGGATTAACAGTTTGTAGCTTATACAATTAAGCTGTCAACAGTTTGTAGCTTATACAATTAAGCTGTCAACACCATTGCACCAGCAAATCACAAGAGATTACGTCAAAAAAAAAGGACCATTATGCAATTAAATGAATAGTTAGAAGGGAAAATTTTGCAGAAAAGAGAATTTTTGGGAGCAAATTACAACAAGGACCTGTGAATCTCCTAGAACACGCAGATGTAATGATCACATAAAAACATTTGAAAGTAGCGTAAGTACTACATTTTACAGTCAAGGGTGGTGAGCGAACCATCCTCCATATTTCAGGAGGCTAAGGAGCAATTTGAAAAGTCCCCTCCCACAGGACCCAAAGAAACATAGAGAAAGCAGTTGAAGGTTTTTGAAGTAAGTTACCTGTGAAGAGCTCTCATAAGCCTATCATCAATCAAAGGATGGAAAACGCCAACTACTCCAGCTCCTTTCACCCTCAAGAGATTACTTCTTCGTCCAGTGGATGGATCTTTCATGACAATGTAGCCTACCTACAAAGTAATCAAATAGCTTATTGACTGCCATAGCACAAATGAAAAGTATATTTACCACTCTAGCATAATGATGAAACGGCCCCTTATGGCAGTGCAACAAACTTTTTACAGTTCCAACCATATAATCTAGCTCAATAAGTCCTACGCATTTAGATAGAGCAAACGTTATCAGGTACCATTCCCACATGCAATGATGGCAGGGGTCAAAACTACCCACAGATGTAAACAGTATAATTAGCTTGATTTATAGTTCTTTTTATTAAACAAAACCAAACTCAGCACAGCCTAGTCATCAAGGAGATTTAGCCCAAAAAGTTGACACCATGGAAAAGTCAATAGGATTAGTAAAATTCTGACCAGGTCCACTTGGTCAACATTTAACCATATTTACAAAATGATGAAACAAAGACAATTAAGAAAATTAGGATATACATCATCTCAAAAGATTATCTCCAACGGCAATAAGAAAAAACATCTCTAGAAATCTTATTGCAAAACTTTCCAAAGCCACAAGACTATCCTGAAACCTGAAGAAGAGAAAGAAGTGAGAAGTCCTTACCGTCAAATTTGATGACAGTTTCATTACTTCTCTGACTAGATCATCATTTTTAGCCCACATGAGGCAATTGTTGCATTCCGTCATCTCAACCTGAAACTCATAAGGTGTGTGATACATTACTCCTAGAGGTCATACGTTTTAACAATGATTTCACTGTCAATCTCTTGATTGTCACCCACAAACTTATATTAAGTCTTTATGGGAAATCCCACATGCATTTGTTAGCAATTCCACGAGGTGAAAGATGATTCAAACTCATTGGGAAACAAGAAATTCCATATAAGTTGTACCAAAATTGCACATGGAACAGGAGAATCAGATGTTTCACTCACAGCAGATCACCAAATGTGTCATTACTTGGAAGAAATGACAGACAGGTTCAGAAAGGAGCTTGCAATTGACTACCTCAAGGTATTCACAAACTTTCCATGTAGATTCATATGCTTGTGAGAGGAACATGCAAAGTGCAGCTAAGTGGCACAGCAAGAAAGTTCCATACTAGGTAAGCAACACAAATCTTGTTCCTCTCTCTAGTCTAGCTTACAATGTCTATTACTGATGGTTGGGATGTGGTTTTTACACCAAGGCTACGGCACACTAAAGAACACATTTGTTCAGCTTTGCCCAGAAGTTCACCTAGCTTTAATAATCAAATAATACCAATAATAACCAGCAGTTAAGTGGGCATGACCTAAGACAGAAGCTAATATAGCTCATGCTGATTCATTATTGACATGATTAATTTAAGTCTTCAATGGCTTTCACAATTGCTTCTCAACCAGATTTAGAGCGTTCTCCGAATTTATCATCTTCCTCCTTTCATGATGAAATTCATAAACTCTGATTCTTCTTCTTTCATGAGGTTACATATCGTGGAATTTCCAATTTATCAGATATTTTAAAGAAATTACAATGGACCCCTGTTATATGGAAATTACACAAACATCACGTTTCAAGAATGATATATCCTCCCATTAAACTTGATAATCTATCAAATTTTTTAATCTTTCTTGTATGAAGGACACATGAACACTCTGCATGCATGTGGACAAAGTCCAAGCCCAATAAGTACAAAAATACAGTGCGAAAACTTTTTGATATGAAAAGAGCATAAATTCTAAATGGAGGGTGTATAGTAATATAACCAGAATGCAACAGGTTGCAAGATAATTTTCCCCATCTTCAGCTAAAAAAACGGAGAATTTTGGAAGTGTTAACTGCCTGCCTGACTAAAGTGGAAGAGTAAGCTCCTATATTATCTGGGACAGGCCTGTACTGTCATGTGCCAAGAGACCTAAGAGGTTACTCGTCTGATGAATGTGATCTGCTCATAGCAACAAATTTGAGCGTTATAAGAAGCACTCTTTATGTATCCAGATTCTGCTAATATCCTTGGTCTTATCATAGGCCCAGTATACAGAATCTCACAAAAATGACACTTGTGGTCACACAGATTTAGGGTATTTGTTAGCGGAAAGGTATTTACAGTTTTGGAATGTTGTTGCTTGATCACACAGATCTGCTCTATTTTTAGTGTTCAAGAGAAAAGTTTTTCTTGAATGTTTTCTGGAAACAATCTCCACCAAAGAAACAACCAAATGGTCAACCCAAATACATGTAATCCATCTAGTTGCAGAGACACAGAGAAAGAGAGAGAGAGAGAGAGACCAGTAGTCACTCACAGCAGAAAGGATATCCTTCGCTAGTCCACTCTCATATGATGGAGGGCCAACTTTGGCGTCGAGAATCACCTGCCGAACTGATCTTGAAACTGACTATTCAATCATCAGGAGTACAGGGAAAACCCATCAAAAGGGAGAAATATAGCAAAAGGAAACTGAAGAAAATGATAATGCATAAAAATCAGATTCAGAGGTCCACGTATAGGTAAGATACCTTCAAAGCTTCCGTAACAGTTAGTACTTTGCTATCAGCAAACTTCAATGAAGACTGATGGGTACTCTCAAGTTCTTTTATCTGCAACAACAAGCTAGAAGAGAATCTCAATCAGAATTTAAGTAGAAGCCTTCAACTGAAAAACACACATTCAGGAGATCAAAGGCCAATTTTTTGGACGTAGCGGATGTATAAAATGTGAAATCCTCCCAAAATAAACTCCTTGTTGAGAATGTTTGTCTGTAATCAGACATCTTAAAGGAATACAAATTAGATGGCCGCCTCTAATTGCCACATTGAAATTTTCCAATGTACAATCATCCTATTGGAACAATGTTAGGCCATGCACATTTGTAAATAAGTAAGTCTTTTCAGCTGAAAATGAAATAATCCCCCAAAAAAAAAAAAAAAAAAAAAAAAGGCGCCAACTGTCTTTGATACTTTGGAATTTGTTCTTCTTGAAGCTATTGCTGCTGCTATTGTTGTTTTATGGATGTTGAGGTGACAATATGCTGTTTGAACCATGTAGATATTTTTTAAAGAATTTCTTTGACAAAAAATTGATGAACTAGGACCTAAGCAGGTCCCTAAACTGCTCCCCCCTGAATAGACCATCCCGGGGGGACTCCTCCTCACAAGCCATTTACAGGCAAGTGAGGGGAGAGTAGTATGGGATAACGGTCCCATTGGGTATCCCGGCCAAGCCCGAAAGGGTTAGGGACCCACCTTTGATCCCCGTGAAGCCCTTCTCCTAGCATACTAGGCTGGGTTCAGGGAAATGATAAGGCCTGGGCAGTGGCACACTGCCCACCTTGTTCTTCTTGAAGCTATTGCTGCTGCTATTGTTGTTTTATGGATGTTGAGGTGACAATATGCTGTTCGAACTATGTAGATATTTTTTAAAGAATTTCTTTGACAAAAAATTGATGAACTGAGAATGAACTCCTCTAACAGAATATTATGTTGGACAAGTGAACAATATTCCCTGTTAGAACAGAACAGACTCGTTACAATGTGAAAAGATTAGGAGGCCTAACATACGGTTTACCTTGACAAATTTACTTAGGCATTTTCTCACAGGATACTTTGGACATTGTGTACGCAATCCATATTTTGTATTTTTAAATGTTTCAATTAAGTATCTTTGCATGCCAAAAGCAACCATTACTGACTCGACCGTACTGACCTCCTTAAGGCTCAAGTGACCAACTCTGGAAGTGCCATCACCAGATATCCGCTGCAGATCCCTGCCATTGAAACTTAAAAATCAGGATTCTTCTTGCTTCGTTCAACATAGATTGCCAACCTAGGACACCCCGATTGCAAAGATATTACAAGATCAATCTTCTAATTGAACTTATTCCTTTATTTCAACCAGTACAAATTCTCGCTTTCCTTCTGCGAACTTAACACAATTTCGCAAAGCAGGTAGCATATTGTCCTAATGTTAGAAAAGCTTGTGCGTTTATTCGGGTACAGCTGGAATGACTAGATCTATAAAACACATATGGTTGACATCAGCTCAATGATGTGGCAATAGATGAGGTTTTCTGTGCACATAAAGCAAGAATTCTAATAAATTTAAGGCATTGAACATACTACTAAATTACATACAGAAAATTTGTCCATGAAAAACTACTGTAAGTATTTCTAGGGGTATTAAACATAAAAAACATATATTAAAATATATTAACTTCTACTATTAGTCTTTCATTTGAGCTTCCCTTTTCTCTCACCCCTCAAACAACAAACCTCTAGATCTGTCCCTGGTAATATGCTTTTAAGAAATGAAGACAATACTCAGACACGTGTTAGTAGCTAAAGAGTGGATTTTGGGTTTAAAGCTCACATATCCTCCTTCAAAGACAATATATGCATATTACTTGAAAAAATCTATTTCTAGGAAACTACTACATCCAATTCTGCTAAATGACCAACAGTAGCTAGCATGTCACCAAAGTCTATATAAAACCCCTAATCCTGCATTACATCTATGTCAAAAACCATTTTCCATTCAAATTAAATTATGTTTAAACCAGATAAGTGCAAAATGGGGCATCATGAGCAAAACCGACAAACCTTTCATTTAAAGAAGAAGAAAGGGTAAAGTTGGAGTTCAAGGCTATGCCATGATAGCATTGTGAGAAATACACAAATGAAGATCTCAATCACATAACAAATCCGAAAGAGAAGTTATAAAAGTAGTCAAGTATTGAATTATTTCCTTGAAAGTGTCGATTACTTGTGGCGGAAGCAGGGTTGAAGCAGTGAAGTGTTACATAAGAAAAAAAAAAACAGCTAATTTACCTGTCATGCAGAGCAAGCAACACACCATCTGATGACCGAGAAACATCAATCTCAATGCAGTCTACCTGGGAACGAAGAGCATCTTGATATGCAGCCATCTGCGGAACAATAGAAAGAAAAATAACTCATCAATTCAAACTTTCAAACATTGACAAAGTGATACTTATTTGGATTTATCCGTCACATTAAATAATTTTGTTATTCTCTCTTTTCATGCTCCCATATCCAGTGAAGAGGAAAAGGGCTTGGTTCCTATGCAGTCTGCAGCAAGCAAATGCCTTTCCTTTTTACCAAACTTTTGTTGGTCGAGTTGCTTCCCTTAGCTAGAGCCTTGCGCCATTAAGAATAAAACCTCTTGACACATTGGATTTTCCCACCCTGGCTCAACAAACAATTTCATTAAACAATCTAAAAAGAGATGGATGCTCACTGTGTTGGCGAAGGCCTTATACAAGTCACCACCATGAGCACACACAAGAGGTGGACTGTTCAGCCAACTGCACTTCTTTAATTGTGCCTGCATGATGTTTGAAAATTGTTAATGCAGGCAGCAGGCCAGATTATGTTGACCTCAATACAATCATGAGCAAGACTTCCGTTTGACCTCCACAAAATAACCATACTGCATTGCCTGTACAATCTAACTCAAATAGATGCAAGTCAGAAGATGATGACAAGCAAATTTCACAATCCAGAACCAGATGAAGCAATTATTGGATGGATTTTGTTAAAAGTGCCCCAGCCACTACTTGAGTAACCAAATGAGAAAATCTCACAATTTCCGAACATTGATTGTCCTTACAATATGCACAGTCAATGCTTTAAAATCCAACTATTTCCTCATTAAGCACATCTAACAAGTGCTTTGGGGGCACTTGTTAATAAGGCCTTTATTTGAAATGTGGCAACTCTCACATCAACATCAAGGCAGCTTCCATACAACATCAGGAAGCCTGGGTTTGGAATAACTGAATTCAGGCTGATGCAACATGAGTGAACCCTCATCACACTTTGATAGGCAATAGTACCATTTATCACACCAACACCAGTATTAAGTCAGTAATAGAACACTGAAAACACCCTCTGTGGATATAACAGGACAAGTCTATTTCAGTATAACTTTTGCATACAAGTCCTTAGCTGTTGTACCAGCTCAGCCATTATCACTTAATTTCCAAGAATAACCCATGTGACTGAAAGTCACCCTCAGCCAGAATCATCCAAAACCGGGACATCATATTCAAAGCTCTTAATTGGAGTCGGAAATATATGCATGACGGAATCCAAACATGAATGTACACAACCAAGCTTTTGCCAACATTGGAGACATAAAGAAGAGGCATCATGCAGGGCACAGCCGACTGACGAACCAAAAGGGTATATAACATAGAACTAATTACCGGAGCTGAAACGCCAGTGCAGACATTTTCTTAAATTACATATCATTCGCTTCGTCCTAAACGGAAAAGTCACTTTCCTGTAGCACCGGTACACGGTACAGAAGAAATACGATGTGGGTCGATGCATTAAGCCGAGATTTTCCTAGCTCCGGTCCTTAAAATCAATGTCCGGCAAGCAATATCCGCACGTACGAACAGCAAAGAAAGCAGAACGCGAGGTCGACCCTTTTGCGGGCACGTAATGCGAGGTGAGGACAGAGACGAGACCTGACGGAAGGACCTGAGCCGGAAGTGGAAGAAGATGGGGGGGAGGAGGGCGATGAGGGCGAGGCAAATGATGAGGATGCGGAACTGCCTTCGCCACGAATGTCTCGTCAGCCTCATCGGAAATCCATACGATCCACCGCCAAGCTCTCGCTCTCGCCTCCTCCCCAGGATCGCCATGTGCAGAGATCTCCGGGAGACGAAGAAGAACTTCTTTTCCCCCCCTCTTTTCTTCGCGGGTATGGTGTACGCCAGGAAGCTCGCGTCGCTTCCCTGCTGGTTTGTTGATTCGGAATGAAGCTTTTTGCGTCTGCAGGGGGTTGAGGAGAGGAAGGAGACGGAGCGAGTGCTCTTGACTATTGACCTGTATTATTTTCACCTAAGTCACTTAGATCGAATTGATTCGTCACATTCCAAAAACATTTCGTTTTTGCCCTTAATCACTTGTAATTCAACATTACAACTCAAATATATTGATCATAGTATCCTAACCAAATAAGTATTGGCTAAACCATAACAAAAATAGAAGTTGAGAAAAGAGGGGAAATGAAATCTCATTAGCCATACTTCCTAAACGAAAAAGGAAGATGGGTGGTTCAAATCTCCACTTTCTCGGAATTGGGGCGGCTAGAATTAGTTTGAGTGTAGATTTCGATTCTACGCCTTACAAATAGGTAGGAGCGGGACAAAAGTTTAAGAATGAAAATTAGAATAAGATCGACAAAAAAAAAAAAAAAACGGGAGAGGGAATGGAAAGCTTGAAATTCACTTGATTTTAAGATTACTCAAGTTACTTATGAATTAGAAAAAAATCTTAAACTTATTATAATTATGCAAATTTAATCTTAAATTTTTTCTATCCAAAACCTCCAAATCAATCCCAGGCATAAGCGATGGCGGCCTACAGATGCCAATCAATCAAAATTAGTTTGATATACTAAATTAATATAATTACAAAAAAATTAAGAGTTAATTGACATAATTAAAATAAGGTTATGATTTCTTCGATAATTTTGCCTGTGAATTAGTAACGAAGAAAGTACGCACATTTTAGATGCAATACCGTCAGAAACGCTCGATCCCTTAAAACCTGCAGAAGCCTCGACGATTCGGCTAAAGATGCGAGGGAGACCTTCGCTCGCTAACCGCGATCCGTAGACCGGCTGAATTTTTTATGAAAGCGAGATCTCTCCTCCTCCTGGAACAATGCCTCACCATGGCCCAGATGAAGCAGATCCAGTCCCACCTCGCCGTTTCCGGCGCCCTCCTCGACCCCTACGCCGCCGGCAAGGTCGTCGCCTTCTGCGCCCCCCGCGACTTCTCGCACGCCCACCGCTTCTTCCGACATCTTCCTCGTCATTGCCGGACCGCTTACGTCTGCAACACCATGATCAAGGCTCTCGTGGATGCCAGGGAGCCCGGGTCCGCTCTGGCTCTGTACCAGAGAATGGTGGCGGATTCCGGCTTCTTGCCCAACAACTACACGTTCTCCTTCTTGCTCACGGCTTGCGCCCAGCTCGGGGACGTTCGCTCGGGGTCTAGCTACCACTGCCAGGCCATCCGGCTGGGATGGGAATCCTATGACTTCGTGCAGAATGGGTTGATTCATCTGTACGTCACTTGCGATGCTCTCGAATCGGCTCGCAGCATTTTCGACGCGAGTGCGAACCGAGACGTGATCACCTGGACTGCTCTCATTAATGGGTACGTGAAGTCTGACCAGGTGGATGTCGCGCGCAATCTGTTCGACGAAATGCCGGACAAGAATGCCGTTTCTTGGAGCGCGATGATCAATGGGTACGTGCAGGCTGGCCTGTTCAGGGAGGCTTTAGAGCTTTTCAACGCCATGCAGACTCTTTCCGGGCTTCGTCCGAATCATGCAGGGGTCGTCGGCGCACTAACCGCCTGTGCCTTTCTTGGCGCTTTGGATCAAGGAAGGTGGATACACGCCTACGTGGACAGGACAAAGATGAAGCTAGATACGATATTGGGCACTGCACTTATCGACATGTACTCGAAATGCGGTTGCGTGGAGATGGCTCATCGCGTTTTCGAGGAGATGGAGGAGAGAGATGTGTTTGCCTTTACTTCCTTGATTTCATGCCTGGCGAATCATGGTCGCAGTAGAGATGCGATTGAGCTGTTCGGGAGGATGATGACCGAAGGAGTTGCGCCTAATGAAGTTACTTTCATATGCGTGCTAAGCGCTTGCAGTCGGATGGGTATGGTCGACCGCGGTTTGGAAATATTCGGAAGGATGAGCGAGAAATACGGGATCGAGCCGGGAGTTCAGCATTACGGGTGTTTGGTGGATCTATTAGGCAGAGCCGGGATGCTGGAGGAGGCGAAGCGGGTAGTGAGAGGTATGCCGATGGAGCCCGACTCTTATGCTCTCGGGGCATTGCTCAATGGATGCAGAGTTCATGGTGATGTGGAGTTGGGAAGAGAAATGGTCGAGAGCATAATTCAAAGGAGGCTCGACCACGGCGGAGTTCACGTGTTGCTTTCGAATCTATATGCCTCGACGAGCCAGTGGGACGATGTTGTGAAAGTGAGGAAAGGGATGGAGGAGAACAGGGTTAAGAAGGTTCCCGGATGTAGTTCGATTGAAGTGAATGGTGAGGTCTGCGAGTTCGTTGTGGGAGACCGGTCCTTTGCGCTCATCGAAGAGGTCGCAACACTGTTACGTGGGATCGAGAAGCATTTGAAGTCCCTTCGCCTGGAGGAGGAGGGCGACATGGGATTGGCGGACAATTGTTTCTTCTAACATGTATATCACCGGTGCATAAATTCAACAAGAGCGATCGCTCTCCATGTATATCACCGTTGCATAAATTCAATTAGACCGATCTCTCTCCATTTGAAGATATCTTTGGGTAAAATGCATCGTTAGCCCTTGAAGTTTTAAGACCCGGAATTGGAGGGTCCCTAATGTCATTCTTGCAACAAAACTAGCCTCATATCTGAATTTATTTATTTTTCTAATGAGACCCGAGTAAATTTCGGCTATTTAAACTAAAGGGTACAGATCTTTTTATGTGTCATGAATGAATTCCGTATGGCACGCAAAAAATTCGAAAGGGTTATTGCCAACTATTGGTATCAAAGTAACCAGACCTACCCCCAAAAACCAACACTCGCAAGAAAACACGGATTCGAGCTGGGATTGCCTTTCGTGAAACAAGTTACCTTGGATTCGAGCTCCAAACTAGTTTCTGCCCTGCTGCTGCTTGGTGAAAGTAAAACCGAGGGAATTACTTAACAATGGATAGAATTATCCCAGCAATGTAGCATGCTTGCCGCTATTCTTACTATTCTTACGGCTGCAGAGTTAGGAAACAAGCCTTTCATCAGATCGTACTAGTTGGGAGAACACAAAGCACCGGGCATCAATGACGAGGCAGAAGATCTTCTAATTCAACAAGTTAGGCAACTATATGGCAGAATTTTGCCAGTTTTACACATTACTTGTTCAAGACACAGCTAACACTAAGTATGAACATCTAGCTTTTTCGGAGCCAAAAGCATTATCGATAGTTTCACATAGATAATTTTGTGGCACTGAGGTAAAAAACTTATCAGGTAAAAATGCATAAACAAATTACACAGAGCAAACTTGAATTCTATTTCAAGTGGGAGAATATAACCACAAGCAGTGAGGAAACTATGGAGAGCAAGATCCTAACGTAAACATACCCACCAAAAGTTCTTAGGAAGCAAACCAAAACTCATACTTCATTGCATTAGCCTAAGAGAACTGAATGTATTCTCGGGATGATACACTTGAATGATACTGCATTCCACGCAAGAAGCAATTTCATAAATAGGGTCACTCAAAATGACCACACTTTTTCCTGGCCCCAATCCCTACAAATTCTCAAAAAGTTCTGAAGTACCTTCTTAAATTAATGACAACCGATGATGAGATCTGGTTATCACACTCAGATTTAACAAAAGGGCATAGATAGCAATAGCATGGCACTTTTTCGCAAAGCAGTAAAGAAAACCAAGCCACAAGTAGGTGAAGATCCATCCAGGATGTAGCATAACCTATTCTGAAATAATAAGTACCCTCCAGCATTTCTCATGCTCCACAAAAGACATGAGACCAAGTACTTCCCAAATTTCCATTTGTTAATCAAAATTTAACACAGAAGATCCCACTAAAAATGGCTTCTTTATGATCCCTGGGTCACAACTATCACTAAATTCACTGCTAGAGAAAACAAGATATTTTTCATATATTCTCCACCTTCTTTGAATAACAACAGGGAATTAGAATAATTGACAAACTGAGGTTATCTAGTTGGCATACAGTCATACTTCTGTAAAACACCAAATTATTATGCTACCTTGGACTTTGAAACTATGGAACTCTAGTTTTAAATCTCCCGGGGTTGATTCCTGAGGATGGTACATTACCTAACAAATGTCGACATAACATACCACCCACACACCGTTACTTGTTAAGGAGCCAAAAACTTTGATTACAACTATCCTACAACTCTGGTGGGAACTTGGAAACTGTTCTAACCAGCACACAGAGTGGTTGTACAAGGCAAAAGAACAGCAATAGGACTAAATCATAATCCGAAAGTTCCAACTTACAAAACTTACTCCTTAAGCTTGGTTCAAGTCTAATATCCTAATAATTTTCAGAAACCCTCTTTCTCTTTCCCGTTCCTAGAAGCTCTCCCGGTACTAAAAGCTCAAGATCTGGTGGCAGTAGTGTCACCACGAAGCAATAAGTTATCAGATCATCCTCGTTTTCCTCCAACACTCAACATATATATATATTCAAAAGAGAATCCCCATCAATACAGGAAGCCCTATTAGTGAGTTAGCCATCTTGAGCCAACAGATTCTCAGACTTACAATGATACCATTTGGCTAACACACCCAATACCGTCCAGGTAAGATTTTAAACCGAACAAAGTGTGCCACTATGCAGCCAAGAGTCCCAACACTACACTATGGAAATGAAGCTTAATCATTGAGAGTAAGCTTCTACTTTTTAAACTGTTTAATAGGAGAAAATCAAATGAAATTAGGAGGGACAAGCACACTGAGAAGGTGAAGGATAAGAAGCAAGGAAGCAAGGAAGCAAGGAAGCAAGGAAGCAAGTCGAATGCCTTCTCAGACTTGAAACTTGGACAAAAGAGGTAGCAATGAACAAGAGCATGGTCTCTCATTAAGGTCAATAGGATGACCACTCTCAAAATCAAAACCCTCGTCGCAGGTATAGAGCAGGATCCACAGCAGAGGGCAAATCATCAAATCCACTTCACAGAGGAACTAATGTATAATCCTAACATGAAAGGAGACCAAACCTAATTGATTTCTTGCAAAGCCCTATAAGATAATGAGAAATGAATAGCATCAAACAAGAGTTAATCAAACACAAAAGCCACATCAAGAAGAGATCTAAAACGCAGCTGATGCTTTAACTTAATTGCAGAATAGATTAAGACCCGAAATTGGGCGATTGAGTTAGGGACAGACAATTAAAAACAAAGCGAAAGCCTTTCTGACAAAGCATCAATCATCCAGAATAAACGCGCGGAACTTACACGAGACTAAAGACAGAGTACACCACACAATTTATTTAAACGATTATACGAAACTGTTCATACAGCATCTACAGGCTTCAGGCTTTGGTTGGGGCTGGGAAGGCATCCGCGGCAGGAATTTTGACATAGCCCATCTTCTTGGGGCTCGCGTCCTCATCATCCGACTCCTCCTGGAAATCATCGCCGCGGTGGGTAGCGAAGAGAGACCAAACCAGGTACATGGTGGCTGCGGTTAGGGCGCCGCAACCGACGCCGAAGAGCAAGGCGACGACGACGCTGAGGATGTCCACGGTGCGGTCGCGCAGGGAGCTCAGATCGAAGTACCCCAGGGGCACCGGCCGCTGCTGCCGCTGCAGGAGCTGCGGATACCGCGGGCGCTGCGGCCCCTCCTCTCGGGAAGGGAAGACGCGGCGATCGAAGAAGACGAAGGCGGGTCTGCCATCGAATTGGCGATCGGAGGCGTCGAAGATCGTGATGACCTCCTCCGACGAGGCCGAGGCGGAGGCGGAGGCGGAATCGGAGGACGCGAGGTCGACGGCCGGGAAAGAAGGGAGGAAGTGGGGGCGGTGGAGGGGGTGGTGGTGGGGGTGGTGGGGCTGGCGGAGGAGGGCGGGGTTTCCGGTGAAGGAGAAGGAGTAGGCGATGAGGAGGGTCTTGCAAGGCCTCGCGTCGACGGCGAGAGGGAGGAAACCCCACTGGAGGACGATCGCCGCCAGCAGCAAAGGGAGGAGGCACGGCCGATCGCGGCGGTCGCCATGGGAGGAGGACGGCGAGGAGAGGAGGACGAGGACGGGAGGAGTGGAATTTCCAAAGTCAACAAGTCAATCGAGCGAACGAACGAACGAACGAACGAAGAAGCCACCGATGACCTGATCCTTTACCGAAGGATATATATATATATATATATATATATATACACCACGGCAAAAGCAAGGTATTTGCGTTTAATTTTACTCACCCTTTTTTTTACCGAAAACAATAATAATTAATAAATAAAATTCGACCAACAGAAATTAAATAAAATTCACATCCTTTTTAAACGTCTTAGAAGAAAAATGAAAAACATTACACAATTTTTTCCCTCTACAGTTCACATATATTCTTCATAGCTCGAGTTTAATAAAACCCCAAAAGATTATAATCAATAATTCTTGGTCAAAAACGTGCATAATCAAGTCATAAAATTCAACCACAAAAAAGTAATAAATTTTGGTGGAACTTTTCTGCTACAGTACGATTCAATTAGAATAAAATGTCAATTCTCTTGTTTAAAATGATGAGATCAAACTTAGATGATCGAATCCCAAAACGGAAGCTAGAAACCCCATTTTTGACGCATAAAAGGTTGATTGCATATTTCAATAATGATGTGGAAGTGCCGGGAAAATAAAACAGTGTTTGAGGTGTATTAATGCATTTGATTTCAAAAGGAGAAGTAAAAGCGAAGATATTTAAATCAGTAAAATCAGATTTAAAAAAAAAACCCTTAAACGAGTTTGTGTAATGATAAAAACACTTGATTAAATACATAGATCAATTGAGAAAATGTCAATTTGTGTAATGATCGCATCATTTTTGTCCCATAAAACTAAACCAACATCTAAATTCAACAAAATCTCTTTGGATTCCATATTGAACTCGAAACATGATAAGCGAAGCCCTTTCACCGTAGATAAATTAGAACATGAAATCATGCTAATTGATTCTTGTTAGGACTAGAGAGTGTACAGGACTATGTACAGTAGAAATGTAATTTTTTCCTTAATGAGCACCATTAGAAAAATAAATATTTACATGGGTATGGATTTTTCGACATCCCAGTTGACTAAGTTACACCATTTTAAAGCCAAATTATAAGTACTAAATGAATCGAGCACTGTTCTCTCTTATGCATTTTGTTATCTCTCTCACGTGTACACAACATACCACGGAAAATCGACTCCTGATAATGATTTTCACGTTTATTTGGACTCTCTTGGGATCGACTCTTTTCACTTCGTCATATCTGATGAGCCTAGCAGCCTAAGCCCTCCTAAACTGCCTCAAACCCGATTGGCTTGAGGGACATTTTTGGGTTATAAAAGCCTAGCTCAACCCAATTGGTCTTGTGATGGGCCGGCCTGACCCCAGCTATATGCCTCTATTGCTTTTTCTTATCATCCCTAATTCGCACTCCTCTTTTTTGCTTTACCTTTTCTGCACATGAACTCAACCAAAATTCAACCTAGAACAATGAGATACGGAGGAAAAGAAATCTTCACTTTACTTTCAATGATGTGATCATTCATCTTTGAATGGGTCATTTTTTTTAGGTTGCGTTTGGCGATTAGGATAAAATTCAGCATATGATAAAATTTATCATATCCTATGTTTAGTGTCTACTTAATATAGGATAAAGTCGAATATAAATGAGATATAGAATGAATTAAATAATTCTATGGGAGAGGTTAGATCAAGGCAGATAGGATTTCTAATATCCATAATGAAAAAAAAAATATACAAATAAAAAATTAATTAGAATTATATTTGAATATAAATAATATTTGAATTTTAATTTTAATATAAGAAATTCAAAATAGCAAAAAATAAATATCATTTTTTTAATTTAATCTTATTTTTATTTCTATAGTTGAATTTAATTTTATCTTGTAACATAAATTCGATATATAAATATATATTTATTACATATTTTAGGTGTTTTAGTATTTTAGGTATATTAGTATAATTTTCTATTTAATTAAATTTTATTAGAGAATGATGGAAAGGGAAGAAATTAATTAAAAAAGAGAGGAAAATAAAATAAATAAAAAATATAATAGAGAAGAGTGTCACGGGAAATTTTTATTATCTTCGTTTGTAAAATTTTTTTATTCATATATAGGTGTTTATACCAAACAATATATAATATGATGTGAATATGTCTAACTTTATTATTGTAATCACCAAACAATAGATAAAATATAGTAAATTCTCCTAGATTTCATATCATTTCCAGTTCAGTTTTATATTAGTTAGAAATTCAGATGACTAAACGTAGCCCTAACTCATTTCCCTTAATTCTGGATTTGGTTTGTCTCTAGGCATCCCTTTTCCAATGGGTTTTTCCTCCTTTGCATATAGGATAAAATAAAATCTCCTTCTTTCTAGATTCAAAAAATATGAAAGGAAAATCTTTTCGCAAGCAAAATAGGAAAGTGACAATTTGTTCTTGAGCCAAAAGGAAAGTGAGAATTACTCATTATTAATCTGCACGAGCAAAAGTCACCATATATACTAATTCATGCACAGACTCAATCGATGGTTAGCGTGTAATTTGGTTTATTAACCAAAAAGGACATGCTTTGGTTGTAATTAAAGCAGAAATAAACATATTTTATTTATATGATTTGACCTAACAATCGAGTTTATTATATGTGCGTGTAACCAGTGGGATGAATATAGGAGCGCTTATTTTATATCTTATAACCCTGCTGGTGAGACTTCCATGTCCAGATGACCACAATTTCCCCCCTTTCTTTGCTATCCATGGAAAAAGGATGGAAGGACGGTTTTTTTCCAAGAATCGTTGGAGAGAATAGTGAGGATGTTGAACGGGCGAGAGAGGGATTGAGACCGCCAGCTTGACTTTGTGCCGCTCTCCCTCTCCCTTTGTTCTCCTCTCTTTATCATTTTTTTCTCAATTCCCTTTCCTCTAAAAACGAAATAGAAATTAAAATGCATCATTCAAAACATGTAATAAGATGTGTTTATAATCCATGTGGTTTATTAATGTTTTATAATTTATGAGCAACAGAAAATCTTCTTTTAGCTTCGATAAAATAAGTTCATGTTATTATGCCTGTAATTCTCAACATTCTAGTAATGATTACATGCATAAAAAGAACCCTATGATGCATAGGAACTTACAATTTACATTATTGAGTCACATAAATTGTCAAAATATCTAGAGATAATACAAGATAATTTCTCTAAAATTTGTATTATTGGGTCATAAATCAAATGGCTCCAAAACTACCCATCTTCATTAGTCTGCCCCTCGAATTTAAATTTGACATGCGTACTATATAAGGAAGGATTGGCTAAATTATTCTCTTCTTCTTTTTTCCCATTAGGTAGTTTGACGATACATATAGAATTTTGAATGGAGAAAATTTATATACTTAGACTGTCCTAACCAAATCCGTACGTATCTAAACTCATCATCTCATATAATGAATTTTATTGAATGAGCCATATTATATCTTAACATAAGTTATGCAGTGTGTCAACTGATTTAGCTACAATAGTCTATATTGTATACGAAGAGCTGTTAGGTGACCATATAATATAAATTAAAATCAAAGGGGACCATGAGGTCTGGTGGAATCCATATTGTCTTATGGAGCTACCCATTTTTAATAGTCAAAAAATGTTTTAATACACATACATTCACTTAACAATTGACTCCACATGTTACTATTTCAAAAATCAAATATCTTAATAAAACAGTCCTAAGTCCATAACTGAAATGAATATATAGATTTTTCGTTTTATTATAAGAAGTTCGTCTAAAAAAGGTAAACCCCAATCCATGAAATACCATACTAATTTCATGAATTTAGTAAGATACAAGCCAGAGCTCAGATTGGTGGCTAACAACGGATCTATAATTTTTCGCTTGGCAAGTGCAAACATGATCTTTGATCGCAAATAAATCAAGTGTGTTTGTTTTAGAAATAAGAGCAATTTTTGTAATTTAAAAAAAAAAATCCGACGGAAGTTAATAGTTATTTATCTATTACGTTTTTAGCCTAAGATTGATTATTAAATTTTATTGAGTCATCGGTTTAAATTCTACAAAACACCCCTATTGTCATAGATGCTCCCATTTGAAAGCAAAACTCAATTCGAAGGCAAAACAGTGTAACATTACTTAAAACCCCTGTAGACAAATTATTCTATCACAACTGCAGAAAAGTGCGTGGGGGCGTAAAACACATTAGTTGTGTCAAAATAAGTTACGGACTCATTTATCAAATCATATTTAATGAGCTGGATCAGGTATATTTAGTAAATGAGTAAAATATGGATTTAAAATTGTAAAGTCCAAAATAATATAAGTGTTAAATAAATGCACAAGTTACTTAAACCCAACTCACCTCTATAACCCTATTTTCACTATCTCGCTTCACTCAATATTGTACTATGTCACTCTGTGCATTTACCTTTTCTTATATTGTATGAGATACGGATGTTTTCTAGTAATATGGATAAAGCTAGGTACAAGTTAAGTATGTTTTGAGTCGAATATGAATCATTAAATTTATACCGCATAAAAATAGGTCAAATTTAGTTAAACCATTTTCAACTGTTTGACCAATCTATTGTTGACCTAAACATAGGATCATTTGTACTTGATGATACAGGATACTGAATTTGTGTCGCTAAACCAAAATAAAGTTTATCTCCTAATCACTAAGCAACTTCACGAATTAAATATAAATACATATATTTAAAAATATATGTTTTTTTCTTTATGGATGACAATGATAATATTATATTTTCATTAATAATATGTAGTTTTGCTAACCGCAGCACCATGCGGCTAATGTTCTAGTGTTCATTAAAATCTGATCTCAAGACCTGCATATGTTCGGAACAAAGTAATCCTACAATGCCCTCGTTAACAAGGAGAGTGATATAAGCTAAATCGAATGTTATATAAGAAAATGTGTGCTTATTGTCGACTTTATTGAATCTTAAAGTGACATAAAGTGAGCTCCTGTACTTTTCACTCGGCATGATTGCACTTCGCACCATCTGAAAAGGCAAGAAAAGAAACAACGGCATGCGCTATTTATTCGGGGTCGTTTTCTTTAAAACCAATATGTACGAAATTGCCACCAGCTATTCTGGCCGAAATCTATTTATAGTCTTTTTTTAATTATTTTTCTGCTGGGTACGATTTAACCTTGCGACGAGACAATATGTGGGATTGTCATGTATTTTAAGTAGACCCGTTCATTTTATCCAAATCGACCTATTTAATCCATTTATAATCCATTTATTGCTATGCAAAAATTTTGACCAATACTCGACCCGATCCATACTTCAATCCATACCCGACCCATTTAACTAAACTTAATTTATTATACATATAGATTAGGTAGCACGGACACGGCGACACGTCATTTCTAAAAAAATAGAGAATTTCGACACGTTCCGACACGTTAAATATTAAATAAATATTTTTATATATACATGATTAATTATTGTGTTTAAATAAATAAATAATAAAAAAAGCCTATAATAAATCTATACTAATAACATGTATTAATAAAGTTATTCAACGTACGCAAAGGCTCTTGATCCGTTTCTTTTATCGTCTTGAAAAAAAAAAGAGAACCTTTACAAATTTTGCCAAAAAAAAGAAGTTATTTAATATTTAATATTTCTTTTTAGGGTTAAATGGTCCCATCCATTTATTTCCCCCACCCCACCCACCCATCGCCTGCCTAGGTAGCACGGACACGTTTGAAGGGCCTCCGTGTCGTGTCGAACACCCTGACACGTGTCCGACACGCTCGTACACAGTCGAACACGCGGTCAACACGGGTCGGAGTTTCCGACACGTGGTCAACTCTTTCCGACACGCGCGTCGGAGCGTGTCCGGAGGTTTGTGGGCGGATCCGCAAGTGCGAAGGGAAGAAAGTGATGGAGGGTGAAGGCAAGGGTGAGGGAGCTAAGGCGATGCCGCGAGCGACGACGAGGGAGGGCTTCGACCGCCGACTGCAACACTGAGAAGCCTTCTCGATCGTCTTGGTTGGCTGCGACCGCCGACTACAACGCCGAGATGGAAAACGAAAAGGCCGCGATGGAGGGCTGGATGCGAGGCTACAACGGCAAAGGAGGGAACGGAGGCGAGGCAGCGGTGAGAGAGGTGGAGACCAAGCGAGGGAGAGGAGAAAGAAAGTGATCACCGATTGCTAGGGTTTTCAATTTTTGGAAGAAGAGCAAGGAGAGAGAGGATGTGTCGACGGCTTCTTGGGGAGAAAAAGAAAGCCTCGTGCAGTGCAGTGTGACTTTGGGAAGAGACGTGTGCAGGCGGTGGGGTGGGGGAAATAAATGGATGGGACCATTTAACCCTAAAAAAATATTAAATATTAAATAACTTTTTTTTGGCAAAATCTATAAAAGTTCTCTTTTTTTTTTTCAAGACGATAAGAGAAACGGATCGAGAGCCTTTGCGTATGTTGAATAACTTTATTAATACATGTTATTAGTATAGATTTATTATAGGCTTTTTTTATTATTTATTTATTTATGAATTTGAATAAATTAATTTAAACACAATAATTAATCATGTATATATAAAAATATTTATTTAATATTTAACGTCGGAACGTGTCGAAATTCTCTATTTTTTGAGAAATGACGTGTCGCGTGTCGTGTTGTGTCGTGTCGCCGTGTCCGTGCTACCTAGCCGCCTGCACACGTCTCTTCCCAAAGTCACACTGCACTGCACGAGGCTTTCTTTTTCTCCCCAAGAAGCCGTCGACACATCCTCTCTCTCCTTGC
This sequence comes from Eucalyptus grandis, assembly GCF_016545825.1. Classification (NCBI taxonomy): domain Eukaryota; kingdom Viridiplantae; phylum Streptophyta; class Magnoliopsida; order Myrtales; family Myrtaceae; genus Eucalyptus; species Eucalyptus grandis. The sequence continues at coordinate 40,944,436 of NC_052617.1, read as the reverse complement.
TCTTCTTCCAAAAATTGAAAACCCTATCAATTGGCAATCGCCTTCTTTCTCATCTCCCTCGCTTGGTCTCCACCTCTCTCACCGCTGCCTCGCCTCCGTTCCCTCCTTTGCCGTCGTAGCCTCGCATCCAGCCCTCCATCGTGGCCTTTCCGTTTTCCATCTCGGCGTTGCAGTCGGCGGTCGCAGCCAACCAAGACGATTGAGAAGGCTTCTCAGTGTTGCAGTCGGCGGTCGGAGCCCTCCCTCGTCGTCGCTTGCGGCGTCGCCTCAGCTCCCTCACCCTTGCCTTCACCCTCCATCACTTTCTTCCCTTCGCACTTGCGGATCCGCCCACAAACCTCCGGACACGCTCCGACGCGCATGTCGGAAAGAGTTGACCACGTGTTGGAAACTCCGACGCGTGTCCGAGCGTGTTGGACACGTGTCAGGGTGTCCGACACGACACGGAGGCCCTTCGAACGTGTCCGTGCTACCTAGCATATAAATATATATTTAAAAAAATGGTATTGCTAAAATAATTTTATACAACACAAATTTAAGGGACAATTTGTATAATTTTTAAAACAACTATTTTAAAAAATCGAATTTTAATTATTTTTATTTTTTAAAAAATAAAATTTTAATTATTTTTATTTTTTAAATATAAATTTTCTTTTTCTTCTTCTTCTTCTTTGGCCGACCGCCGGCCACGACGACGGCTAGCGGTCGGCCACAAGCGAGCCTTGAGCTTGCTCGGCTCGCCAAATCCAGCGAGCTCGAGTCTCCCAGATCGGCAAGGCTCGAGCCTTGTTGAATATCGACGAGGCCTCCGCATCACCGGATCCGGCGAGCTCAAGGCTCACCGGCATCGGGTGAGGCCTCCGCCTCGCTAGATTGGGCGAGGCTCGAGCTCGCCAATCCGGCGAGCCTCGAGCTCGCCGGGTGTCGGTGGCCTCACCAAATCCAGCGAGCTTGAGTCTCCCTAGATCGGCAAGGCTCAAGCCTCGTTGAATGTCGGCGAGGCCTTCGCATCACCAGATCTGGCGCGACTCGAGGCTCACCGGCGTCGGGTGAGGCCTCCGCCTCGCTAGATTGGGCGAGGCTCGAGCCTCGCCAACTGGAGAGCCTCGAGCTCGCCGGGCGTCGGTGGCCTCGCCGGATCCGGCGAGCTCGAGCTCGCTCGACACCGGCGAACTCGAGGCTCGCTTGGCCGGTCGGCCGCCGACCATCACGTGCTAGCGACCGGAGGAAGAAGAAAAAAAAAAAAAAAAGGAAGGAAAAAAAATAATTATAATTTCTATTTAAAAAAAATTATAAAGTTAAAGAGAGAATAGAGAGATTGTGAGGTTTTGGCTTTGGGTGAAAATAAATGGGTTTTAAATGCATGTAGAGTTGACCCATATAAGATTCATATATTTCACTTGCTAACCCATTTAAGATTCATATATTTCACTTTCTTTAATTTTAAAACCTACTATACTGACCCAAAAAAAAAAAAAATTAAAACCCATTATGGGTGCTTTAGAAAATAAGGCTTGACCCATTAATGACCATTTAAACATAAATGAGTCCATGTCAATGACTCATTTTAACATCTCTAATTTTAAGTGAAATAAGCGACGGAACATGGGTTTGGAAATTTGGAAAACGCATGGAGTTAAGGCGCGGTCAGTAACGACTGAATAAGATACGGTGATTTTAAGTACGACCAAAAGCATAGAGTACCGCAGGGAGAATATGCTGTTCTATTGCGCAATTGCCAACAATTTCGACGGAGACCGCGATCTCGCCTCGCCTCGCCTCGTCCCTCGTCGTGAGGCTCGTGCCCCTCTGATCGATGTAATCAGCTCGTTGACCGGGAACCCATTAAACTTTCCATCCTGCTCCGTCTTGAATGGCTCATTAGCCGAGTGTGAACCCTCTCGAGTCTCGTCATAACTCGAGAAAACTCTTTATCATTTCCCTAATAAAATAGAGACCGAACAAAGAAAGAACAGGGAGAAGGAGGAGCGGGGATCTAGCACGAGTCGTTGACACCATCACCGAGAGTACCCGAGAGTACCACGCGACAGAAGTCCTATTGGCCGGGAACTTCTTGCGGTTGCGGATAAGGCATGGATACAAGCTCAAACGATTGTTGCAGATCAGGAATATGCACGAGGACATAAATACCAATTTGATTACAGGGGATGTCCGTCTTATTAAGGAGTTGGATCATCCAATAATCTCCTACGAGCTTTAGCCTAATTGGACTTACCGAAACTTCGAATGTGATTCGCCCCGAAAAGCTCGTGGACCCTTTCACATGCGACTGATTCTGGACGAGGGCGACCCCATCTGCTTCGCCATCTCCCTCAGCAGGTACTTCTGGATCTTCCCCGTCGAGGTCTTGGGCAGCTCCTCCTTGAACACCACCGTCTTGGGCACCATGTAGTGCGGCATCTTGCTCCGGCAATACTCCACGATCTCCTTCTCGGTCGGCGGCTGCCCGCCCCGGTTGGCCTTGATGCTCACGAACGCGCACGGGGTCTACCCCCAGAACTCGTCCGGCCTCGCCACTACGGCCGCCTCGTGCACGGCCGGGTGCCCATACAGCACCGACTCCACCTCCACGCTGCTCAGGTTCTCCCCGCCGCTGATGATCACGTCCTTGGACCGGTCCTTGATCTCCAGGTACCCGTCCGGGTGCATCACTCCGACGTCGCCCGTGTAGAACCACCCGCCCCGCATGCACTTGGCGGTCCCCTCCGGGTCCTTGAGGTAACCCAGCATTACGCATCCACCCCGGAGGACGATCTCGCCGAGCGTCGACCCGTCCCGCCTCACCGGGGCGCCCGACTCCGGGTCCACGACCTCCACCTCCGTCATGGCCACCGTCCGGACACCCTGCCTTGCCTTGAGCCGCGCCCGCTCCCCCGCCGGCAGGCGGTTCCACTGCTGCTTCCAAGCGCACGACACCACGATCCCCTCTGTCTCGGTGAGACCGTACCCGTGGCTGACCTCGAACCCGAGCGACTCCGTCCGAAACAGCACTGCTGCGGGTGGTGGGGCGCCGGCAGTCATGATCTTGACCGGGTGCTTGAGTTGCTCCGCGTCGGCGCCGGAGCCGGAGCCGGAGCCGGAGGACAACATGTTGAGCACCACGGGGGCGCCGCACATGTGGGTCACCCCGTGCCGCCGGATCAGGTTGTAGATGGTGGCTGCGTCAAACTTGCGGAGGCAGATGCTGGTGCCGCCCACGGCGGCGAGCCCCCAAGGGAAGCTCCACCCGTTGCCATGGAACATCGGGAGGGTCCACAGGTAGACAGGTTGTTTCGGGACGGCCCAATCCACGAGCGAGTCGACGGTGATCGAGAAGATCCCGCGGTGGCAGTGGACCACGCCCTTTGGCGACGATGTCGTCCCCGACGTGTAATTGAGTATCATGGGGTCCCACTCGCTGGCTGGTCGGATCCACTGGAAATCGGGATTGCCTCTCTCGACCAGGCTCTCGTAAGTACACCAGAAACTAGCGTCTCCCCGTGACGAGGTCAGCGGATTGCCTACTTCGTCGGCGGCATCGTCATCCGCGATGAGGACGAGGAGCGGACGTTCGGAGCTCGGGGGAAGCATGGAGAGGGCCTCGAGGACGAGGGCGCGAGACTGGGGGTCGACGAAGATGAGGTTGGAACCGCCGTGACGGAGCAGGACGGAGACGGTGCGGGCGTCGAGGCGGGTGTTGATGTTGTTGAGGACGGCGCCGCTCATGGGGACGGCGAAGTGGAGCTCGTACATGGCGGGCACGTTAGGGGCAACGACGGAGACCACGTGGCCCCTGCCGATGCCACGGGAAGCGAGCGACGAGGCCACCCGGAGGCACCGGCTGTGGGTCTGCGACCATGTGTAGGTGGTGTCGTTGTAGATGACGGAGGGACAGTCGCCGTAGACGGTGGCGGCTCTTTCGAGGAAGCCGAGCGGGGTCAAGGGCGAAGAGTTCGGAGGGCTGGGCTTCAGCTCGTCCATGGCGACACACTCTCTCTACAGTCGACATTATCACTGTCTCCTTCATTGATATGCGCGTGAGGGCAAGGTCGTACGAAGACGGATGGACCCGCTCTATTCTATACTCTCTATCTATATTAGATAGACCTGTGCCCTGTTTTGGCGGTGATAAGAAAGGCGGATGCAGTTTGGCAGTAATCGGAAAACATTAAAAAAAGATAAAGGTGTTGGAAATCATAAAATATAATTGCATTTTAAAAATTTTAAAAATATAATTAAATCCTAAAATTTATCACCAAAGTATAATGAATCTCAAAACATTTAAAAAATACAATTAAAATACAATACTTGTTAAAATATCCAATCAAGTCATTTCATTAATTTTTGAAAGTTTTAAGACACAATTTGAGTAACATGACATTAACACATAACAAGACGCATATAATGAATCTACACTAAAAATGCCAATTCACCATTTGTTGATATCATTTATTATTTCTATTTGACAGATTCAATTACATTCTACTCTAATAATTCATAAAACTTGGAGGAAAAGAAAAAAAAATCTACATTCTATTATTAAATTAAACATTTCACAACAAGTCAGAAAAAAAAATCCACATTTCAACATCAAATATAAATAACAAGGAGTCTTTCTTTTCCCCTTTATTATTTTTTTTTTTTATATTTTTACATTTTGTCCCTTATTTATTGAAGTTTTTTAAAATTGACATCATGCATATCAAAATCGTTTGTCGGAATTTTGGACTTGAGCGTCTAATACAACATGAATATTTCCGAAGAGTATTGGTGTTTCCTATGATATAGTTGTACTTTTATGACCAATTTTACGACTTGATTACATTTGTTGAAAATTTTAAGATTCGATTGTATTTTGACAACAACTTCTAGGACTTTTAGTGCACTTATCACTAAAAAAATAATAATATGACTTACCACTAATACTTGGCAAAGCTTGCTAGCATTTGTGGAATTGGAGGAATTAAAGATTATTTTAGAGAGACTTCTTCATTCTAGCTACGCCTGTGAATCTGATCTTGCGATATGTCGACCATATGATGTTTGCTCATTTAGTAGAAAGTAGATTATCTGCCGAAAGGGAGAGAAGAAATAAGTTTGTGGGTTGAACCCCCTCTCTTTGGTTGGGTTAAACTCAATTCCGACAGATTCTCTTAAGGCAACTTAGGCCTAGCTTCAGTAGGTTGACTTTTTTGTGGTGACATAGCCAATTGGCTTGCTGGATTCATGCAATAGTAGGAGTGTGTTATTCACTCAAAATAGAAAAGACATTATCTTTTTGGGAATTACTAGACTTATTGTGAATGCAAAATCGCAAGTAATCATCTCTCTACTTCAGAAATCAACTTTGTCACTTCATTTTGGTGACAAACTCATTTCTCAAATTGGAAGTATGCTCAAGTATATTTTAAGGAAGAAAATGCAATGCAGATTAGCAAGCAAATTGGGTTATCCAACTCAACAATGCGAATGATAATTATGTATTAGATTGGCCACGAATAAATTTACTTTTTTTGTTTTTATGGGATTGGATTTGATCTAATAAGAGAGTAACGGTGTAATTTTGGGGCTTTACTATAATATTTTCAATTCCAACCTCATAAGGATCATTCATAAGGTCCTAAAAAGATCGATCATGGGCCATTGGCCATGGATCAATCGGTTCGATCAGCAAGGAGTTGTGGATCAGTCATGGACCGACCGACCGACCGACCAACCAACTGGTCACGAATTATTTGAGGTGTTAGTCGTGATTTTCTACCGACCATATTGATGGGATATGATCACTAGCTCATAAGATGATTTTTTTATCATGAGAATTGGCCGTGGAATGATTTTGGAGTGGTGAATTGTTATGGATCAATTCAAGGTCGCAGTTGATTCCATCCAGTTATATATCGATATATGGATTATTCGAATTGATCAAATGTGACCGTCTTATGACCAAAAATGCATCATTCCCTATTTAATTCTTAGTAATCGGAACAAAATCTTGAATTGGTGATGTTCGATCATAGATTGGTAATGCACCGACCATGAACCCTACCGGTAGATCGGGTGCCGATCGAAATGAGCCCAGGAATAGATTCGGTTATTTCGTCACTAATTCTAACGTCTATGAGTTTGGCTTAGTGTTAAGCCATGGGTAACCTTATGATTGGTCTCGAACCAATCATAAGACAACTGACCCTATTGGCCGACCGACCGTCCAAAGAATGATTGGGGCAAATATGGGTTGTGATGGCCAAACCTCGGGTGTACGTGATTCAATTTTTCACGGTGTACCTAATGATCCATTTTCTGACCCCGGAACTAACTAGGACGTTAGAATTCTCTAAACCGCATTCTTGATGAAGAAAATGACAAAATAAAAGAAAATTCTAGAACTCCCTCATTTAATGAGAAGGATGACTCACCGCTTTGGATAGATATTTTTGGATTTGGCAATGATTACCAAATATTCGCCTTAGGAATTAGATAAGGGATTCTTGAACAAATGAACCAATCAAGAGAAGACATATATGAGATTCTATAACGCCTCATTAAATGCAATGATAAGTCATCATGCCTAGGTATCCATCCGAAAATTTGGTAATGATGGTTTGAGATTTGCCTTGGAGAAGAAGTTGGTGACTCATTGGCTTGGGTGTCTATAAAAGATTTGGTCATTATTATCATAAGATTTTCCTTAGAGAACAAGTAGACCAAGTCATGATAGCGTTGTATAAATAGTCCAATAAGAATGAAACAAATAAGCTTCCAATCATTACATTAGGCTATTAGGTGTGCTATCTTTTAAAATAGGCTTGCAGGATACTTAGGACGCGTTTGGTAACGTTTCTGTTCAAAAATTGTTCCAGGGAAGAGAAATAATAATAATAATAAAAACTATTTCTGTTCCGGGGAATAGTGTTTGAATAAAAGAACGCGTTTGGTAAGTGTAAAAAATTTATGTTCTTGAAATAAATAAATAAAAAGAACAGAAACACGTTTGGTAACTGCACTAAATTTATGTTCCTAGAATAGAAAAAGAACAGAAACACGTTTGGTAACTGTATAAAATTTATGTTCCAAATTTTTCAAAAAATGCTCTCTTTTTTTAATAAAGTTTAAACTTGATATTGAATTCTCAATCTCATGAAATGCTCATTAATTTAATTTGGTTAAAGTTACAGACACCTATTGAGATTTAATTTGGTTAACTTAATAGTGCGAAAGCTTGGTGTCTTCAGATTTGATGTGATCTGTTGTTATTGATGCGTCGGTTATTATGGAGGCCTTCATGAGGTTGCGATTGTGATTGGCACATTCAAAGTGAAGATGTATATGACAGATCTTGATTTAAAAAGCCTCCGTAAAAGAAAGTTAACTGGTTCACCTCGCGTTTTAGCTTATGCATAGCTAGCATCAGCGTAGCCCTGACCGACATACTTAGCTATAGATGCCTACCAAGCAACGTAACAGGAGCCAAGAGGACCGGTAGCAATAGATTTCCATTCTTCATCATGCTAGTTACCAAAAAATCATATCAGTTGTACCAACTCCTTAATGAATTTCACAAGTCAACAAGATGTTAGCTTTATAGAGAAGAGTTCTTCAACAATAGATGACAGTTTTCTTATGTATCAGTATCGCAATCTTTCAACTGTAGTGTGCCGACTCAATTTGTTTTTCTTTCAATCAAGTTAAAAAAAAAAAAAAAAAAAACTATCATAAAGTCATTCAACTAATTTAAATGGAAGCTCCCGATGCGGCTCCTACCTAATGTGATAGGGAGCACCTAAGAAAGCCGAAGATGTCAACCAGGAAAGTTACATCCAGTCAAGAAGCCACCCACTGAAAATAACAGCATCCGCAACCTCTCGCAGCAGCCCAATTGCCACACCAAAAGAAGAAGTTCCCTTGCTTTATACTTGGGTTCCGAACAAAGCCTACGCTACTCTTGATGCCACAGAAACAATAAGGATTATACTGTGATTGAGGACCCCGCAAATCCTTCTGCGTGTGCGGCTGATGGGGAGGCGAGTGCTTTGATATTAGAGTATGGTCATTGTCATACAATGTTAGAGAGTTGGTGATGGAAAATCTGATTCCCCTGCACAAAAGAACCATAAGCAAGCGAGCTGTGTTTTTTGCATCATCTAAACCACAATGAGCACGCCTGATCCAGGTCAAGCCAGCCATCTCAACCGCCTCCTTAAGATTACATCTTAGACCTCCGAAAACTTCCTGGAATGAGACTTTTAGGTTAATCCATCTAGTGAAAGGAAGAGAGAGAAAATGTCAGAATTAAGCATCAAAGAATCTAAGTCTGCATGCTAGTTACATATCATCAACTCACCTGTTGAAGTAAGAAGGTTTTCGAATTTTCTTATATCAACACTCGAATTCCAACATCACCCGGCAATCCCAGTTGGACCAGGTAACAACAGCGAAATTTGTGTTCTTTATGCCCTTATTTTCAAGCCATTTGTCATGACAAAGAGCCTCACTCAGAGTAACACCTCGATCTACCTAGACTCACCCCCGAAAAAAAAAAGGATTTAAAGGCCGGAATAATGAATAGAAAATTGATATGAGAAAGAAGATGCCATAATCCATAAGCATAACTGGAATGAGTGAACTCCCTATGCAGGCATGGGCCGTTTCAGTATTTGTGCATGGCAAGCACCAAAAGACAATTGACTCGCCACTTTGGCCTGGTTTTGATGTATCATCAAAACTATACGTAAGGTTATGCACTGCTTATTGAATTTTAGCCTTATCTAATTATCTACAAATCATTCTAGTAACTTGTAATTCTTCAGCATCATACATAGCCATCTTTACCCTTTTTCCAACTTCTTATAGCATAAGATATGACAGACAGATGTGCACTATTAGCCTTTAACACTTTCAGCTCCATTGTCAAGTATTTATTTCATCTAATGTGCTCCTTTACAGATCAATCCACTTCACAAGACCAATAAATGAACTAAATCTATGCCGCATCAGACAACACTCATCAACTTGCACAAGAATCCAGAACTGGCGGCATCCCCCATAACTAGTTCATACTGAATAGATCAATCTTGCTTCCCTCGACATGCAAATGCACATGCTCCAACAAATTACGTGCCAATCATCAGATACCACCTGCCATTAGATGCTCTTTTCAGATGTGTAATTTGCAGAACATCCAAGCACTAAGCAGCCAAGGTTATAGCAAATAGAAAACTCTATGTCCTCTTTCCTATATGCACCAGCAGAAATTCTACATGCTTTTGATATATCAAGGGGGAGACAAACAGAAGACGAAGTGGTGAACCCGACTCTTCACTATGTAGCAAAACTAACTCCAAGCTCTTAGAACATTAGTACAAATAGACTGGAGAAAGGCAATGCAATTTCATCCATGATTACAACAATTTGTCTATCACATCATAATCCAATGCATGTTCCCCCATATAAGGCACACATCATAACCTTCCTCTTAATTGCTAGTAGATTTGAAAGTACATAAAAAGTCATCTATAGCCCGCTAAAGATAAAAACTATAAATGATTCTCCTAAAGGAAAAATTAGAGGCTCGTAAAAAAGAAGCAACTCATGGTGAGCCATTCATCTACTGGGTAGAGTGAAAACATTGTTACTCTTGACAGGTTCCAAGATCAATCAACAGAAGCCTCCCTACTAAATCAGGACGAAAAGGTCAGGCTATGTGGAAAAAGACGACGCCCCTCATGGTCCCGTCTAGCCACACTAGAAAATAGTTTCCCTAGACAAAATGTCACATAATCAGAACAAAGAAAATTTCTTCCATGACAAGGAAAAAATATTCAATGCAAAAAAGAAATGAGAAGCCTGCACTGCGAGTGGAGGAAAGAGCTGGTCCATAACTCACATTAAGACAGTATCCACAAGCTATGTCATTTAATACTAAACATCAATCCTCACAACTCTCCAAAATTTTGCTTGCTTCAATTTCACAAGTATCGCATAAGAGAACGATGACCTTTCTTCGTCCATCTTTAAGACTAATAATAGGAAGCTATAGAAGAAATTTGAAGAACAGCCTTTTTTCTTTTGCTAGGTAATCAGGGGGTTAGAAATTCTTGACACTCGTGGATAGGCCAACGTGGTAGAAAATATGAGCAACGAACAGCAGAAAATCCACCTTTCCCACACAAAGAAAGAAAGAGAATGAAAATTGAACACGGAATTGAAAAAAGTTTGGTGTGTAGCAATGGAAGAATAATCCATGTCCTCATCTATATTTTGAAAGCCACAGAGTAGCTCGAGCGAGCGTCGCTGCTCTGCCGAGCGAGCAGCCGTCGCCCAGATCTGTCGCAGATCTGTCCGAGCAACGCTCACTCGGGGCTTCAGCACAAGGGCTCGCTCGAGCGAGCATCTCGCAGATGTGGGCAAGCGCTGGCTCAAGCGAGCTGTCGCACTCGAGCCCCGAGCAACCGTCGCCTAGATCTGTGAGGGGTGGCTCTCGCTGAAGCCCTCGTCAAACGGTGAAGGAAGAGCAGCAGCTGGTGAGCGCAGAAACTTACCTCGAACCAGAAGCTTCAGCCGGTGAAGGAGCAGCAGTTGTCGGCGCCGGAGAGTCAACCGAGTGGGAGGCGCCGAATCGCTCAACGGTGGTGAACTTGTGAGAGACGCCGGAAAAGGGAGAGCGTCGCTGCACAGGGCACGAACGGAAAATGGGGAGTGACGCTGCGCAGGGGACGGGCGAACGGAAGTATTTCGTTTTTGTTCTTTTCAGCCCTTCAAGAAGTGTTTCTGGAACAAAAAAACAACTTTTTTTTGTTTTTTTTTTTTTTGTTTTCGTTCCAATTTTGTTAACAAAAAACAGTTTTGAACAAAAACGCAAACAAACGTTTGTTTTTTTTGTTTTAGAGAACAAAAAAACAAAATTTTTGTTGATAAACAAGAAAAAAGAACATTACCATGCATGGCCTTAGAAACTTAAGATTGGACCGCTTGACTTAGTAATGATGGCATAGGGGGCTATAAATAAGAGAAGCCCTCTTCATTTCTTCACCTTACCTCTCATTTCCTCCTTCCTCCTTCTCCTTGGATGCTCCCCCTCCTTCTTCTTTCTCTCGGCCTTGCATCCTCGATCCCTCAAGCTAATCTAAGTTGGTCTTTAAGGTTGCCAAAGTAAATAAGATCCCTATGTATCCTCTAAGGCAGTAGACTCCATTGTCGAGTCTAGTTAGGTGCTCACCGATCAAGTCGTGGGTAGGATGTTGGATCTTTTGTAAGGTTTTGCTTATGTTTGTGCTTGAACATGTGCTCGAGTTGTTTACACCCAGAATGAGGCCGAGGTTCATTTGGATTGAGTTCATCGCAAGGCAAGGTCATTCTAAGCCATAAGGCCTTGGTTTCAGCATAAATAAGATGCCGGGTCCAAATCTTGCTTAGTGCGGGGACCGGTTAAGGCTGCAAAGTCCTATGTCGACATTGAGGCATGTCAATCTTATGTTTTGATCGGTACGGGGAACGCCTAAATTCACGAGGTCTTGGTAAGGTACCAAACATACAAATTTATATAGTTCAAGTGGACGTGGGGACTTTGTGCTCGGCGTTGAATCAAACTGCGAGCCAAGGGTCATTCTCGATACATGTGTATTCACATCAGGTTGGAGCCAAGGTCCGTCAAGCTTAGGTACTTCACCTAAGCGAGGTGTACACAAACCTCGAGGTCTTAGATTGATATTGAGGCGTACCATTTCCAAGCCTTGTCCAGTGCAGGGATAGACGCTAAGTGATTGATTTAAGTTACGGATCAAAGATCAATCTCGACATATTTGCTAGTGAGGTAAAAGAAACTCATAACACACATGAATGAATGAGCACGCCTTCGGGCCATGCATGTGTTGACTAAGAGAAAAGATAAGAACCGACTTATGTGATGCATTTATGTGTGTGCACTTAAAGATGAAAAAGCATCCGTCATCACATAATGTTGGTGGCGATGCCTCGTTCATTGAACATGATGCCTTGGTTGAGCTAGGAAGCTCCTGAAAGTATGGGATGCCTGGCTTGATGGGTAGATGCTCTAGTTAAACCAAGAATCCTTGAAAGCATGGGATGCCTGGCTTGATGGTCGGATGCCCTAGTTGAGCCAAGAAGCCCCTGAAAGTATGGGAAGCCCTTGAGAGTATGAGATGCCTAGCTTGAGGCCGGATGCCCAGCTCGCGGTTGGAAGCCCCTAAAAGTATGGAAAGAACCGTTTATACGGCTAATGAACTTATTGAATATGTTACTATGTGATGTTGATAAGCTTGTTGGTGAAATAGCTTAATTGATTCAACATTGACACTGTTTTGCGAGTGTTTTATTTGCTAGGCTCTGACGATGATGAAATGCTTTCCTAGTAGAAAATTAGGAATTTTACTTACTGAGTTTCTCCAAAACTCACCTCTCATCTTTCAATCTTGTAGACATGGAAGTCTTATGTTAGTTTTGGGAATTGTAGTCACGCTAAAAGAGATATAATTTCCCTTGGCTTATATGAAAACTTGTACTGTGATGTAAAAAGAAAAGAGAGCCCGTAGAGAAAGGAGCTTGTAAAAGTATTTTTTAAATATAAATTAGCATGTTATGCTTGATATAGGTTGGGGTCTTCCAGTTGTTGTTTGTCTAGGAAGTTGTTTATTCACGTTTCCGCATGTGCATGATAACACAATAAAAAGAATCAGGACGGTGACAAACTTGGGATCTAAGTAGCATGGACACGCGACACGGACACGTGACACGATACGACACGACACGCCGACACGTCATTTATCAAAAATAGAGAATTCCGACACGTTATGACACGTTATTATTAAATAAATAATAATTAATTTGATTTAGATTCATAAATAAATAAATAAATAGAGTTTACAATGAATTTACACTAATAATATTAATAAATATACTCATAGAAAATTTAAAAGATATACTCATAATTAATGCGTACCCATATTTGGAAACATGTTTTTAACTTTAACAAAAATTATGAATGAAACTAATGACTAACAAAAAAATAAAATCAACTTTATTTAAATAAATTTATGATATTCTATAATCATCAAAATTTATTATTATTTAACATTCAATATTTTTATTTTTTGAAATCACTTTCTAATTCATTTATTTATTTTTATAACAAAAATAATTTACCACTCAAAATTATTCCCCTGAAAAAGCTCCCAAAAATTATTTCCTTTTTTTTTTTTTTTTTGTGACCCAGGGAACCTCCGCACGGCCGGCCAAATGAGAAAGTAAACCCCTGGGGGCAACGTGGGGAAACCACCACCCCACGCACTGGGCAAGGCGCACAAATGACCCAACTGCCTCCCTACAACTCGCGTTGCAGGGGATTCGAACCTTGACCTCCACGGAGGAATGCTCTAGGATCTACCATCGGTGCCACCATGGCGGGTGGTAAATTATTTCCCTTTCTTTAGTCTTTTCTTGCTAAACTCTCATCCCTAAAAAATCATTTCCCTCCCCCGTTTCTCTTTCCCCCTATCCCCCACGCCACCCCAAAATCTTCCCCTAGATTTCTTCCCTACTCTCTCTCACCCAAAAATCTTCCCCTAAATTTCTTCCCTACTCTCTCTCTCTCTCCCCCTCCCCCTCCCTACATGACAGCAACTCTCCCCACACCACCCCAAAGTCTTCCCCTAGATTTCTTCCCTACTCTCTCCCCCCCCGTACAACAACACTTACTCCCACGCCACCCCCAAAATCTTCCCTCAATTTCTTCCCTACTCTCTCTCTCCCCCTCCCCCCGCATCGATTTTTTCCTGCTCACAGCACCTGCTCCCGCCCCCATCAATCTCCCCCTCCCCCTTTGGTTTCTTCCTCCGCCCCTCCCCCTCCTCGGTTTATCTCTCCCCACACCCCACGCCACCGCCCTCTCTAGCCCCAATTTCTTTCCATTGTCATGCCACCTCCCTCTCCGGCCCCAGTTTTTTCTATCGTCCCCCACCACCCTCCCCCTCTTCTTGCTAAAACCCTAACCACAGCCTTTTCTTCCTCGTCGTCGCACAGTTCTCTCCCAGTTGCCTCATCACAATCGCCTCATCGCAGTCGCTCGCCGAAAGGCCTCTGGCCCTTTCTCTTTTGCAGCTACAGCCTCATCACCGGCCCTCCCCTGTCTTCTCAGTCTCACCTCCGCTCCCTCGGCCTCGCCTTCACCCTCCATCGTCTACTTCAACAATCCTCTCTTGACACGTGCGTCAGAATGTGTCGAGAAATGTTGACCACGTGTCGGAAAATTCGACACGTGTTGACCGCATGTCCAAGCATGTCGGACACGTCGACATGTGTTGAACACGACACGGAAGCTCTAGTAACATGTCTGGGCTTCATAGCCTGGGACGTTGTAAAAATAACCCTTGCTGCTCGTGACCCTGGAGATGGAGTTGGGATCGTGACATTTACCCTCAATAGTCATTCATTTGGATGTGCCCTATTTCTGTGCTTCTCTTTTTTGGGTTAGAACTTGTTTATGTACTACCATTTTTGGCTTCTATATTTTTGTTTGGGACCATAGCCAAAAGATGCCTTTCCGAATGGGATCAATATAATTTAGTTATGCACACGGTTGACAATCCAAGATCGGCATCGACAGCGGGAGAAGGTTAGTTTTGAGTCGGCGTCTTGGGAAGGTATAGAAAGTCATTTGCACAATTAACTTATAAAATAAATGATGCAATAAACTTTAGCCTCGATAGTAATTTGGCACATCCCTTTAGTTATTGAGTCATTGTTCTTTACTATCATCAGTCGTGTTTATCTAGGTAGATGGTTACTTTGACATTCCATTCGATGTGGGGTTATTGGTTATCTTCATAAAAATTTATAAATGCGGCGAAAAATTTGGATTATTTATGCCTAGCAACCCTAAAATAAACCATCAATCGTAAAAATTAACAAGCGAAATTTATATTTATTATTTTTCATGTAAAAAAATCACACAAACCCCTATTGAAGTACTAACTTGATACTTTCGTACCTCTTGATGCGACCATCCACCATGCCACCCGATTTTGAGTACTCGCCACCATCGTGTTTCACTGGCCAATCATGTCTCTCCCTCGACAAGGCACGAGTTTTCATAGACTTCTAAAGTGACGGGACATGAATGAATTGAATGACACACTAAGCCGAAGGAGAGAGTTGCTAAATTAGATATGCAAAATTACAATTCACTCGTGAGATGTGCCTTTTAAACATCATTTGGCATTAACTCCCAGAGGACAGGTGAGAACTCCACTAGAATAGAATATGTGTGCACTATTAGAATGAACGATTTTCTTGGCCTATATTGGCGACACCTCAGGAGGTTAGGTTGAGCTCTGCCGACAGCATCATCAAGGTCTTGCAAGGCCTAGCGTCATCGGCGAGAGGGAGCCAACCCCACTGGAGGACGATCGCCGCCAGCAGCAAAGGGAGGGAGGCACGGCCGATCGAGGCAGACGCCATGGGAAGATGACGAGGAGGACGAGGGAGGAAGTGGAATTTCCAAAGTCAACGAGTTGAGCGAGCGAACGAACGAGGAAGCCACCGATAACCTGACCCTTTTCCGAAGGTTATATATATACCACGGCAAAAGCAAGGTATTCGTGTTTAATTTTACTCTCCCTTTTTTAACAAAAATGTTAAATAAATAATATTCGACCAAAAAAATTAAATAAAACTGACATCCTTTTGAAACGTCTTAGAAGAAAAATGAAAAACATTACACAAGTTTTTCCCTCTGCAGTTCACATATATTCTTCATCCCCCAAAAGATTCTAATTAATAATTCTTCATCACAATGTGTACAATCAAGTCATAAAATTCAACCAAAAAAGGTCATAAAAAATGTATGAATTTCACGTAAAATTGATTTTCTGGCTACGATACAATTTGATTAGAATAAAACGCCCTTGTTTAGTTTGATGAGATCGAACTACACCGTTGAATCCCAAAATAGAAGCTAGAAACATGATTTTGGACACATAAAAGGTTGATTGCATATTTCATTAGTGATGTGAAAGTGCTAAGAAAATAAAACAATGTTTGAGGTGTATTTATGCATTTGATTTCAAAGGAAAGAGTAAAAGTTAAGATATTTAAATCAATTAAATCAGGTTTATAAAAAATAAAAATAAAAACCCTTAAACGAGTTCTTGTAATGACAAAAACACTTAATAAATACGTAGATGAATTGAGAAATGTCAATTTGTGTAATTTGCATCATTTTCGTTCCATAAAACTAAACCAACATCTGAATTCAACAAAAACTCTTCAGATTCCATTGAACTCAAAACACGATAAGCGAAGCCCTTTCACCATAGATAAAATCGGAACATGAAATTATACTAATTGCTTCTTGTTAGGACTCGAAAGTGTATAGAACTATGTACAGTAGAAACGTAAATTTTTCCCTAATGAGCGGCATCGGGGTAATAAATATTTACACAGGTAGGGCTTTTTCAAAATCCTAATTGACTAAGTCACATCATTTTAAAGTTGATTGGACAAATTATAATTACTAAATGAATCGAGTATTGTTCTCTCTTATACATTTTGTTATCTCTTTCATTGCACACAACATGCCACGGAAAATCGACTCCTGATAATGATTTTCTTGTTTATTGGGATCCTCTCGGGATCGGGATTGGGGGATCGGGATTGGATCACCTCACTCCCTCACATCCGATGGGCCTTGCGGCCTAAGCC
This sequence comes from Eucalyptus grandis, assembly GCF_016545825.1. Taxonomy (NCBI): domain Eukaryota; kingdom Viridiplantae; phylum Streptophyta; class Magnoliopsida; order Myrtales; family Myrtaceae; genus Eucalyptus; species Eucalyptus grandis. The sequence goes on along the minus strand of NC_052617.1, from coordinate 40,927,723 downwards.
CTCCCGAACTGCCTCAAACTTCATTGGCTTGAGGGGCACTTTTGGGTTATAAGGCCTAGCTCAACCCAATTGGTCCCATGACGGGCCGACCCGACCCACAATATTTGGATCGGCTGTATGCCTCTATGCTTTTTCTTATCATCTCTTATTGGCACTCCTCTATTTTGCTCTACCTTTTCTGCACGCGAATTCAACCGAAAGTCAACCTAGGATAATGAAATAAGAAGGAAAAGAAATCTTCACTTTGCTTTCAACGACGTGATCATTTAACTTTGAACGGGTTGTTTCCCCTAAGTCATAATGAAATAAGAAGGAAAAGAAATCTTCACTTTGCTTTCCATGATGTGATCATTCATCTTTGAACAGATCGTTTCCCCTAAGTCATTTCCCTTAATTCTGGATTTGGTTTGTCTCTAGGCATCCCTTTTCCAATGAGTTTTTCCTCCTTTGCATATAGAATAAATAAAGTCTCCTTCTTTCTAGATTCAAAGAATATGGAAGGAAAATCTTTTCACAAGCAAAATAGGAAAGTGACAATTTGTTCTTTAGCCAAATGGAAAGTGACAATCAATCATTATCGATTTGCACTAGCAAAAGTCACTTTAAATACCGATTCATGTATAGACTCAATTGATGATTAGCAGGTAATTTGGTTTATTAACCAAAAAGGACGTGCTCCGGTTGAAATTAAAACAGAAATAAACATATTTTATTTATATGATTTGACCCAACAATGGAGTTTAATATGTATATATATATATATGCGCGCGGGGGTGTGTGTGTCACTAGTAGGATGAATATATTAGCGCTTATTTTATATCTCATTAACTCCGCTGGTGAGATTTCCATGCCCAGATGACCACAATTTTCCACCCTTTCTTTGCTATCCATAGAAAAAGGATGAAAGGACGGTTTTTTCTTTCCAAGAGTCCCTGGAGAGAATAGCGACTAGCGAGAGTGCAGAACGGGTGAGGGAGGGATTGAGCCCACCAGCTTGACTTTGTGCCGCTCTCCCTCTGCCTTTGTTGTCCTCTCTTTATCATTTTTTTCTCAATTTTTTTTTTTCTGTTTTCCCTTTCCTCTAAAAACAAAGGCAAAATTTCAAATAAGAATCCGAAGTGAATCTATTTTCGCAAATAAAAATCAAAAGTGAATTTTGTGTTAAATAAGAACTCGAAGTGGACCCATTGTTTCAAAGAATGACCTGAAGTGAATTTTGTGTCAAAATAAATCTGAGGAGTGATCAAATTAATCTCTATTAAGAACCTTAGCTTGCCGGCAGACATTTTCCATCGATCAAAATATGAGCAATTTTATCAGAAATTTGTGACTGGAAAAAAATGAAAAATTCTAAATTAATTAAGTTTAGGTTATTCATTTCGATGTTTATGTTTTCTTCTTTCTTCTCCCTCGTTGTTCCTCAACCAAATCTTTGCTCGGTCGTCATCGTGACTCGATTCTCATCGCTCCTCACCTTGCTCGACCGGCGGAGAATTTGGGTCCCCGCAAATAAAGAAAGAAGCATATGGTTTTCTTCTTGTTTTTTAATTCGTGCATCAACCAGTGAAGAATTTGGGTTTTCGAATTTGCGGAGGATGGGTACAAGGAATGAGGAGAACTTCAGTCTTTGACTTTGTAGGGGACGGGTACAAGGAACGGGAAACCGTAGAAAACCTAGGGTTTTTTTTTTTTTTTTTCTGTTTTAAGATTTGTTAATTTTCCTTATATTTTTTTTTTTTGGAAAAACTTGCCCAAACTCTAGTCGTCGGAAATGTTACATGCTTGATAGCCGGCGAATATTTGGCTAACCAGCAAGCTCAGGTTCTTATTTGGAATTGATTCAACCACTTCGAGTTATTAATTGAGACAATGGGTCCACTTTAGGTTTTTATTTGATACAAAGTTAATTCCGGGTCCTTATTTAAGAAAATTGGTCCACTTCGGATCCTTATTTGGAATTTTTCATTATTCAAAACAAGTAATAAGATGTGTTTATAATGTTTATAATTGATGAGCATCAGAAAATTTTCTTTTAGCTTCGATAAAATAAGTTTATGGTATTATGTCCGTAATTCTTAACATTCTAGTAATGATTACATGCACCAAAAAAAAATAAAAATCCTATGGTGCATAGAAACTTACAATTTACATCATCGAGCCGCATAAATTGTCAAAATATCTAAAGATAATACAAGACATTTTCTCTAAAAATTTGTCCAAGACTACCCATTTTGATTAGCATGCTCTCGAATTTAAATTTGATGGGCGTTTTATTTATAAGGAAGGACTAACTAAGTTATTCTTCTCTCTTTTTTCCCATTAGGTCAACCGAACATATTAAAGTTTGAACGAAGAGAATTTGTATATTTAGACTGTCCTAGTCAAAACCGTACGCATCTAAACTCATCATCTCGTCAAATGAATTTTATTGAATTAGCCATATTATATCTTAACATAAGTTATGCGGTGTATTGTATACAAAGAGCCGTTAGGTGACAGGTGACCGGATAATATAAATTAAAATCAATGCGGTCCATCAGATAAGTTAGAATTCATATTGTCTTATGAGCCAACCATTTTTAATAATCCAAAAACGTTTTAGTACACATACATTCACCTAACAATTGATTCCGCACGTTGCTATTTAAAAAATCATATATCTTAATGAAAAAGTCCTAAGTCCATAACCGAAATAAATATATAGATTTTTTATTTTATGATAAGAAGTTAGACTAAAAAAGGTAAACCCCAATATATGTAATATCATACTAATTTCATGAGCAAGCCAGAGCTCGGATTGGTGGCTAACGACGGATCTATAATTTTTTGCTTGGCAAGTGCTAACATGCCCCTTAATTGCAAAGAAATCAAGGCCGCGCATAATAAAATTTCTATTTTTTTATATTTTTATTTTTCTATTCTCCAGAACAAATTTAGAACGGAAATTTATATGGTAACGCAATTTCATATTTTTTTATTTTTTGCAGTTTCTATTCCAAAAATAGATTTGGAGTAGAAATCAGAAGTTAAAGGTTTTTGGCTTTTCTATTTCTGGAACAAATGTGAGAAATGAAAACTCTTCTTATAGTTCACTATCGCCACTACTCGCCGCTCGCCTCCCCACCCGCCAGCCACCCGTGGGATGTCGAATGCCTATCGCCGGCCGCTCGCCGCTGCCTCGCAAGAAAAAAAAAGAAAAAAATATATTATTAAAAAAATTATTATATCAACATCGGTCAATATCCATGTTAGTGTCGATCAACGTGGACATGATAATTTGTTAATAATATTTTATTAAATTTGATCGAGTCATAACTGTAATCACAGAACCCACTCTTCCCATAAAATATCCCCATCGCTATAGCCTATAGATGCTCCCATTTCAAGGTAAAACTTAATTTGAAGGCGAAACAATGTAACAATACTCAAAAACCTTGAAAACAAATTATTCAAAACAACTACAGAGGAGTGCGTGGGGAGTAACATAAATTTATACTTGGTTGTTGACTAGACCTATCAAAACAAGTTATGGACTCATTTATTAAACCATATTTGATGGGCTAGATTAACTTTATTTACTAAATGGGTTATATAGGAGGTTTAATATTGTAAAGTTTAAAATAATGAGTGTTAAATAGGTCTATAACTTGTTTAGATCCAACCCATCTTTATAACCCTCTTTTCACTCTCTCGCCCTCACTTTGTGCTCACTCACTCTATGCATTTACCTTAGTTTATATATAAATTTTATTAGATTGTATTAAATACGGAAGTTTTCTAGCAATATGAGTTGAGTTATGTAAGAGTTGGGTGTGTGTTAGATTGGATATGAGTCATTAAATTTGTACTGTATGGAAATAAGTCAAATTAAGTTGGATCATTTTCGATTCAACTATTTGACAGGTCTATTGTTGACCTAAATATAAGATCATTTGTACTTGATGGTATGAGGTGTTGAATCTTTGTTGCTAACCAAAGTAAAGTTTATCTCTTAATCACTAAGCAACTTCACGAATTAAATATAAATACGTATATTTCAATACTATGCTTTTTTTTTTCTTCTATGGATAACAATGACAATATTATATTTTCATCAATAATATGTAGTTTTGCTAACTACTGCAACAAGCGGGCAATGTTCTAGCGTTGACCAAGATCTGATTTCGATTTGAAGACCCGTATACGTTCGGAACAAAGTAATCCTACAATGCCCTTGTCAATAAGGAGAGTGATATAAGCTAAAACGAATATTATATAGGAAAACGTGTGCTCACCGTCTATTCTATTGAATCCTAAAGTGACATAAAGTGAGCTCCTAGAGTTTTCTCTCGACATGATTGCACTCCGCACTATCAGACGTGGCGGGGAAAAGAAACGGAGGCATCTGCTAACTTTTCGGGGTTGTTTTTCTTTAAAACTAATATGTACGAAATTGCCATCAACTACTCTGGCCAAAATATATTTAGTCTTTTTTTTTTTAAATTCTTTTCTGGTGGGCACGATTTAAGCTCGCGAAAAGACAAAATCTCCGGAATTGTCATGTATTTCAAGTCAAAATAAGCGACGGAGTTGTGCAAGTATCAATTACAATGAAATATGGGTTTGGAAATTTTAAAAACGCATGGAGTTAGGTGCGGCCAATAACGACTGAACATGGTCATTTTAAGTGAGGTTAATATCATGAAAAACCTTAAACAAATATACGATCGCCATGAAAAACAAATTAATACATTTGTGACAAATTTACCATAAACTAATTTATACGATCACAAAAAACCTCAAATTGGTATATTTGTGATAAATATATTATCCGTTAAATTAAAAAATATCACAAAAAATTATAACAATGACAAACAAAATATAAAATCTCAAATTGATACACCTAGTTAATTGTTACGTATAATTTAACTTAATAATTTGACAGTAAAATTTAACGGAAACTAACAAAGAGTAAATTTGTCACAAATGTACAAATTCAGTGTAAATTTATCAAAAGTGTACTAGTTTGGGATAATCACAAATTAATTTATAGTAAATTTATTATCTATATATCAGTTTGAGGCTTTTTATAATAGTAATCTTTTTAAATACGACCAAAAGCATAAGATACCGAAGGGAGAATCTACTGTTTAAGTACGACCAAAAAGCATAAGGTACCGAAGGGAGAATCTCGTCCCTCGTCACCACCCCCCGGGTGATTGATGTAATTATCTTGTTGATCGTGAAATTCATTAACATTTCCGTCTCGTCCGTCTCGATTGGCTCATTACCGGAGCGTGAACCCTCTCGAATCGAATCACGTAATAACACGACAAAACGGGCATCGTTTCCCTAATAAAATAGAGACCGAGCAAAGAAAGAACAGGGAGGAGGAGGAGGAGGAGGGGGCATCTGGAACGAGTCGTTGACACCATACCTGAGAGTACCCGAGAGTACCGCGCGACAGAAGTCCCCCATTGGCCGGGAACTTCTTGCGGATAAGGCATGGATACAAGCTCAAACGATTGTTGCAGATCAGGAATATGCACGAGGACATAAATACCAATTTGATTACAGGGGATGTCCGTCTTATTAAGGAGTTGGATCATCCAATAATCTCCTACGAGCTAGCCTAATTGGACTTACCGAAACTTTGAATGAGATTCGCCCCCGAAAAGCTCGTGGACCCTTTCACATGCGACTGATTCTGTACGAGGGCGACCCCATCTGCTTCGCCGTCTCCCTCAGCAGGTACTTCTGGATCTTCCCCGTCGAGGTCTTGGGCAGCTCCTCCTTGAACACCACCGTCTTGGGCACCATGTAGTGCGGCATCTTGCTCCGGCAATACTCCACGATCTCCTTCTCGGTCGGCGGCTGCCCGCCCCGGTTGGCCTTGATGCTCACGAACGCGCACGGGGTCTACCCCCAGAACTCGTCCGGCCTCGCCACTACGGCCGCCTCGTGCACGGCCGGGTGCCCATACAGCACCGACTCCACCTCCACGCTGCTCAGGTTCTCCCCGCCGCTGATGATCACGTCCTTGGACCGGTCCTTGATCTCCAGGTACCCGTCCGGGTGCATCACTCCGACGTCGCCCGTGTAGAACCACCCGCCCCGCATGCACTTGGCGGTCCCCTCCGGGTCCTTGAGGTAACCCAGCATCACGCATCCACCCCGGAGGACGATCTCCCCCAGCGTCGACCCGTCCCGCCTCACCGGGGCGCCCGACTCCGGGTCCACGACCTCCACTTCCGTCATGGCCACCGTCCGGACTCCCTGCCTTGCCTTGAGCCGCGCCCGCTCCCCTGCCGGCAGGCGGTTCCACTGCGGCTTCCAAGCGCACGACACCACGAGCCCCGCCGTCTCGGTGAGCCCGTACCCGTGGCTGACCTCGAACCCGAGCGACTCCGTCCGAAACAGCACCGCCGCGGGCGGTGGGGCGCCGGCAGTCAGGATCTTGACCGGGTGCTTGAGCGGCTCGGCATCGGCGCCGGAGCCGGAGGACAACATGTTGAGCACCACGGGGGCGCCGCACATGTGGGTCACGCCGTGCCGCCGGATGAGCTGGTAGATGGTGGTGGCATCAAACTTGCGGAGGCAGATGCTGGTGCCGCCCGCGGCAGCGAGCCCCCAAGGGAAGCTCCACCCGTTGGCGTGGAACATCGGGAGGGTCCACAAGTAGACAGGCTGTTTCGGGACGGCCCAATCCACGAGCGAGTCGACGGTGATCGAGAAGATTCCGCGGTGGCAGTGGACCACGCCCTTTGGCGACGATGTCGTCCCCGACGTGTAATTGAGTATCATGGGGTCCCACTCGCTGGCTGGTCGGATCCACTGGAAATCGGGATTGCCTCTCTCGACCAGGCTCTCGTAAGTACACCAGAAACCAGCGTCTCCCGGTGACGAGGTCGGCGGATTGCCTAGTTCGTCGTCGGCACCGTCGTCGGCGATGAGGATGAGGAACGGGCGTTCGGAGCTCCGGGGAAGCATGGAGAGGGCCTCGAGGACGACGGCGCGAGACTGGAGGTCGACGAAGATGAGGTTGGGACCGCCGTGGCGGAGCAGGACGGAGACGGTGCGGGCGTCGAGGCGGGTGTTGATGTTGTTGAGGACGGCGCCGCACATGGGGACGGCGAAGTGGAGTTCGTACATGGCGGGCACGTTAGGGGCAACGACGGAGACCACGTGGCCCCGGCCGATGCCGCGGGAAGCGAGCGACGAGGCCACCCGGAGGCACCGGCTGTGGGTCTGCGACCATGTGTAGGTGGTGTCGTTGTAGATGACGGAGGGACAGTCGCCGTAGACGGTGGCGGCTCTTTCGAGGAAGCCGAGCGGGGTCAACGGCGATGAGTTCGGAGGGCTGGGCTTCAGCTCGTCCATGGCGACACACACTCTCTCTCTCTCTCTCTCTCTCTCTTTCTCTCTCTACTGTCTGTGGACATTGTCACTGCCTACTTCGCTGATATATGCGTGTAAAGGCTGGATCAAACAACGATGGATGGGGTGGCCACGTTTGGCTGCGGATAAGAAAGGCTGACGCCAGTTTTGGCACTGATCGGAAAACGTTAAAAGAGGTGGGGGTATCTGAAGTCAACAAATTTAATTAATTTTTTTTTAAATAAATTAAATTATAAAACTCACCATCAAAGTGTAATGAGTCTCAATACTTTTAAAAAGTAAAATCAAAATTTAAAATACGTCAAAATATTCAATCAAACCTTTTCGTTAATTATACTTTTTTGAAAGCTTTAGTAAACAATATAATTAAATCGACACCAATATGGAACACGATATGACACAATACAATAACATATTATTTCTCAAAAAATAAAGAATTCCGATATGTTGTATAAAAAAATTAAATGTATATTATGCATGCTAAATTATCATTTTTGTAAAAAATTAAATGTATATTTTTATATATGCATGATAAATTATCATTTTTGTAATATCAAATTAATTTGATTCAAATTCACAAATAAATAAATAAATAGCCTATAATGAATTTATACAGAAAAATTAATTCACCATTTGTTGATATCATTCATTATTTCAATTTGACAAATTCAACTACATTCCATTCCAATAATCCATAAAACTTAGAGAGAAAAAAAAACATGCAATCCATATTCCGCCAATAAATTTAACATTTAACAACAAGTCCAAAAAAATTCACATTTCACAATCAAATATAAATAACAAGAATTCTTTCTTTCCCCTTTATTATTTTTATTATTTTTATTTTTTTTATATATTTACATTTAGACCATTGATTTATTGAAAATTTTTAAAATTGACATCATGCATGTTGGAATTCTAAACTTGCGTGTTGGTGTGTGTCAAATACATGTTGTAGCGTCTGAAGTGAGACAAAAGCTTCTGAAGAGTGCTGGTGCTTCCTAGGATATAATTGCATTTTCGTGACAAGTTTTAAGACTTGATTATATATTTTGAAAGTTTTGAAACTAATTTCACTTTAGTGACAATTTCTAGGAATTTTAGTGTATAACTAGCCACTAATATCTGGCATAACTTGCTAGTGTCTGTGGAATTGAAGGAATTAAAAATTGTTTTAGGGAGAAGACTTCTTTCTAGTTATGCCCGCGAATATGATCTTGCGATATGTCAATAATATCATGTCTGCTCGATTAGTAAAAAGTAGATTGTATGTCGAAAGGGAGAGAAGAGATAAGTTTGTGGGTTGAAACCCCTCCTTTTGGTTGAGTTAAACTCCATTTTGATGGATTCTTTTAAGGCAACTTGGGTCTGACTTTAGTAGGTGGACTTATTTGTGATGACTCAGCCAATTGGCTCGCTGGATTTGTGCAAATAGTGGGAACATGTTATTCACTCAAAATAGAAAGACATTATTTATTTGGGAATTACTAGACTTACTGTAAAGGCGGACTTGCAAGTAGTCATTTCTCTACTTCAGAAATCAATTTTGTCGTTTTATTTTGTTAACACACTCATTTCTCAAAATGAAAGTATGCTCAAGTATATTTTAAGGAAGAAAATGTACTGCATATTAACTAACAAATTGGGTTATCCAGCCCAACAATGCATATGATAATTATATATTAAATAGGCCACGAAGAAGTTTGCTTTTTTTATTGTTACGAAATTAGATTGGATCATGTTTTAGTGAGAGTAATGGTATAATTTTCGGACTTTATAATTTTATTTATGAAAAATAAAATAGTCACTCGTGCGGCCGTGGCCTGTTTCTATGCTTCTCTTTTTTGGGTCAGAACCTGTTTACATAGTTCCTTTCAATTGGATCACTATAATTTAGTTACGCACGTGGCTGGCAGTGCAAGATCGGCATCAATAGCGGAGTTGGCTTTGAGTCGGCAGCTTGGGAAAGTATAGAAAGTCGTTTGTACGATTACTTGATTACTTTAACCAAGATGCAAGATCCAGCACGTCCCTTAATAATTGACTCGTCGTCCCTCCCCATCATCTTTTATGTTTACCTAGGCAGATGATTCTTTTGACATCCCACTCCATGTGGGGGTATGGATATCAATATAAAAATTGAAAAGCAGGGCCAAAAATTCAGGTTATTTGTGCCTATTGACCCTGAAATAAACTTTTAAGTTATAGAAATTAATAAGCGAAATTTATATTTATTATCTTTTATGTAAGAGGATCACGCAAACCCAAAATGAAATACTAACTTGATAGTTTTTGTACCTCTTGATGCGATCATTCATCACACCATCTGATTTTGAGTACTCGTCACCATCTTGTCACGCCGGCTAATCACGTTTCTCTCTAGACAAGGCACAAGTATTTGTAGACTTCTAAAATGACAGAGCATGAATGAATTGAATAACACACTAGGCTGAAGGAGAGCATTGCTAAATTACAATTCACTCACGAGATGTGCCTTTTAAACATCATTTGGCATTAACTCCCAGAGTACAGGTGAGAACTTTACTGGAATAGACTATGTGCAATGAACGATTTTCTTGGCCTGTATTGACGACACCTCAGAAGATTTGGTCGAGCTCTGCTGATGGCGTAGTCAAAGAATTCCGTAGACGGCGGTGGTTGTCAGGTGGTGACAATAGCCGTGTCGACGATGGATGAGGCGCGATGCTTGCATGCACTGTGACCTTGTGCTTGGCAGTTGGCAAGGAAAAAGCCTTGCTCGAGAAGATTGGACACGTTTTCTCTTAAACCCTGCAAGAAGTAAAAGAGTATCCACTCTAGAAAATAATAGGTTCCGACTCATAAATCCTTTCCGAGACATCAGAGGAATGAGATTGGGGAATTACTGCACGTCATGCGGTCAAATCCATCGGCACGAAACACGTCGCAAGATTCGCACCACCACCCCCACGACGAAACTCGACACTAAGATCTGCATCAATCCCACTTCTCTCGTTTTCATGTTTGATTTTGCCGGCGGCGTGATTCACGGACTTAGCGGGTCCAGCTACCAGCGCACGTCCAGATTATTAGGTCCCAAGTCGGCACCAAAATCACGTCGAGCATTAATGAGCAGAGCCAGACTCCCACGTCGCGACGCATCTTTTCCAGGACACCGCCGATGCGGATGAAGGAGTGTTTATCACCGTCACGACACGTCGCGTGAAACTCGACGAAGAAGAGTAGCCGGAAAAAATTCGGGGCTGAATGCGATGGGAGACTCGACGCTTAAGGGCGTGCACCGTGAACTGGACTGTCGTTTGTGATGGCCAACCATTATGTCACGGCCTGCGCCAGAGAAGCAAAGAACACCAAGTCAGCATTTCAAAGTATGGCGAATAACATTCTCCTATCGAATTACGTCCCGTCTAGCTTAATTCCGGTATTTAATTCATTAAGTGAGACATATAAGACTCTTTACACATAATAATTAATTTCGATTTACCATTATCTCATCAGAAAAGTGACATTAGCTCCCGCTTTTAATACTAACTATCCTGATGTTACTCTTACAAATCAATTTTATCATCATCTCTGCATCATTCACTATTTACCTGATAAGTCCAAGCTCCACTCACAAGAATATGCGAATACAGGAGAATCACAGTTCATGATAGCTACCTGTGATTCACGAAATCACCATTCATTGTATCTATTCAACAGCATGTAGCCATCATTAGTACAACTTCAGACCCATCATTAGTACAACTTCAGACCTTTGTCTTTGTACGAATGGCCAGATTTGCATAGGAATGGAATGGACAGATTCATTGCAACCTTGTTCTTTTTTTTGCTCGGTCCATTTGCAACCTTGGTTGAGAAGCTACAAATGGCATGTTTTTTTTTTTTTTTTCCTTTTGGTAATCAGGGAATCCCATAAGTCGACGGCGGCGAGCAAACCCTAGGGGAGTGACTGCAGGACCCCTCCCTTTCGTGAGGGGGAGAGAGCCCGAGCCAACTGCGCCGCTAAAAGCGGTGATTACAAATGGCATGTTTGTTAGCAGTAAAATTATCTAAAAAGTTCTAAATCTATTATACTTTCATCAATTTATTCATAAATCTTTCAACTTTACTAATCAAGTCCTAAATTTTTTCATTTTTTGCTAATTGAGTTCATCGGGTGAATTTAGCATGGATATCAACTATCCTATATGACACGGCCTGATATTAACAAATTTTATCAATTTTTAATTTTTTAATTTTTTAATTATTATTTTATGTTTCTATTTTCTATTTTCTATTTTTCTATTTTTCTATTTTTTTCTTTTTATTTCTTTCCCTTTTTTTTCCTTTGGCCAGATGGTTATTACCGTGCTGATATTTGTCAATTCATCGACTTCTTGTCAACTAAATCGAAGTCCAATGAAGGGTCAGGTCATAATCTCCGAAACGTCCAAGCCCACCCGTGAACCTCGGCCGGCCACGTGTCCGTTTTTGACTGGGGGGTGACCCCTCGCGCTGTCACTCATCAACTTCTCTGCTCTAACTCCATACCACCATTCCGCAGGCGGCGGATCTCTCTCTCTCGCGTTTCTTTCTTTGGCCGCTCCCTCTTCTCCTCTCCGGTCGCTCCACGAGCAGCACGATGGCGTTCCCGTCGCGCGATGCCTGTCGCTGTCTCCACGTCGTCCTCGTCGTGATGCTGCTAGGGTTCCGGCCGTCTCGCTTGGTCCGATTCGACTTGCAGTCGGGCCACATGAGGTGCATCGGCGAGGACATGAGGGCCAGTGCCATGACCGTCGGCAAGTTCGCCATCGTCATGAGGCTGAACGTCCAAAATAGTGGATTTTGATGCTGAAAAGATTGGAGAATGTAATTAAGTCCCTTTAAAGCATTATCATGTAAGTCATTTCACAATCGTATATTGAAGCATTGAATTTTTTTACAAAATGAATAAGGAGAGTTGTTTTCGAAAAATTATTAGATTAACCCCCTTAATTTTAGCATTACTGCACAATAGTCACCGAACTTTGAAAAGTTACAGACTTTCTCGCTTTGATTTTTATTGTTTGTGCTAGTTTTTTTGTGGCGTGGTGCTTAAATGTTACCTAAAAATAGACATTAATTTTTTTTTTTCACCAAAGTAACCTCTATCGGATAGTTAATGAATTTGGATGAATAAATGGAATGGATGATTGATGTTCAGAAAATTTAGTAGATATTATTTTGATCGAGAAAAATGAGTTTGTCCATTCTTGGATCATGTGAATGGAACAATTAATGATTTCAACAAAAGAAAAATTAAAATTCAGGGGTCATCTATAGCTTTTCAAACTTCAAGGGTATCGTGCAACGATGCAAAAATTGAGAAAAGTAATTTTCTAACTTTTCAAATAATTTTTTTTTTCACCAAAGTAACCTCTATGATAGTTAATGAATTTGGATGAATAAATGGAATGGATGATTGATGTTCAGAAAATTTAGTAGATATTATTTTGATCGAGAAAAATGAGTTTGTCCATTCTTGGATCATTTTTAATAGCTAAGTGAATGGAACAATTAATGATTTCAACAAAAGAAAAATTAAAATTCAGGGGTCATCTATAGCTTTTCAAACTTCAAGAGTATCGTGCAAAGATGCAAAAATTGAGAAAAGTAATTTTCTAACTTTTCAAAGTTTAAGGGAACTTATGCAACGATGGAAAAATTCAGGAGGATTTTTTAGCAACGAGTCCTTAAAAAAATGAAAATCAAGCTACTACCAAGTAGGCCCAGATCAATTGGGTCCGGACCGAACTTTCATGGTTCAGCCTGGCCCAAATTTCTGGTTCCAACATATTTGGCCCGAAAACTTCGACACGAGGCCCATTATATCGGCACAGGCCCAACCCATCCGAGCCATAAACCGGCACTGTGACGAAGGGCGATATCTCCCATTCGAATATGGAGGAGGCCGAGACAGAAAAGGTCATATTCAAAGGTCAATGAAACAAAGGGAGGGAGAGTATTGGGGAGGAGTTGTATAAGAATGAATAAAACTATCCATTTTCGAGCCTAAAGGGGTCAACTGAATTGTTATGCGCTTGGTTTGGAACCAACAAATGCTATATTCCAATCACGGCATTATTCATCCATAGTAACTATGGAAATTGTGCTTGCCACCTGTGGGTGAAGTTTTACTATTCGATACACGTGAATGAGACGATTGCATGTATTTATAGGAATTAGTTAAGTCGTAAGATTCGGATAAAATAAAAACAAGAAACTTTCCATTATTGACTATGATGGTGAATTAGATCTTGAATGAAAACAAGAGCCGAAACTTCCAAAAATTAATTGAATGGTTGGTTGACTGGGGTGATCACTTCTTCTTCTTCTTTTCAATTATAAAGAAGGGAGAATACTAAAAATATACCTCATATTTCACCCAATGACTTTTTACATTTTTTTTATTTTTTTTTGAAAATACTAAAAACATACCTAAATTTTACCTTTGAAATCAATTTGCGCATTCACATCAATTATTACTGTGTCCCACGAAAATGCCACTTTTTTTTCAAAAATTGCTCACTCCAAATAAATAATTCATACCTATCCAAACACAAATTAACTAAAGACAACACAATCCAAACCTTAAGCAACTTGCTCAAATAAGTTTGTAATGAGAGGCCATTTAGTCTTTTGAATATCGAGTTTTGTTTAGAGGTATGCAAATGGAATATGTTAATAGGATAATAATCGTAAGATTTTGATTGCTTGTTTCAATCTAAAGATTCACAAAATCTCTAAAGCTTTTATCATTCAAGCAAAGATAATATATAGAAAAGAAAAAAAAGGGATATTGGAAAATTTCATAAAAAGGAACGCTTCTCCATGAAACGATAACAATCGTTCACCATGAAAAAGAAAATCATGAAAATGATTGTAATATTTGCATTCCCACCAAAATACACTATTCAATCTTGCGGTTTTTGGTCCTATAATAAACGATTCTATTGTTCCTTTAAAAAAAAACGAAAATTGTCTTGTCTTGTTGATTGATTGCTTAAAGAGTATGGAAGTATCAATAAAGTTATAAGTAAAAGAAATTATCAATCACGTCCTTTCTCAGTACTTTGTTTTTTTTTTTTTTAACAATTCTCAGAAACTTTGTTATAACTTTTATACATTCCTATAAATTTTTTATACATATTCTTAATAGATTTTTTTCTTTTTTTTCTTTATATTTCGAGTAGCCTTCAAATTTATCAACTCTTATATGAATTCACATATCTTTATTTGAATGATTTGTCAACTTTGTTAGAATTAAATTAAGGACTAATTTTGGGTTGCCAACTCAGCAACGTTTATTTGATTTTTTATTTATTAATCAACTTTTGTTATGGATTTCATTTGCCTTGTTCCCAAACGTCTTAGATTTATTAACTCTCATATGAATTTAGCGACTGTTAGTGGTGTGATTTAACGGTTCACCGGCTTTGTTCCCGATAACTTAGGACATAAGCGTAGAGGCCCGTTTGTCTTGAAGCTCATAGAATACCGTGCAAAATCTCAGCTTATGAAACATTAGTTTTTTTCTTGTCGAGTTATCAATTGATTTAGGTTTACTTTGTCATTTGCGTTGTTTACCAACATTTACTTGGCTTCTTTTCAAAATTTGCCAATTTTCCAAATTAAACCCACTTTTATTTGCCTTACTGATATATTAAACTGACCAACTCTTCAAAAAACTATTCTCTTTAAGTAGTGCGACTACCAACTTTCCTAATAAATCATCAACTAATTATGCTTTACATACTCTTTGACCTAGATACTAACGTTTATTCCTTTTTTTTTAGTTACCAATTTTTCGTATCTCTAAAAAAAAAGTCTCCTATTGATTTCTACTTTCATCTATTTATCTTATCAACAACTTAAATTTTGAACCATCATATGCAATTAGCAATTTTTATATGAGTTACTTACTAATTTTTCCAAGATTAAGCCAATTGACCGATTTTGAATTACCAACTCTCATTTGAGTTACTTATCTACGGTTTTTTTTTTTCTTAATTTACAAATACTCTTATTGTTTGGCAACTTTTATTTTCTACTAATTATAAACTTTTTAAATTGATAAACTTCTTTTTACAAACTAGCATCTTTAATTAGAGTAGATAACTCCTATCATTTTTCTAAATTTTAGTTATTTCTTTTCACAGAAGTTTATTATCCTTAAAAAAAAAAACCCTCCTATTTTTTCTACTTTTAGTTATTTCTTTTTGACATCTTAAATTACCAACCTTGGTTTGAGCAATTATCAATATCTCATTGATTAAGTCATAGACTAGTTTTTGTTCAATTTTTCATTTGATTTGCTTTACAATGTTCATATGTGTTTAGTTTGGCAACTTTTCTTTGTTTGAAATTTTTCATTTGTCTTGTAAATTACCGATTTTTAAATCACCCAACTTCTCTTTAGAAATTTTGAAAAAAAAAATCTCTTAATAAATTACCAAGCTCAGTTAGAGTAATTATCTATTTTTCTTCGATTTAATTACTAACAAATTTTACATTATCAACTTTTACTTGAGTTAGCTAAACATTTATTTACATTGCCAATATATCTTCTCTTGAAAAAAAGAAAAAGAAAAAAAAAGCCTCTCTTGTATACATTTATTTACTTTTCTTAACGACAACTTAAATCTGCCAACTATCATACTCAATAAGCTTTATTTGAGCGACTTATTAATTTCTCCCTAATCAATTCATCGATTAGTTTTGGGTTGTGAATCTTCGTTCGAATTACCAATGTTTATATGTCTGCACTTTATACCGCCATTGTTTAACAACTTTTATCTGCCTTGTTAATTATCAACTTTTTAAATTGACCAACTCCTCTTCAATTTACCCACCTCAATTACGCAATTGTTCGGATAGAGTTTTCAACTTGTATTTCCATATATTTTACATGGAACAAAAAAAAAAGGAATTACCTCACCGTGATCAAGGCGTAGTACATGACGATGTAGTTGGGCGTCGATCATATTCAAAGGTCAATCAAACACGGAACAAAGAGAAATTGCAAACAGGAGAACGAATAAATTATCCATGCTTGACTTGAAAACAGAAGTTATTCCGCGAAAGCAAGAGCCTTCGCTAGAGATTTCATTGGATTAGCGGTTGCTTAGCTGAGAAATGCTCTAGCAGCCACTTTCCTCCTACGACAAGCTAACCCATTTTTTTGTGCATCAGCAATTTCACCACGCACGGATCGGAGCGGACATCGACAGCGAGTTGGTGACTAATGCCCTCTCCTAAGCCATCCAAAGATATCGATGGAGATGAGTTTCGATTTGACTCGCGCTGTTATGATCAGTTATGAATTTGAAGGAGCAAGAAAGGGAAAGGAAGCAAAATCAGCTGTATACTATCTCTAAGAATGCCACAGAGAGATAAGAAAAGGGAACATCTGATGTATATAATAGTATGAATGGCCGGTCCTACATGTATAATACCGTATAATCAATCGGTCTGTGTGTGTATACGGCTACGTACCTATACCATCCGGGGGGAGGCGATCGGAAAATAACAACCCCCTTATTGAAGACGAAGAAAAATAATCGAGAAAAGAATGGACAAAAAGTGCAGAGCGAAAAGATTCACAGCCGAAGCCGGAACTTGCAGCTACTGCTCGTGATCCGGATACTACTGTCCTCGGACAAGTTGTTCACCTTCAACTGACACCGGACCGAGAACTTGACCTTGAACAGCTTCAGCTTCCCGAGCTTCACCCTCACCGGCTGCCTCACCCTCAGGTTCAGCGGGATCGACCCCGTCGCCTGCTGCTCCGCCTGCAGCTGGGACAGCAGCCCCGTCGCGTTCTGCGTCTGCCCGGACAGCGGCACCACCAGCACGGTCGTGTTCCGGTGGCCCTGGTAGAACTTGGGCAGCGCGCCCTGGCACAGCTGCTCCCCGTCGTACAGCACCGTGATCCGGCTCCCGCCCTCGTAGTATATGCCGATCTTCTTGTTCGGGTTCCGCGCAGTGATATTCACGTTGAAGCTCGCGCTGAGGCTGCCGTTGTTGGCGGGGGCGAACTGCGTGATCTGGAGAGCGTCGACGGAGTACTTGGGCAGCTTTGGCCGGAAGACGAGGAATAGGATCCCGGCGGTGATGGCGATGGCGACGATGAGGAGGGCGAGGAAGGAGAAGGTCCAGCAGAAGCACTTGCAGCAGCAGCTCCGGCGGCGCTTCGGGGGGCGGGAGTGGACGACGGGGATCGTCCGCTGCACCGGCGGCGGCGGGTAGTAGCCATTGTCCCGCGGGGCGGGGTCGCCGTTGTCGGACTTGGAGGCATCGGGGGGCACGAGGGGAGCGGTCGGGGCCTGCGGGGCCTCGGGGTCGCCGGCGGGGTGGACGCGCTGGTGATCCGCCATTGGGGTGATCGAGAGAGAGAGAGAGAAAGCTCAGGAAGCAAAAGATGAAGGACCCGAAGAAAGGGGCGTGGATAGAAGGAATACGAATTGGGTAAGGAGAGACGGGTTTCTGTCTCTCTTTATATGTTTTTCTGCATTTCTAAGGTTCTGATAAGGTCAGACTTATAGGCTCGATGAAAAGTTCCCATCCTTGACTTTTGGAATGGATGCTTTCTGAGTCGTTCTGCCCATTACGCGAGCAGCGACGCTTTCCTCTTTTCTTTTTTCCTTTTGGTGGGAGCGTTCTCACGCGCTAGTTCTCGTGGTTCGGGGCCAAGAAAATTCAACGAAATGCGTCCGCCCGCAGCGTTGCCTCTTCTAGAACGCTTCTTGTTCTATGGCTATTACCGGGATGGAGCGCGGACATCCCGCGCCCTTCTCGAGACGAGACGAGACGAGACGAAACGACGCCACGTGTTGAGAAAAACGGAACGCGCCCGCCGCCACCTTCGTTCATTTAGGTTCGGCCTGGCCAGTAGCATGGAGCGTGCTGTTGTAATCCCTTCTTCGTGTGATGGGGCGAAAGTCGTTCCCGGCGAACGACACGACGGGAGGGGTTGGTTGGACGTTTCATTTGGAACGCCGAGCTTCTACTTCTAGATTCTGTCCCTCTCTGGACTTGATTTTTCACGCTTTGTTTTAGGTTCTCATTAATTGCGTGCCGCTTTTTTAACCTCACTTCCGAAAAGGGTTCTCACGCCCAGTAGTCTTTAGGGTTTTCTTCCGCAGCCGCGGGGTTGAAAGTATGCAAAAAGTTTTAAATTTTAAAAGTCAAGGATGGGAATTATTAACACCAACGTCACTTAGTATTAATTCAATTTTAAATTTTTTAATCAAACTAATTTAAATTTAAAAAATCTCTTCATATTTTGTTAATTAAGTCCATTCGATTAATTTAGACCAAAAATTATTAATATGAACGTCAGCCGTATTATATGACATGATCAACATTGATATTGACAATTTTTTTTTTTATTTGTTAATATTCTTTTCCTATCCCTTCTCTTTTTGCTAGTCGCCAGTTTGGCCTCGCCTAAGCAAAAGCCAACCTAAGAGAGAGAGAGATGCCTTAGCCACTGCTTAGCTTCACCCTTCAACTTGCAACGTCATTGTTTTTATTAAGAAGGGGCCAAGTTATCATCCACGTTGGACTTCAATGGTTTTTAAGAAAGCCATGTAGGCATTTAAATTTAATTAACGTTGGACAAATCGTTGGAATTTGATGCTGTAAGCATTCAAATAATTGTTTTTCCATCGATGTGGCATTTAAGTGATTGTTCGAAAAGTTTTGATACTAAAATGAGTGTCATATGAAAGTTATAACTTTTCTAGTGTCTTTTTCCCCATGTTACATATCACCCAACTTGGCCATAACCACTACATCTAAGACATGACCTTCGGCTTGACAAAATCACCTCAAATATAAGGTTAAGCAACATCAAATCGTGGTAATGCAACCTCCGAGGGATGGTGGTGGTCATTTCAAGTAACTTTTAACTAGGCCGGACTGATCCAGATTTTATATAGCTAAATAGCACTATCCAAGCTCACTAAAAGACTCTTTAGGACATTTTTCAAGGGAAAGCCTTTGGAGAGTACAGTCTAGCCCATGATAAGTTCTAATTAATAGAAGTAGGTAAAGGGTGATTGGTGCCTTTGTGGATCCACAGAGACAGAATAAATGGGATAGAAAAAAAATGATGAATTACAAAAAAGAAAAAGAGATGGTCCACATCATCATTGTTGGCCCAAAACATATTGATTTTTTTTTTTTGGTCGAACAGTCCATATTGAGTTTGCCCTTCCGTCCTTAAGAAAAATATATGATATGACACTCCATTCAATCAAAAGACCACATCGAGCCAATTTTCCGAAGTTTCTTGGATTACGTGGAAAAACCATCAGTGGATGATAAAAGAAAAGTTCAAAGACTTGCAATGACATTATCGTTTTGGATAATTATTAATTTCAAAAATGATTATAAATGGTTCAGTTTGATTTTAAATTGTTGACGTTAATCCCAAATATAAATGAGAAACTCAGTATCAATACTAAACTACTTGCAATTATGCACAAGCGTTGCGTGTACAAAAAAAAAACTGAGATTTGCAAAATTAGTCAAATCATTTTATTATGAAGAGTATATTGATCAATGAGAAAACAAGTTATTGGTAAAACTACATTGTCCAAAGAAATTAAATATGTAGAAATATAAAAATATCTCAAGGTTTAACTTTTCTTAGGAAGGTTGTTATAAGATACAAATGATACAAGTGTTAATATTGAAATATGCAAATCATTAATTAGACTTGTTGATTCAAGCATTTGGCTATGGTACAACATTTGTAAAAATACACTTTTGAGGATATTTGATGAAGGCAGAAAAAGACTTGAGCTCCCTATAATAGTACACATGAAAAGATAATATCTATTAGGGGTGTGCAATCGGATCGGGTATACCAGAAACCGGAGTGGCTCACTCGGAAAACAGGATTGGAAACCAGTTTCTATTAAAACGGTCTGGGAACCGATTCCCAAAATTCGAAACCGGTTTAAACTGATCTAGAAACCGGGTTTGATTGATTACTCACCTAGGAATCAGTTCCTGAACTAGTTTTACAATCAGTTTGGGAACTGGTTTTATAAGTATAAGTCCAAAATCCTATTTTTCCCCTTATTTCTATTCTTACTCTTGCAATTATACGGTGTTTTTCCTATTGGCTTTCTCAAACACACATGACACTCCTCTTTGTCGTTCCTCTTCCTCACTTGCTTCCCTCCCTCATTGGCTTCCTCTCGCAGGTTGGACGGACAGTGTTCGTCGCCACCCAATTCTTGTATACCACATGGATTGGCTCTCCTAATTTTTTTATTTTTTTTTTAGGAGAAGTTATGCTTGCATAAATGAGTAACTTCATGTAATAGTTGTGGGAATAAGACTAATATTAGACTCATGTTTGTTGCTGATTCTTTGCCTTTAGAATTAGCATGTGGATCCTTAATTTTTCGTTCAGTCAAAAATTTCGTGTATTTATTTATTACAATTGCTTAATGTTTCGATACAAATTAGGAAGATTATGTTATTTTCTCACGTATTAATATAAAATTCGAAATTGTATAGGATATGGGAGATTGCAGAACATATTCCAATGGAAACAGGTTGACCCTGAAATCGGACCGAAAAAATAGGATAGGTTGGGTATGGTCCAGAAAAGGGAAACCGATTATAATAGGGTCCAGTATAGGGTCTAGTTATATACCCTACCCACCCTAGACCCGATCATCCCTAATATCTATTGTACCGATAGATGTGATAGTATCAATTTCATCATTCATAAGATATAACAGAATGAGCAGCCAAGTTTTCTTATTTGTAATAGACGAGATATTAAATAACACCGTAAACTTTTGTTTTGTGAATGGGTGTGTTTGGTTCATGGAAGACTCAAGATCTTGCAAATATTATCCCCAAAATAATCGTTTGCATTGCTTGCATAAATGAATGGACAAAAATAATTAAATATAAATTATTATCCATAATAAAAACATTTTTCATAGCCTAATTTTTTGAAGTGATATAATCGATCATTTTCGAAAAATATTTTTAAATTTTGAATTTTCCGTGAAACAATCGCACATTTTATCTTTAACCGATGGAAAGTATTTATAACTTTACCTTCTAATTTTCTTTTTCCTTTTCAAAATTAGCCACTTACATGGATGATTTTCTGTGTAACACAAAATACCCAGAATCACCGGAAAACATACAAACACCAATACAAACACCAATGTGCACAATTACATGTTCCTTTCAAAGAGCGTGTGAAATAGATTCTTTTTTCTCCATTTCATTTTCAAATCACACAAAGCATGTGGCAATGTCAAAGCAGACAATCTGACCACGCATAGATAAAGAAAACTCCTTAAACAGACCAACCACCCCATATTTTACCCGTGAAAATGATTCAGAAGCGTATGCTTATTAGGACTCTGAGAGGGACTTGTATTGCATTTTCATACCTTTGAAGATTGCAATTCAAGCACGACCGCGTCAGGACTGCAGGCCGCGTCAACGTTTTCGTATTGAACCTTGCGTGTATACATTGTAATCCTATTTTAATCCGGTTAGCATAAGCAATCTTAGCGCGTGTAAGATCAACCAACCCCGTTGACCGTTCGTTTTCTATGGCCTCACCATTTCTTGACCTCATGCCTGTCATCACGCTCCCTCCCTCCCTCTCTCTCTCTCTCTATCTCTCTCTCTCTCTCTCTCTCGTTCACGATCTGCATTCTCTTCAACAAACACGTCGATGATGGTCACCTAAGATCCTCCTTACTTTTAACCCTTAGGGTCACAGGGCACGATGCTTCCGGGGATCGTCCTTTCAGCAGTCGACGTCTCGTGACGTTGAAGGATGAATCAGATAGATTTTCCTTTTTGAATTGAAAGAATCCATGTTCACATGGACCGGCAGAACGTAAACGACAACAGGGAGGTATGGTTAAAGTAGCAACAACTCGATTTTAATGACGTTTTATGGTCCTGACTAATGTTTAGTGGAGTCGGCATTAATCTGAACGTCGAGATGGTGAGATGTCGATAGAGGAAAGGAAGATAGGTTGAAAAGATGTCATGTCGTGAGTAATGATGTTTGCAACTTCTCTTAAATACAACGTCTACTGTTGGCTTACAATTAATGGTAAATGGAGGAACTTAAGGTGCGTTTGGTTAAGCACTTTGAAAGTTTCAAAGCCCTTTAGGAAAATTTGGAAAGGGCTTTCAATTTAAAGTTAACATTGAGAATATGAGTTATTGGGTTTAGGGTGAGTAGGTTCCAAACCTGAATCCTAGACCCGATCCTATTATAATCAATTCCCATTTTTGGACCTTGTACCCTACCTCATTTGCACTTGATCCTATTTTGGAACCTACCATGTTTTTTCAGTCCGATTCCAGGGTCTATCCCATTTCTATCGAACCTATTTTATAGCTATTGATATCCTATATTATTTCAAATTTTATATTAATATGTGAGAAAATAACATAATCCTCCGAATTTCATCTCTCATATCAACACTTTCACATGAATCATGCTTGTGTGACCTTGGAAATTCAACTCACTCCAGCAAAATTACTCTCTCTCTCTCACTAGTCATGGAGGGTTTGCTTTTGAAGTCCCATCTCTTTTGCTCCAACCAGACCAAGCGATTCTTGTGATTGTCATCGCTTTACAAATGCTAAAGGATACATAAAAAAAGGGTAGAGAGACTCGAGATAGAAAGCAAATAAAACATCTAAGAAAAAGCAAGCATTTTTCGAAAGAGAGATTTCAAATTCGTTTTCATTTTTGCTTTACACCTAAGAACACCGCGTCCTTTTCTCTTTTGGACACGCAACATTCTCACGACCGTGAGCCGGTGATGGACGATGCGACCATGAGCTGGTGAGGGAGGGAAGTGAACGAGGAAGAGGAATAACAAAGGAAGAGCACCCTACGAGAGGAAAAAACGTTATTCTAAGATTAGAAATCAAGAGACAAAAAGATAGGATTTTGGACTTTTGGGTTTACAAAACCTGTTCCCAAATTGGTTCCCAAATAGGTTCGGCCGATCCGGTATTCACTATGAACGAGGAATCTCACTGTTCAAACCGGTTTTGAATTTTAGGAACCTATTCTTGGATCGGTTTCAACAAGAATCGAATCCCAAACTTGTTTTTCGAGTGAACCAGTTTGATTCCACACCCCTAATTGGGAAGGCTAAAAGCTCAAGACAAATGACGATTTGCTTTGAGCTTTTAGCATTATCGGAATGCTAAAACAAGGGTTAAATAAAAAAATTTCTTCCAAACTACATTCACCAATTCTTTAGCTTTCTGATTTTGCCCATCATTGCTACTATTCATTTTCTTTGTGAGGGCGGCCAACAAGAGCCAACGAGGTTAGATTTGACTAGCGAAGGTTCGACAATCAACCAATCGGATTACGCGACCCATGACTGTCTAAGGTCACACTGCCCCAGTCAACATGGCTTGGGGTCACGCAACCTCGGTTGATGGCCACCAGCATTAGATCTAGCTCATTGACAACCTAAACCTTTACTAAAGTTGACGAATGGTTTGATTTCTTTTTAATAAAAATAAGAAAAATTTCAGCCAAAGCTCTTTGCAATTTTTATTTATTTTTTGTTACCAAACACTACTTCACCAAAGTTACATTATAAATTATGTATTACCCAATGTAATTCACATTTTCCCAATCCCCTTTAGGTTAAAGTCTTTTATTTTCCAATGGACCTTTAAAATGTTAAATCAAACGCACCCTTAATGTTCTTTCAATATTCATATGCAATAGAGGTTGACTATAGTAATAATTGTGCAGCTTAAATAAAGAAGGAAGCTTTGGTAATATAGAGAGAGAGAGAGAGAGAGAGAGAGAGAGAGAGCTTGCGCATTAACTATTGATCAATGGGTGATCAGCAGTTTGCATTAACTCTTGAGGGTTTGGCTCTTCAATTCCATGAACACTCTCCTGCAAAAACATCTAATCTTCTCTCCATCTCATGTCTTCATGAGGATCACGATATAATTACGGTTCGATTGCCTGTGGATGAGTTCGCGCACTGTCGATGTATGAAAGATTTTCTCTAGGTGATTTGGCCTACGTGTCTGTAGTGATTATGTCCTGTTGTGAACACAACTTTATCTGGGCTGATGAAACAGAAGACTTACGCCACTCGGCCTCAGTATTGATATATGGGCTGATGAAACAGAGGACTTGCGCCACTCGACCTCAGTATCGACAGACCTACCCACCGATCTTGAATGAGAAATTCCACCGTTCACAAACAACAATTGGGCCCATTCCTTTTCATGTTTCTACACCTGTCTTCATTCTGTCCGTTTTATACTTCATATTTTGTAAATGCATTTTTTTCGCTTCAATTTGTATTGATTAACACTGGTCTTAAAAGTCTGCCATTACCCAGATTGATATGATGGATCTGCTAGAGACTTTCCGGTAACAAACTACTTGAGTTTTCAGTGTCATCTCCCCCCAATCACTTTCGTATATAACAGCACTGCCTACTTGCTTTCCACTAGTTTTAAATACCCCTATGCTTTGCACCAACCGGCATGCTAGACTCAGAACTCGATTCACCTTTGAGAAAGTACTTGTGAACGATTAACACCTTCATCATTCATCAAATGTGTGAGGTTTGCTTTTATTTGGACTGTTTGCACTGTGTAGAGTACACAGGACAGCTCCAATGACCAAAACCCTGCTCCTCTCCAGCAAGAATCTGGATTTCTCCATCCCAACTAAGTGCTTCGACCAAATGCCCCCAAAAGGGAAAAGCCAAACTCATCTCATTGATTTAATCTTCAAAAGCTACATGACTGCCAGTTCAAACTGAATCGAACCGGTCTAGCTAACAAACTGTTATTATTGTGCCATTCCATCCTCTCTTAACATGCCAAAGAAGCAAAAACTAAACGAGACATCTTCCTGTCGACAAAGAGTACAAGCCAACAACAGAGAGCAGGTGCGGTCTAAAACATGGTGCGAGGTTCGCCTCCACGAAGCAGGCCAACTCCGAAGGAAATTGTGCAGACCATCAGCCCCATAATCGCCAAGAACCCGTACTTCCTGCAAAAACCAATGAAACCAAGAAATCGCTCAATTTCTCATTAGCAAGAATCAAACCATTTTGAAACCCATGATGAAAGATCCCAATTGAATTAACCAGAAAGTTTTAGGTGCTCGTATACCGCATTACCGCATAGCCAAAATGTCATCAACTTTATGTGGTTATTCTATCAACTTGTTAATCTGAGAAAACCTAAAAATCTCTCTGGAATAGGCAGGATGCAAAAGAACCACGCACCCGATCTTGAGGCGTTTCTGGGGGTCGCCGGTGGAGTAGCCTTTGAAGTAGAAGAAGCGAGAGACGATGTAAAGGACTCCGAGAGCAGCGCAAGCGCAAGGGTGCCTCAGCCCGCCGACAATCATCAGCATGAAGAACATGGGCATCATCTCCAGCGAGTTCTGGTGCCCTCTCTGTCCAAACCAACCAACCATTTCCACCGCAATTTTATCATTAACTCCTTAAAAACCGAGAAAGAAATACCGACAAACTCACACATCATCTGCCCATACAAAAGAAACGATTCACAGAAAACCCACCTCAAAAACAAGAAAAAGTTGGGATTTTTAGAACAGATTCGACGAAAACTGCTCATGTATACTTGATGGGGACGGCCGCCATCACAATCAGATCAATAAACAAGCGAAATTAACAGTTGATCACCTGGACACAGTTGAAGAGCTTGGCTTCCTTGTTCTCGGATTCGGAGGCGTAGAGAGTCGGGTAAAACACCTTGTACCTGAACGAATCGAACCACCCAAGACCAAGGAAATCATTATCCCGCTCGTGATTGAGTCCGGGGAAACCGACGGGAGAATGGTTAGAACTGGGAAAAGGGAAAAGAACAATATCTCGAAATGATTACTTCTTGCGAGCCATGCCGACTTGGGCAGCCATCCAGAAGTTGAGGAAGCAGTAGAACACGAGCACGAGGGCCACGTATCCGTACTCCCTGGGCAGCAGCATCCCCTCCATCTTTCGCTTTCGCTCTCTCTCGAACTGCTGTGACTCTGATCTAAACCTGATTTCTGGATTCGAACGCTGCCAGATGATGATGTGCGTGTCGGAACTTGAGAAGAAGGGGGTATGGAGTTGACTTTTCGGAGTTTCTGAGGTTGGGGTTGGGCTCTCCTCCGTCAATCTATGGGCCCTTCTTATCTACCCTTTTCTGGCTTCCGCTCCAAGGCAGGCTTTGGACTTGACGTGCTCCTAGAATTGAAATTTTCTTTTTCGTTTATGTGGGGGGATGAGCTTCCAGAATCTTCACCAGCACTTGATGGGAAAAGGACAGAATAATCGGACCTCGTCCTTTTGACTGAGCAAAGAGTTGTGGATTTTGGTAAAAGAGAGGGTTGTTTGGAGAATCGCGCACAGGACCCGTTAAGGTCACTAAGGGTGCGCATGGATTTATTTCTGTCTTTTTTTGTTTAGGAACGAAACAAAAAAAAAGTGTTTGCATTAGAACAATTTTTGAATAAAAGAACGCGTTTGGTAACGTTTGGTCAGGAATAAAAAATGAAGCAAACACGTTTGGTTAAATTTTATTATTTTTTGTTTCTTTTAATTTTTTAAACATTTTTTATTATTTTTTATTTTTTCCTTTCTTTTTTTTTTTTTTTTCGGCGGTCACCGGCCTCCGCGACTCGGCCGACGGGGCGCGGCCTCGCCCGGCCACGGCGAGGCGAGCCCGGCCGTGGTTGGGCGAGGCTCGGCCTCGCCTCCGCCGGATCCGGGCGAGCCCGAGCTCGCTCGCCCGGCCAAGGCGAGGCTCGGCCTCGCCGCGGCAACGCCGAGCCTCGCCTTGGCCGGGCGAGCTCGGGCTCGCCAGATCCGGCGAGCCCGAGCCTCGCCATGGCGGGCGAGCTCGAGCCGCCAGATCCGGCGAGCCCGAGCCTCGGGGGGGGGCGCTCGGCGTCGCCCGGCCAAGGCGAGGCTCGGCCTCGCCCGCGCCGGCGACGCCGAGCCTCGACGGCCGGTCGCCGGCCATGGCCGAGGCCGGCGACCGGCCAAAGAAAAATAAGAAAAAGAAGAAAAGAAGAAGAGAAGAAGAAGAGAGAGAAGAGTCGTTTTTGTTCTTTTTTGTTCTTCCGAAGTGTTTCTTTTACGGAGAAACAACTTTTTTTGTTTCTTTTTTTTTGTTCCTATTTCGTTCCGAAACAAAAAAACAAAAGGAAAAAAACGCAACCAAACGCGTTTGTTCCTTTTTGTTCCGGGCACACTTTCCGTACAAAGTGTGCGGAAACGTTCTTAGAAACGTTTCCATGCACGCCCTAAATAGATGGGTTGGGCTGAAAAATGATTCGATGTAAATTTGACATGTTTAGCTCATTTTAAACTTATAACAAAACACTGACAAAAAAAAAATGCTGAAGCTAAATATCGTTCAACACTTTTTGATATTGTTCATGTACCGTTTGGCACTATAACGATATGTAGCAAATACAAATTTAGTGTTTCATATCCCAACTTGACTCATCTATCTCACCCATAGATATAATATAATATTCCATTTCTTATATGGTTGAGAAATTGTAGAACTTGTAACCGCCGAATTAACATACTTTGAGTTATTCACGTGTATTTCGTATCGAATAAAAAAAGTGAATTAGCATAATGAGAAAATACTAGTAAAAAAACATATAGATTGAAATACTCATAAAAAAACTAGAAAAGTGTACTGTGAATGTTTTTCTTCGGTCAATCTATGGGTCCTTCGTATGAACTTCCCTTTTTTTCCTGGCTTCCACTCCAAGGCAACCACTGGACTTAACGTGCTTCTTGAATTGAAATTTTCTTTTTCGTTTACGTGAGGTGTAACAACAAGAAATTTATACCAGCATTTGATGGGAAAAGGACAGAATAATCAGACTTCGTCTTTTGAACGACAAAGGTTGTCGATTTTGGTATAGAGAGGGTTGTCGAGAGTCGTACAGAATATATTAAAACTGTCAAATGGATGGACTGGATTAAAATCGTTTTAACTTATTTATATGTAATACAAATGTAGTAGTGATTCATATCCCAACCGATCTATACTTGACCTTGCCCATATTATGAAAACACATCAATACAAATGCAACCTAGGAAAACTCGTACACATCAAATTAAATACACTTTAAACTATTCATGTGTATATGTTACTTGGATAAAAAATTAATTTATTATTAAAACATTTAGTAAGTGGAACACGCACAGCAACTTTTGTGATTCAATTCATGGGAGCAGAAGATGTCAATCGTTACATTATTTTGCCTCAAATTGGTTCACTTATAACTGAATGATGAGTTACTGAAGTAACTTATTCATGACCAATTTTTTAGGCTCTAATTGTTTCTCAAGGAGAGCTAAAAATGAGTTGCCCGTACAACGAATTGGGTCATCAAGTCAGAGTCACAAAATGGTTTTTAGATCACTTTTGCCGGTCACTCTGCTCCTGCTCCATTTTCCTCCCGTTGTTGCTTCCCTTTCTATATTTTGGGTCAGCCTCTGCTCGTCGGCTTCACGGAGGCTCGTCCGCAACATCACCATCATCTCCTTCGAAACCCCACGCCAGCCTCCCTTCAACCACCCTCCATATGGCTCGTCCCTGAGTAACAACTCTGGATCCTATATGCTCCTGTCACAGGCCGAGAGTTTCCTTGGCCTCGGAACGACCCGCGGGCGCCTGGCGAGCGGAATTCGCCAAACCAGCCTTCGTTCTTTAGCTGTTCCACGAACGATACAGTGAATGATTCTTCATGCGAGATTCTACCACGCCCAGCTTCGCTCGGACGTCTAGTCCATCGAGTAAGACAGCAGTTTTCTTTAGGCACAACAACTGGTTTCGGCCTGCCATGGCCTCGTCAGGAGAGCGGCATCAGCTCCCGACCAGTTTGTGCACAAGAGGCCTACCCGTCTTCAGAGCTTAAGTGATGTAATCCTTCTATCCCAGAACTCCTAGCGCCAATCGTCCTGACGCCACTCCCACATACCACTTGTGTTCTACCTTTCTGCCTCACACTCTTCACCAGATAATCCCAAGCGCCATACCTTTCTGCCTCACACTCTTCACCAGATAATCCCAAGCGCCACTCACAAGTCCCACGGACCACTTGTGTTCTACCTTTCTGCCTCATACTCTTCACCGGATAATCCCAAGCGCCACTCACAAGTGTCACGAGTACGGGAGGATTCACGGACCGTGACATTCTCCCCCACTCAATTCGCAACATCCTCGTTGCGATCTCTGCTCTGTCGCTTCCTTGCCTAAATTAACTTTGGGAATTCACATTGAACGGTCTCGCTTGCCCAACAAAACAGGTTTTGCTCCATTGGTGGCCTCTTTTAATCTCAGCCGCTCGACCCTTTCTCAGTCATGGCAAGTGTGGCATTTTTCGTCAACCGCATCTTTTGGTAGCACCCTTTCAGCCTAACCAGCATCTTTGACCCCAGCAGACCAATGGAGGTTCTTTTCTTGTTGAAAACGTGATAGTAGACCTCTTCTTCGAATTCACCGATCGATCTAGGAACGTTATCCCCATTCAAAGCAAGGGTTCGGTTCTTCTCTAACTCACATTTCGCTCGGCGAGAAGCCAACTCGTCCTAGCACCCATCCACTAGGACTTATCTGCTTGACCCGCACTTGAGCGAGGAGTTCGATTCTCCGACTTGCTCACTCGCTTACTGGAGGGATTCCTGATTTGATACCACTTGTCACGGGCCAATCGATTGAGATCGTGATCGCGTGGCAACTCAGGCAACTTTGGATCACCCAAGCCACCAAGCTTAGCCGTTCGCTTACCCAGATCATTGAGAGAGAAAGTTAGAGAGAAGAACTTTGGAAGGAAAGGAAAGTTTTGATATTTTTGAAATGAATTTGATGATTACAAATGAGGTAGGACATCCTTTTATAGTTGAGGGCCTCGAATTACATCCGTTGATTTACTTTTCATCCAGCGGGTGAGATTGCACCGCTTTAACTACCAATATAAATACTCAACTACCGTCTACCGACGTAAATAACGGAACATAAATCTTGAATATAACTCAATGACGGTTTCGCCCGCCCTTGAAAGATTCGGGGAGAAGGCTCGGTGGGAATCCAAGTGAGAGCCAGAGGTCCATGGGTGAGTCGTGGTTGCCCCTTGAAAACCTCTCGGGTCGACTCTCTTTAGGTCCGTGACACTCCGTTCTTCAATGCTAATCGAAATCCAAGCAAAATCTAACCGCAAACCGTGACTGGTACTCCTCGCTTGCGCTTCCCATCTCTACGCATGCTTCCACGGGGCGTTGGAGGTGATCCATTTACGACCCGTTTTTGGTTTTAATTCTTTCTTGTCCCATTTTAGCCCGTTTCACAAAAAAGCAAGTTCCCCATGCCGAATTAGGCCCATTAAATCTGAATCTCAAAATGAACTTGGGACCATTTCGCCGGCTCTAATGCCAACTCCAAAAAAGGTGGTTGCTTGAGCTGTGATGACATTTATTGATAAATCTATATTTGGAAGTTCCTATTTTTCGAGAGTAGAGATCTATTTTTGACATTTCAATGACGATTATAAAGCTGAGAAATATTTTTCCCTCTCAAGCCTATCGGATTAGGAAACTTCACATTCAAAATGATCAAACCACGTGCCAAGAATAATATGACCTGACCAGGATTGAAGTTGGAGCTCACCATTATATATCTTCTCGCGAAAAGGAACTTCAAAGGCATTGATCCTTGAAATCTCAGTCAAATTCTGTCTTTATATCGAGGAAGTGACAAAAGAGCGGCAGTGGAAGGAGAGAGCTGGACGGCCATCAAAGTGTGTTCATGAAGAAACAAAAGCCTCTGATAAACGCGAGGTCTTGTGGAGACTTTATAAGACCGCCACCTCTGTGGAGAAATGCAGACCCCAACCCATGCTTTCCTCAAATGTAATTCCAGAGAGAGAGAGAGAGAGACTATTTTTACAGTACATACGAAGATGGTTATGGTATTCAAAAATGCAGAATCATTTGATGTAAACAAAAGAATGGCTCTTCCAGGGTATACAAAAACTCGTCGCTCCCGTGAAATCGCCCTCTCCTAAAAAGAATTTTCTATATCGTAGGAGGATTGTGGTAAAGGCAAAAAAAATGTGTAACGTAACCGATGTTAAAAGAAAAAAATGAACCGTAACCTGTACATGTATCCTAATCATTGGGATCCATTTCCTCATCTTGCTCTAGGGTCAGAGACGACTCGGTCATACCACCGTCCTCATCAGAATCTAACTGACTTTCCATTTCCATTTCGTCCTCTTGAGATTCGTTCTCATTGCCACTGTTCTCCAGCCTATTAGCCACGGCACTGTGCTGCATCCACTTGGGGCATTCAACTTCACCACTGTACAAAAATTGCCTCGCCCCGCTGCCCTTTCCCACGTCTGATGTCTCTGATGCTCTAAAATTCCGACATGAGCACTCAGGGATCGGGTATGAGAGAAAAGATGCTCTCTTAGACAAGCGGGATTCCCTCAGCAGGCCCACCTCCCCAAGGCTTGCATTGAGATGCTCTCTCACTTGGAGAGTCCAGTTATGCTTCGGGTGGTAAACATTATCGGACACATTGGCAAAGAGTTTGACCAGATATTTTCTGCTTCAAAAACAATAAGTCAGTAACACAGATAAGAAAGTACTCAACAAGGTCATTAAGCAGCCAAGCTCCCTGCACACTATCTGCTCAAAGGGCAAAAGTGCACCTGGAATCGTAACATACTTCACATAGGCAACTGCAACTTTATACAAAAGGATGCCTTTTCTTTTTTCTTTTTTTGGTTAATCATGCCCATTTGTATGATAGCAAACATATTTGAGCAAATTCAAAGCTAACAGTGACAATGAATTATTCGATGCAAAAGGTCATAAATAAATGCCTAAACGACAGTCAAACTACCATATCGCTAGCTTTGGGTGAAGTGATAGCCCAGGAGGCTAAGCAACTATCAAATTTCAACTTCTCTTAACATCAGGTACAAATATTAGTGGTCTACTCTCCAATTTTTGCACGAAAAGGATGCTACTTGATAACCGGGTGACATAAGTCGAAGATCTCCTGGTAGTAGCAGCAACTTATACTAAAGTTACGTGGCAAGCAGGTCCAGCACCTAAATACCGAGATCAGATAAAATGCATCCAACAGTCAAGAAATTAGAAAACAACTTTTGTTTAGACATTCTGTAATTAAATTTTTGGCATGTTACTGAAAACAATCCATCTCATTTAACCTTGTTCTTTGACATAATCTGGTACCTGTCGGGTCGATATGTTCTGGCAGATGCCATTTCGTAGAGTCGGTGTCCCATGACCAAGCTCGCAAAATCTGGCCAACCACTTCCGTCATTATTAAAACCTGGAATAAATGCATCCGCCTCGACAGAGACAATATAATCAAGAGCAGCCCACAACAACCTGTGGGCTTGCCTCCTCAAATCAATTGGTGAAGGGTCTGGCTCCGTATCCCTCTCTGTAATCCAACCATACCAGCCTTCCTTTTCATGACGATAAACAGGCCGATCAGGAGGTGGAGGAAGAGGCCGGGGACGAGGACCTGCCTTATCCCATTCCTCCTTCAGTTCCTCAACACTCTTAACCGAAAGTGGCTGGAACACATCCAGAGGAAGCTGTGTTTCTGGCCCGACTAGGTCACTCAATTCTTGCTTGCTACACAAAGATGTTCTATCCGCTAGATTTGCATACATGGCACGTAGAGGAATCAAAACCCTTTGTCCACCAAATGTCTCAGAACCAGCCAAATATATTCTTGTTTTTGGAGGATAACCCATTGCCCGGAGAAGCAGTCCTACCTGCATTAGAAGTAATAAAGCATTATTACCTTAGAGCACAGGCTATAAAATGTCAGTGTCCTTGAGTATGTGCTAATCCAAAAATATTGGCAGTAATGATAAAACTAAAGGCAACTCATGCCATTCATTAAGTGAGGAATGGATGCTGGGAGGCATTTATCATAAGCCATATTCAGAAGAGAGCAACTAGCTGAAAAGCTAGTGACCAAGATTGTGAGAGAAAGAATGCTTTAGAAAGGCCAAAAATCTGAGTCCCAGATCTTGCTAAGATAGTCAAAAAGTACAATAAATAGATGCAACTCCCATAGAAATCAAACAGCGCAAAAGCATATCTACAGAGGAAAGCCACACTGATACTGAAGACCGGAAAAAAAATGAAACGCATAATTGCTTGTTTTTGTCCACTCCTATCATCACAAAAAAGAAATATGCGACAGATTCTTTCATGACCAAGAGAATTGAACACACTAAAGGCATCTGTCTGGCACCACCAGGATCCACCCTTCTCCAACGAAAACCAAAGGGGTTTTCTACCTTTAATAATATTTGACAGGATAGGAAATGGAGATATACTTCTTTTCTTGCAACACAATGCATAACCAACTCTTGTGCATAAGAATATAGTTTCACGTATTATAATGAAGCAATAAGCATTACTGCATTAGGCCACGCAAAAAAAGAATAAGGAATCTGGCATATTTTTCAAAGCTTTTCTCCTTAGAGAGATTAATAGCATAACTATCCACAAATGTGTGTGTGTGTGTGTGTGTGCGCGCTCGTGTCACAGATACTTGCATAAATTATTGGAACTCCGAAATGCCAAGTTACCTGACAAATCAACTTTCTTTAAGGTAACAACAATACAGAAATTTTCACATTACAATAAGTTATCTTCCTTAAGAAAATCAAAGTGAATGCCTACCACATCCATCCCCAAACAGGAGAACACAAGACAAAAATAAAATAAATAAATAAATAAAAGTGATAAAGAAGTAACAAGTAAGGAAGCCGGCTCTATTTATGGAAATATCACTACATCCATCATACTTAACATAAATTAGAATACAAAATGCACCTCCTCAGGCATCAAAGGACATGAGCCATTCGCTTTACGAGCATGTGAATCAACATTTAATTGGTCAGTGATCATCCCCTGTTTAATCATTTGAGCCCTTCGATACTGTACAAGCTCTGTGTGAATGTCCTGCAGACATAGCAAAGTGAACTCCTCTGTCAAGCCAGTGGATGGAAACAGAGAATGTCAATCAAAAAGCCCTAAGTGCCTCCAGGCTGCAGGCTGCTTCATCCAGGCAACATTCAAACAACCCCAGTCACGGTATATGCAGAGAATTAAAAAGAAAGAAAAACCTACACATCAAGACAATTAAAATAGAGAATACATCCTCGAGCCATACGTCACGCAGAAAATCTTATGGAACTGACCACTGTGCATTAAGAGGCGAACCTTAAATAAAAAGATCCATTTGGCTATTCACTGATGTGGACTCACATGGCACACTAGTAATTCCTTTTTTTCCCGGAGAAAATATAGGAATCTAGAAAATCCAGTACAGGATGAATATAGACCTGGGAGCTTTCCTTCATTAGTTTTGGAAAGTGAACAATCACAAAAGTAACTCCTCTGAGCTACAGACAGCAATCCAAGCTCTGACAAAGTTGCCAAGCATGAAGTAACTGAGAAGTGTAGCTGCTACTATATATTCAATGAAATCAACAATCGAGACAAACAAAAGATTCTACACCAAGTCATAAATTTAACTGAATGCCTCTCTGCTTTAATAAATTCAGATCCTTGAACTGCATGTTTAGAATTTAGAAAAGGAACTTACATTTAGTAGGAATGCACTAAAATATGGAATCTCCTTGAAATGCTAAACATGTGGTATGAATGCCTTCAAAACCTTAGAAGAAGTAAGAATCTTTACTTAAGAAGGAAACTTGGCCGCTCTCAGCTTATAGGCTTTTTGATGTATGCATTAAAGATTCTCCCATTACTTTCCTTCAGAACTTGTGCCCCACACAAATATATAAAAATAGACAACTGAAGCTATTCTGCATTTGAATAGAAATATATGGTTCAAATTTTACAATTGGCAGTCTCCAAGCAAATCCCAATACATCCACATGTAGTATGTAAATCAAATAATAATCAAGCCTTCATATAATCGGAGTCCTTCACTTCTACATATGGCAGAACAGATAAGTACGTAAGACAACCATGATTCAGATGCACAAAAATCAGCTATCAGATACTAGATAAATTACATTGCTTAGCAAGGGCATGCTTATATTTACTACAGACAAAGTCCCGAAGAAGCAATATATGATGATTCACCTCTTTCAATGTCTTCACCAAGCAAAAACCAAGGAAGAAAAATGTCATGACACAATAGTAAGATCACTTCAAGAAAATATCTGTACAAACCTGAAATAACTCAGCACATCCATGATATGCTAAAGTATCTCTGACAAGGCCAGGATGATATGCAAGGTAAGGCTGGCCAGCAGCTCGTAACCTGTACAGGTAAGAGATGGTAAGAAATCTTGCCAAGGGGAGACCTCATGGAAAAAAACTTCCAATATTATGGAAATTGTCACGTGCGTAGGCAACTCCATATAGGATCAAATCAAAGGGAGAGGAACGGAAGAGTGCAGCAAATTATTTTGGCACAGTGAGGATCCAAGTTGCAGAAATGTTAAAATTGTGAAGCACTCCTTTTTGCGACATTCGACAATTACTCGTGTTTGTAATAAACAAAGGAAGCAAAACACCCTTACCTTTCCACCATGCGGCGCCCAAGTGCCAGAACTTCAGGACGAAACTGAAGTGCATGAAAGGAAACTCTACACCTCAGTCTTTGATACTCATCCAGGTCTGGAGGGAGGACAGGCTGTAAAGAAGCAAAAGGAGATATCAGAGAGGTATATCTTGGTTTATTTATCCAATTTCCAAAAAGAGACTAACTTTCGATATTAGCAACAAGGTCTCATTGCTCCTGTGAAAATAAATAAATAAATAAATAAATAAATAATAAATAAATAAATAAATAAATAATACGTCACATCACATGCAATATGCCCTGCCTGTAAAAGTCAATCTATCAGCAAAAAGCAAAAATGCCTACTTAAAAGAGCAGCGACAATGAGTCCACATTCCAGGACAAACAAATATGCCAAGGTTATGTACCTGTAGGCAGCCTCCCTCAGTAAGCACTAACACGACAGCCTTTGCTTTCTTTAACTTCGGCAAGACTTCATTAGCATAAAATCTTGGAGAAGATGTAGATTTGGGCTTAAAGATGGAATACTGTTTCTTTTTCATGGCCTCCTTCATATGTGGAGGGAGACTCCTCACAATCACTATATCATTACTGAGAGCTGTTATGAACTGATCTTCATTGTATATGTAGGAAAAGCTCCGAAACTTAAAGCTGCAAAGTTTAGAATCTCATGATTTTTACCCTTTATATGGAGAAGATTTGTGATAATGAATCCAAGGAAATAGAGGGAAGAAAGAAAACCTGATGCCTTTTGCACGAGTACTTTCTTGGATCTCCGGAATTACAAGGGTAGCATTTAACAGCCTGGATACTGCAACCAAATCGCAAATCTAGAATGC
Organism: Eucalyptus grandis; assembly: GCF_016545825.1. Lineage (NCBI taxonomy): Eukaryota > Viridiplantae > Streptophyta > Magnoliopsida > Myrtales > Myrtaceae > Eucalyptus > Eucalyptus grandis. The sequence continues at coordinate 40,890,815 of NC_052617.1, read as the reverse complement.
AGGAAACCATTCAGAAGCACTGATTTTGCTCACTTATTTGAAGAATTCTACTTAAACAATAAAAGCCTACCGAAGTTCTTATCTTCTCAAATCCACCGTAAACTTTGGCATAGATGAAACCATTATTCTTCTCAGCAGGAGCTGCACCACAAAAGGATTGAAATATCAATCTTCTAGTTATTATTCCTTCCTTCACCAGCAAGTCCATAAATACTTAGATCCAAACTAAACCTTATCCAGGAGAAATACTTCCATACCAGAGGAAATTATTAAAAGCTGTAGATTCCACAAAGGCAAACAAGAATTCATCTCAAAGCAATAAAGATCAGGACTTGTATAGGTACTGCAAGGAATGTTGACAATCATGGCCCGCCACAAAAAGTCGAGAATATCGAGAAAACTTACCAGGATGTTTACTTCTAGGATTGGCATAAGGATAGAGGGACTCAAGGGACTTCACAGTTCCCCATAATCTTCTATGCGCAGCTCCCTGGACCATGAGAAAAAAGAGAGAATGACATCATTGATGTGAAGAAAATATGTTGAATAAAAAGTGTCATAAAAATCTATAAAGCACTCATCCATGATTCTCTCAAGCACACCTGCCATCCAGCAGTTATGGTAACATCATCCACAAAACCTGTGATTGCACTGTACTGCACTAGATCCGCACTTGAATACTTGGCCAAAAGTAAATGGACTAGCAATGACACACAAGACAAGAGAAGTCCTCCGAGTGCAGCCCATTTGATTCTGGTCATATACCTCATCTTACTGCTATTTTCGATGTTTCAAGAAGACTGCATGCATCCCTACCTTCAAATGAAGAACAAAATTCAGCATGTGGAGAAGCAGAATACTCAAAGTAACAGAGATGTGAGTTGTGTGGTACACTAGATTAGTTCGAAATCAACTAGGACTGAAGTGGTCCGAAACGAAAACTGCCATTCTTAACCCAACCTTTGGAAAAATGGGGTTAAAAAACAAGTTTCTATAACTATGAATTAGAAGAATAAGTCATCTCCACTTGCTAAAATGCACAACACATTTATCAAAAACTTAAAAAAAAAAAAAAAAGCATGCGTCGAGTTAAAATCTGATGAGTTCAACAACACCGATATAAACTGCTCCGACCAAACAAGCCTCTCTAAGTAATTCCACAAAGAAGAAACCAATGAGCCAACCGAACCATGTAATTAAGCTTCTCCTAAGTACAGAGGTGCAACTATAGCCGTGACTCCATTACCCCGATTCGGGAGTACATGGCTCCTGAGCGCAGCACCGCGAGAGTTACATCAAGATAAAACGACTTAGGCACCACCGTTAAATTAAGGAAAGTTTCCTTTAACATGTGCAGCGGTAGGAGGCTAAGAGCACCAACGGAAGGCACAGTGAAACACAGGATACGCAGTAGATGTTGAACCACAAAGAGCGACAGAAGGAAAAAGAACGAACCGAAACAGAAAAGCAAGTAGGACTTCGGCAAAAAGGAGCAAAATCCAAAGCAAATCACTCGAACGGAGCTTCGTCGGAAATGTCCTCGAGTCCAAAGATCGGAGAACCTCGCTCGAATTCGATATTGCTCATTGCATCGAAGACGACGGATCAGACTCCCAAATGCCAATCCCGAAATCAGCGCACCGGGAATGCGAAACTCATTGGTCACGTTCTCTATCAATCCTAGAAAACTGATTGCCACACACGCACGCGCGCAGAGGGATTGGAACTAAGAGTACCTGAAATCAGAGCAAGCAATCTTTAAGAGGAGGAGGCTCCTTCCGTTCTCGAATGAGGCGGATACCTCGCCATTTCGACGGTGGCGCGGGAGGAGCAAGAGAGCAGCAGCCGCCGATGCGAGTCGGCGGAAGGCGAGCGAAGCCGCAGGACGAGAGCGAAGCACCCGGCGATGGCCGCCAATGCAAGCGGCTCACTGCAGCACGCGTGCTCTCTCTCTCTCGTTAACGAACTGCGCGCCTTGCGTTCCCGATCAAGAAAAAGATTTCTCGATCAGGTGGAGCATTCGATGAGCGAGCGAGCGAGCGAGCGAGCGGGATCGAATCCGAGAGCCGGCAGAGAACCTTGATTCGGCGAGGGAGATGGAACAGAAGCGGAGGAAGGAAGCCGCGTCGTTCGCGTTCACTCCCTCACTTCGGTTGCCAGATCGGGAGGAGGATCGACGGATGGCGATGCTTCCCGGTTCTCTCCCCCTGGCGCTTTTGACTTCGGAGGACCCCAAAGCCCAAGCCGCTCGTTACGTTACGTTCATGTGCCGCTACCCAGGCTGCTTTTTTGGGTGCATTGGAACGGGGGCGGGGATCGCGATTTGCCTTTTTTTATTATCCGGTTTTCGCGAGACTCTTCTTCGGCCCCTAAAAAAGAGAGAGACGTGTCGAGTTTCCAATGCATTGATTAATATAATGGACTGAAACGACTTGGCTTAAGCGAGCAATATTAGTTCATTTCATGCTCGTCTATTGAGATTGCCGAATTTTTACTCAACTTATATACTACGAAAATGTCGTCATAGACAAATCCAATTATAATAACTAGATGATGAGGAAGTTGACCCCTTCTTGTAATCTTGAATTCAAGTCTCATTGGAAAGACTTCAGGAATAATATCGTACCCAGCCATCGCAAGAGAGTCCACCTTTAAAATTGTTTAAAGAGGCAGACTGATCGGTTGTGCGAAAATTGACCTAAACAATGCCCGCTCGCCATATATTAGGAAAAAAAAACTATAGATGAACAATAACTAGAATCACATGTTAAAAACCAAAAAGTGTAGAAAAGGGTCAGGGAAAAAAAAGAGAGTATGAGAACTACTAGTAGAAAATAGAAATGAACATCCAACAAAAGAACTTCGCTCTGCGGATGGAGAAACTCAAAAAGGAAAATAAAATAAAATTGGAACCAACCAAAATCCCATTCCAAACCAATGACCAAGCTGGTTCTTGAGTACAAAGTTTGGTGACTTTTCACAGCTTAGCATTCAGAAAACTTGCTGCTTGAATTACAATATTCACAGGGTACTGCCTTACAAATCTTGAAAGTTTCCTCACTGAATGACCCCAAGAAACGGAGTCAGCTAATGTTGTTCCAATTACAGTACATGACAGTGTGCTGGTAGACTGGATGCCGGAGATCTGAAACCACAGCCACTGGAGCCTTCCGAACTGATATTTGACTAGCACTACATATGTTAGCGGTAAAGGAAAATTCAAGAACAACTGGGGTCGGTGAGATTTCATGAGCAAATCAAAGAGCTGATATAAACTTTTGAATCTTCGTCTGAGCACGCTCTTTCTCGTCTGGACCATCCAGATCCCCAATGTTGTCATGGTATTCCTGCAATTAGGCATAGTTGACTTTAAAAGTATACACCTTTGACTACATAACCACAAGAAGTACAACTAGAATTTCTGGTCTTCAGTCGCAAAGAAGTGCAGAATTTTATATAGACTACTTAGCCAAGTAAACATGTTCTAGAGTGCTAATATATTATTATTAACTTATTTGGCTGGTCTAAACCCAAGCACCTGAAGTCAACTGCTGTTTCCCTTAGACCCTATCACTCAAATGTTTTTCATTGAGACAATTCATTCTCCAATTTTTTTCTCTACTTATTCTTCACATATCTATGGCACTGGATGAATTTGCAATTGAGTTAGAGATTGACAGAATAAATTTAGAGGTTCAATTTGCATGTTTTCGATTGATAACTGAGTTATCTGCAAAAGCACAATACAGAAAGCCCTCCCCTGCTTTTCGCTTCTGAATTTCCATACATGCTAATTCTCAATAGCTTTATACTTTTAAAAGGTAAAATATTCGCATTGACAACAAAAGCAAAAAAACCTCAGCAGAAGGTAAAGACAGAAACACCCATCAAAAGAACTACCGATCATCTTGTAATACTTGGCACAGTAGTAAAAATTATAGCTGTCATATATTACCCATTGGACACGAGCTACTCAGCTATAACCAAAAATGCAAAGAAAGATGTGATTTGAGAGGATTACCTGAAGTATTTCTTTAACATCTTCCTTGCTAAGTTTTTGCAGCTTGAGTAGTTGTTCAATTCTGGCCCTCATTCCAGGATGTCTACAAAGTAACAGTTAAGAAGTAAGAATTAAACACAACCTAAAGAAGGAAAAACTAAAGGTAAAGATCCCCTACTGTATAGCTGACATAATGTGTACATGGGGCAACTTACTCTGAGCACCAGAGATGACCAAGAATGACAGCAATCAGCTGCAGAAACATAACATAGGGAAGAAATGAATTATACATATTTAAGTGAGAATTTACAGATTTAAGAGTAAAAGTAACCAAAGTGGCCTCTTAATAGTCATATCGTTTTTGCTTGGCGCCTCTTAATAGCAACTTATTTTAGGATATAAGTTTAATCTGAATGATAAAACAAATCAGTTTAAATATGCATTCAAGCTTGAAAGAGTCTTTGTTGGAATGTTAAAAACCCGGCACCTGTTGACCTATACCACTCCAAGTCCATCCCAATACTTAATGAAGGAAGATGAACATCATCCTGATCATGTCTCAAACAAAAGTTCTTACACATGACATCAATAGAACCAGTTTACAAAACTTAACTCTTCTGAAGTAGCCCTTTAAGAATCCGAAAGTTCCAGATGCACCATATGAGATTATCATCCTGTATTACTCTTCCAAGACTTTATTTTTTCTCAAATTTCTTCAAGTAATTGCACAATGCATATAGAGTGGGCATCTCAGAAAAGTCATTGCAACTGAACAAGACAGTAAACGTGCTCTGTTGCACTACTAGTCTATTATCTCACTTATACAGACTGCACAGCATCCAAACACCACAGCCATCCACTTTTGAATTTCATACAAATCTAGTTTCAAATTAAGCGGTCCTGTCTACAAATTGACATCTGATAGATCAAAGTATAGTGGTAACCTGAAGAGTGTATAGCCCAGATTCTAGCCTTCGGTTGTATCTTTCATCCTCATCAATCTGTTGATTTCGAATGCATAGAGAAAGTTCAGTTTTGAATTAAATTAATCAAAATAAGTTCTTGTGAAGAAAAGACAATTACCTCCAAATCATCAAATTCAAGCTGGTTTAACCTTTCCATCTCTGCTTTAACCCGATCAGAATATCTTCGCATAGAGAAGAAGTGTTAGAAGCACATACCATCAACAGTTAAAACAACAGCTTCCTCACCCACAAGCAAAATAAATGACAAAACAATCACTTGATGCCTGGAAGAAGTAGTTTCTCTTCCATGTTTCTTTTCTTCTATTACCTTTCCAAGCTTCTGTTTCACAGGTTCAATTCTTTACCACTAGCAATATTATCCAGATTTCTATTGGAGTATTAACCAAAATTTCCATTAAGAAAAGGTAATGAGGGGGTACAACATCTATACATAACAGCCTATCATACAGAAATTATGCACAAAACATAGTTTCTAACTTTTTCAGCAAACTAGAAGAATGTAATTGAACTTTCCCACGATACCAAGTGAAGGGTCCAGCACAAGTTATATACCAAAAGTAAAAGAGAGAGAGAGAGAACCACCTCACATAGAGTTCCACAAGCCGGTCTATCTTTTCATATTCATTTTCCACAAACTTGCTCAACAGCCTGTCCCTCCTAGAGCCCCTTGAAATCCCATCTGTCACAAAGAAATCCAGATCAAATTATTTGACCCACTAGTACACTTCTCTTTTACTGCCACACATTCTAAAGCATAACAGATAGAGATTGTCTTCATTTGAAAATGTTATGTAAGGGGTTTAAAACCTCATATTCAACCAATTTTGTCACACCCAACCAGGGAAAAAAAGAAAAAGAAAAAGTGATTTAGCAAACATATGATTCCATATTGCAAGATCTCCATGCACAGCCACTAGTTTTTTATAATTCTAAGTGATAACAATGAACACTATGTGCGATAATCAGAAACAGAGTCGCTAAAGTGGACTTTATAAACATCACATCCAACTGATTTTGACAGCAAGAATTATTCCAGAAGTATCAATCAAAAAACACAAACTCAAAAGGAGTTAATTCTTTTGAACGTGCAGTTTCACATAATTAAGGAGGACATGATATTCAAAACAATGCAGTCTAAAGGAACTCTTGTTCACTTTTTGCCCAAAAAGTATAATGTCAACCAACATCCCAACACATGGAAAACTTTTCACAGTTCATGGAAAATCTTAGTCTATATACCCAATTTTGGTATACAGATAAGTGTAGCATGATGCAAAGTAATGGCAATGGAACTGAGAAATATATAGACAGAGTTGATTTTTATGTTTTAGATAGGTAACAAAGTTGCAATACATCATTTGATAATGACAAAAAAAAATTACTCATATGAATTATAAATCCTTATTTAGTTTCTTAAAAGTTAAAACCATATTATGTAATCTATATCTACAAAAAAAAGGGGAAAGGGGGAGCATTCCAAGAATCAAAGTCAGAACCTCAAAGTGAGAATCACAACTGGTTTGACTTTAATGCATCGGCTTAGAGTGTACACAGCAATCACAGATGCCTTTACTGCACCTTCAGGAAGCTGGTAAAAATACACATTCAAGAAATAGAACCCTCACAGGAAGCATTTTGATCCACCATGTAAAATTATGCTTTATGCTGCTAAAGTATGCTCTCAAGTATTTTACTTGCCTGCTTACCAAATAAAGATGCAATTAGAGAAATAACGCGTTCTTCTAAGTCTTCTTGATACCTTTCTTTCTTGTTCTTCTTGTATTGCGGAATCTGTAAAAGAAAAGGTATGGAGGCCTTTAAATTGACATTATCCAAGATCAGTCCCCAGAAAAACATGGAGAAAGACATAACTGCTCGGAAAGTAGAGACTGAAGCCATCTTATGTAGTGAGTAGTAATAAAATGAATTCGCTACATTAATATTCAGTTATCCACAAATACAGCAAATCAAATGCATCCTAGTTTAAGTATGTATGACAAGAAATGTCACAGCGTAGTCACATGAAAAAATGTGGAATTCGAAAAGGCAAAAGAAAGGACTTTCTGTGCAATCAAGCACTCTTTTCAACATGGGAAAAGACTTGTCGTGCAACATGATCACTTTGGCTAGAGCAGTTCTTTACAGTGGCTCACCAAACATTCTAGCTACTTACTAGTGAGGTCATTTCTTCATTAAGAATTAACCTTCAGCAGTTCTCCAACAGCTACAGCTTTGTCAAATTAGCAATAACTGTTAATACCATGGGAAGAATAGCATTCTACCATCACATCCCAAGATGCTACAAGTCTAGCCAAATAGCATTCGCATTCAGCATCCTTAGATTGATGACTAGCCCGAAGCATACCACGCTCTAGGTACTACAGTATGATAAGTTCCAAGCAGAGTCAAAGAAGTATCAGACCAGTACTTCATCTCGGGAATTCCAACCCCAACTTTTGCTGTGGCTTTTGCCTTTTAAAAAAAAAAAAAAAATTGCTAACTAGAGCATCATAGAGTTCTCCCAAATGGGGACGCTATCCAAAGCCAGACGTCATTGTCTTCGTATTCCCGCCCATGATGGTACCCCCGCCATGTCCTCCCTTCTATGGTGTTGGAATAGCACTATTAACACAACATCACACTCAATTATGAGATAGGTCTTCCATCAACCATGAAATGCAGTAAGATATGGACTGCAGAATCATAAAATCAACATCGCCATGAATGCAGTAAGGGCTGTGATTACTGGACCGTAAACCGACCGAGAAGGACTCTTCCAATGAAAGTGTTACTCACCTTACCCATGAAAGCAGCGAAGGCAGTCTTCAAGCCCAGAACATCCACGAACCTCTCACACGCGGGCGGATACTTGGTCATGGCAAAGTCAAGCGCCCTGATCGCAGAACCGTAAGCCGACTTCTTCTGCTTCATAATGATTATCATCAACTCCACGCCCTCGGCCTTCAAAAACCTCTCCTTGTTCTCCAGAGGCATTACCAAGCAGCACAAACAGTCAAACAGATTCTCCAACATCTCTTCCTCGTCCTGCGTCTTCGGGTCCTTGGACTTGTACATGGCAACAGCTTGCAGCATCACATCCACGCCGTTCATCTGCCCCAGCTTCTTCTGATTGGCCTTGCTGTTCTGCAGCAGTATCGCCAAAATCTCGGACGCGTATTGCTTGTTGCTGTCGAATTCCTTCTGCCTGATCTTCGTCAACAGCCACCGAAACAGCTTGGTCTTCTCGCACACCAGCTCCGCCACCGCCGGCTTCACTTCTATCAAATTCTCAATCGTGGCGAGAGTATTGTACACCGCGGCCATCTCGTCGGGGTCCGACTCCGACAATCGCTGCAAATTCTGGACCAGGAGCTCGAGCACGTTGTTCTCGACCAACGCGTCGACGAGAACCCTAGCGGGCTCGTCGTTGTCCTCCAGGACGTCCTCGTCGGTCAGGTCCTGGAGGAGCTGGACGACGTCGATGGCGATGTCGGTGTTCTCGTGGGCGAGCAAGCCGAGGACGGAAGGGATGGTGTTGAGCGACACGAGGTCGGGGTAGAGCTCGGGGCCGCCGGCGAGGACCTTGAGCTTCTGGAGCTCCTCGTGGAGCTCGATCTCGGAGTCGGCGAAGCGCTCGGGGTGGTCGGGGTACTTGAGGCGGGCCTCGATGTTCTCCTTGAGGCGGCGCTCGAAGGCGAGGACGAGCTTCTTCAGGGTCTTGAGGTCGAGGACTTCGACGGTGCTCTGGGATCTCTCCACGGCTTCGAGAAGGGACAGGTCGATGCCGCCGCCTCCTCCGCCGCCGCCGCCGCCGTTGGTGGCGGGGAATGAGTCGGGGAGGTCGTCGCGCTTCCGCTTGAAGCTGCGGTCGCGAGCATCCTGGACTTCCATATCCATCTCTGCTCGTACTCTCTCTCTCTGGAATTCTATGAAGCGACCTGCAGAGTGCGGCGGCGCAATTGAACGGAACTGAGTCCCGGAAGAACCGATTATTTGATTCGAACCGGTGGTGTGTGACTGAACCGGTTCAGTTCGGGTATCGGGCAAAACCGGATTCCGGGTCGGTCGCAAGCCAAATCCGCGGGAAATGACCAAGGAGCGATTGATTTTTCTTGAAAGATGGAGCAAAATATGAGGAGATGGATGACCCATCAAACTAGTGAGCCGGACCGAAAATGGTTAAATCCAAATCGATCCATTTTCATGGAATAGATATTTAGTGATTCATGCTTAACTCCGACTCATATTACTAAACTACTTATATATTTAACATAATTTAAGAAATTTCATATCTAAATTAAGGTGAGAGCATAAAATGAACTCGAACAAAATCGAGTGAGGGTGAGAAAGAATCATAGATTTGAATCATTAATTATAACGAACTCATATAATAAATCAGTTCATCAAATATGGGTTCAAATTTTGACAGGTGTGGAGATGGTATAAGTCATGACTTCAACATGATAAAGTGAAGTTGATGAGACCAATAGTAAAAATTAGGGGTGTGCAAAATACCTGAGAATCGCCCGGAGCCACTTGGAATTGGCGATTCTTGAGGGAACCGATTCGGTTCCCGATTCTAATTTATGAGAACTGATGGGTACCGATTCGGTTCCTGGTTCCATGGGCAGATCCGCTCGCCCACCCACCCAGACCGGACCGGAACCTTTTTAATATTAAAAAAAAAAATTACTAAAAAAAACCCTAGATCTCATCTCACTTCCTTCGTTTTCGACTCCTAATCCTATCACCATTTCGCTGCGTTTACTTCTCCCGCCGTCCGCATCTCTATGCATTTAAATTTGGTTTTTCTTTCTTTGGCTTGCTTTGATGTCACATAGTCGTTTTATGTTAAAAACCAAAATTGTTTCACGTCAAGATCGGGCCCATGGATCCACCCGACAACTGGACCGGACCGACGGTCTAGTTCTCGGGTGGAGCCATGCAACGACCGGGTGGATCCTGGTTCAAATTTTTCAGAACCGGTCCTTAGCGGGCGGTTCTCGGTTCTAGGTTAGGAACCGCCCGCCCGGACCATGCACACCCCTAGTAAAAATCAACCGGGATGCCAAATGGAAGGATTGGGAAAGCGGGCTTGGGCCACTCTAGTCCAGGACCAGGAGGAGGGCACAGCTCGAGCGGGGAGCGGGATTCGCTCTTACCGGTTCATGGGCCCAAAAAAATGAGAAAAATTTAAAGCAAAGCATTATTCAGATTAAAAGATTGGTAGGGCCCGTTTGTGAAATAGCGCGGGCTTCGCCGAGCCCAGGCCGTTGGGCATCACAAGCTCGCACTTCGGGATGTAGTGCATCAAGTCTTCTAAGGCTAGTTTTGCTCGTCTTGATAAAAACAAAATTGGGGATGTTAAGATATGACAACAAAATTCAAACAAAATTTTATAATCTGATCAGCATGGCTTTAGGCGCATCATGCTAGTTTTTGATGTCGTGCGAGGCTTATCTATCAATACAACAAGCCCATGCATGAACGGTGTCGAATCGGAAATAGATTCGAAATCCAACCTGAAATTTGGATAAAAATTTGCAGTAGATGATACAGAGCAGAGTTGGAGTGAAAAGCAAGTAGAAATTTTCGAAATTTCCCAAGATAAAAAAAGGTTATGGTAGAAGAGACGTCACATGCAATGTCGATTGACCGAGTATTCAAAGAGTTTCGAATCTTTCGACGCCTCATTTTTAGCTTAATAGCATATATGTAACATGACTATTGATTGCAATCCTCATCAAGAAATTAGTTCTTGAATGGACCATTCAACAGTATTAACCTATAATTGAGATATGCAAAATCCAAACGACAATTATTAAATCATTAGGAAACTATACTAAATGTCATACAATGATTAATCTACTACAAAATCTTCAGATAAATGTCGAAGTCAAAAGCAGCCTAAAAAAAACCCATATTCATATCTCTTAGCATAATTGAGACTGTCTTAGACTGTTGGTTAGACAAGGACTTCAATTCATGCTTCGGCACTTCCACGCTAATTAGTTTACTTTTTTGAGTGGGCCCCTGAGTTTTCTTGATTATTTTGCACGAGTGTAACGAGGGAGCTTTCGTGCTCGCAATTTTCATGATTTCTAAATAAGAGTCAAAAGTGAATTATATTTTTGAAAGATGGCTTAAAGTGGACATTATCTCAAATGAGAACTTCGTGGGTAATTTATTTTGTTTTCCTTCTTTCTCTTTTTCTTCATCCTGTCTTGAATACGTCGATCACCGGCCTATAGTTGCTCTTTTGCGTTGTCCGGCCAACGGTCTCAAGCCAGCTCCAATGTTACCTACCCCAATCTAGACGCCCTTGATTGTTGCCCTGTTGCCATCTATGCCCTATTTGTCTTTTGTGGGTTGCCTAGCTTCAATCTAGCGTTATTTCACTCCATCGCCAATCCAAAAGTTCATTCCAAAGTGACGGCCATTGCCATGGTGACCTCCTTAAGTTGGCAGTTTCCTTTGTGGCTTCATGACTCCATTGTTCATACTTTGTCTTTCATCACATCGAGTGGTGCTTTGGTGATAAATTCGACAGAGTGGAGAATTCAACGGTTGAGAAACAAGGGCTTGAGATCGGTTGTTATTTGCCTCAGAGTGCTTCTTGGCACCTTGTGCATCGTTAACTCAACATTCAATTAAGCTTTTACAACTAGCAAATTACTGATCTAATATGAAATTGGGGACCTTGAGAAGAAGATGATAGAACTAGGGTGGATGAGGTCATAAAAAATGTTGAGTACTTCTTTGTCCTTCAAGAAGGTCTCACAAGCATTTCTTTTTTGTCCAATGATCAATGGTATCGAAGATGGAGGCAAGGCAGAGCCAAACAGGTGTGAGGAAGATGAAGAAAGAAATCAAAACAAAAAGATTAAACAAAGAAGAAAGAAATAAAAGAAAATTATACAAAACAGTACTTATATGAGAATATCCTCGGATGTGGATAAGATTTGGCTATTGTGAAATCTATCCTTTATTCAAGAGTAAATAAGACTCTTATTTGAAATAAGATCCACTTTGGATCGTATTTTAAGAAATGACTTTATTTGGGCCCTTAATTGAAATTTTCCCTGGGTTGATTTACTCAAATATCTAGAAACTTGTTGCTTTTGAAGTGACACCAATAGCTCAAAATGATCTTTAGCTTGAATTAATGATGACATCTTTGGCCATGCACGTTTTCTCTTCTTCCTCTCACTAACCTCGACTCAAATTCGTTTTCTCTTCCCATTATTTATTATGGGAAAAGCTGTTGAAAAGGTTTTCAACTTATTATACAACGATCAATTTAATTTAAAAAAATTCAATCTACACAATTTAATTTTAAAGTTTTTATGATTTGCCAATATTGCCTTTTCGATTAATTTTGACTGGAAATTATTAATATAGTGGTCCCCGGCCGTTTTCGGGTGGTAATGCTGGCACTGATATAAATGATTTTTGTAATTAAAAAAAAAAAAGAAGATCATTGAATCTTTTCTTATTTTTTCTCCAAATTTCCTCCGCTGGTCCACGGCTGAGTGAAATAGAAAAAAGATGAAAAAAAAAAAAAAAAAAAAAGGAAAGAAAACGACAAACAGTAAAGAAATGGGTAGTGCGCGACGCGATCGTCAGGACAGGCTGGACAGCGACGCCGAGGCATCTCGCTCCAGACGTTTCTGCCATGTCCGAGCTCGCCAGATTTATCCAGTCCTCCATTCCGTCCTCCCTCCCTCCCTTTCGCCGCTTCCAGATAAGGCGCTGCTTCGCCAGGAACAGAGCGACGACTCTCTCTACTACCGCCAGTCCGAGACGATGGCGGGATCCAAACCTCAGAGGAGGGTTCTGCTGCTGTGCGGAGACTACATGGAAGACTACGAGGTAGGGCCCGGGGGGTGGGGGGGTGGTTCATCGCACCGTCGATTCGCTTCGCTGTTTTCTCCGTCGGGTCTCGGATTGAGACGTCTTCTTGGGCTCGGTGGTGTTTTTCTTTTTGGCTGTGGATGCAGGTGATGGTCCCGTTCCAGGCGCTTCTCGCGTACGGAGTGTCCGTGGACGCCGTTTGCCCCGGGAAGAAGGCCGGCGATGCCTGCCGCACCGCCGTTCACCAGATGGGCGCTCACCAGGTCTCTCTCCGTCCGCCCGTCGCGCTAATCTAGCTTCTCTCGTCTCTTCTCGTTTTATTTTGGTCGGTGTCTATCCGTGTCTTTCTCTCCAGCTGATGGCGTTGGATGAGAGACTCTAGTTTCTCTGGCTTTGCTGTAGTGTTCCTTGATTTGGTTGGGGACACCCATTTTCGAGAATGGCATTTGTAAGTGAACCGTAGTTGAGAAGTTTGGACTAGTTGAACTTGAAGATTTGTTGCAGAGTTCTGAATTTGGCCATCGTGTGTTCGATTAGAAATAGGTTATTGACCACGATGATGGGATGCCTCGAGTAAGGATAAAATGTAACTTGGCACACCATTTTGGATCATTGATAACTTAATACTCTTAAACATCTTTCAGTTGTAAATCCATCTATACTGTTCATGTATGTGTGGTGCCTCTTTCTGAATCATCTGTTAAGGTTTCGTTTGCTTCATTAAAACGTGTGAGTCGCATCATCATAGGAGAAGGGGTCTACTTACGGAAACAAATAAATCCTAGTACAAGTGGTTGGCATTTAAGTTAAGCTTCCTTTAACAGCACTAAGGATTATCTTACAAGCGTCTGATACTACAGGGAATGCAACACACCTATAGAGTAACAAAGACCTGCAGAAGTGCTATTTCACCTATTTGAGAAGTACATGGCCTCCGATTGAGTTGAAAAAAAATATAGATACACTGATCATTTTCTAAATGGTACAAAGTACAATGGGCGTTTTGATATTTCACTTTCTTAGTGATGCCTGCGTTATGTGACACGACTGCCAACCCCGATGGGAATAAAACCTTACTCCTAGTTTTGTTGATTTTCCGCTTGATATTAGCAGACTTGAATGAGACCTGTTATTGTTGAATGATTGGTTGAATTCATGTGCCCTGTCAAACTTCGCTTCTCTCTCCTTGGTAGTTATTGTCAACTGCATCATATTGAATGTGCTAGATGAGTCCCAGGTACACTAGGTGACAGTGAGATTCTGCTGTTTGAGCATCTACATGTGATCTCATCTCAAGTTCTTGAGAAAGAAAGGAAATTCATAAAGCATTTATGATTGTTCTACATCAATGTGAATATTGCAGAGGGGGATGAATTAAATTAGAAATGCTGAGCATGATCTACATCGAGTTGAAAAAGGCTATTACTTGAAGAGCGTGTATGTCATTGTATCATAGTCGTTAAACTAATGTCCAAAAAGAGTACGTGATAAGTAAGCACTGTTATTAATAGAAAAAAATTTCAAGCTACCCATTATGTTCACATTAAATATTAAAATTAGATGAAGTACAAAAGAAAATAGAAAGATCTAACTGAACTAGAAGACAGTCCTTTCAATAGCATGATTTAGAACAAGTCTCTTCATGTTCTCACATGAAATTCAAAGCATTCAAAGAGTGTCCTCTTCATATTTTTGGGTTAAAAAAGAAAAAAGAGAACACTCTTTGCCCTTGCAGCATATGTTAACATCTCATAGTCATACTTGTCTTCTTGTCATAGACTTTATACATCTCAATGTCCATAATTAATGCTCATTTACAAGGAAAATTGTCTAGATGCCCGTTCTACTTCAAGTATTTTGTTAAGTCACTACCTGTACTTTAGTTTCAGCAATCCAAGTCCTTGGACTTCTGTTATATGTGGAATAATCTACTGTCCAATTGCTGTGAGAACCTGTAATGTATCTAATTCTGTGTGGTAGCCTAGGAATTCAAAAGGATGTTGTATGATTGTCTATTTTCACAAACGCGTTCAGTATGGGGACATATCATTGTTACAAAAGATGCGGCGCTTGTTTTGGAAGTAATGTGGATTGCAAGGAGATTATGGACATTTTTATTTTTCTTACACCCAAGAAAAACTCAATGATGCATTTAAAATATCTTCTCAGTTTACTGAGAACTTTTTAATAATTTCAACATCTATCTATACTAGCAATATCAAAATACTCATGTAATTCTTTTCTCATGTGTATATAGAAGACACCATGCTACAACATTTGATAATTTACATATCAGACTTTCAGCCTCATAGATTTCTTTTGTTGCTTACATATATCATCTTTAATCTCCATTGAGCTCTTAGATAGCTGAGACATTGGTTTGTCTTTTCTCAATCTGTAGGCATTAATTACTCCTTTTTGAGCTTTACCTTCTACCTTGTGCAGACTTATTCTGAGTCTTGGGGGCACAATTTTACATTAAATGCCACATTCGCTGAAATTGAATTCAATGCCTATGATGGCCTAGTCATACCAGGAGGACGAGCTCCGGAGTATCTTGCGATGGATCAATCTGTTGTAGACTTGGTCAGCAAATTTTCTCATGCTGGAAAGCCAATTGCCTCTATTTGTCATGGCCAATTGATATTGGCTGCTGCAAATGTTGTTAAAGGTCGCAAGTGCACAGCATTCGCTCCTGTGGGACCTGTACTGATTGCTGCAGGTGCTCACTGGGTTGAACCTGAGAACATGTCGCTCTGTATTACTGATGGCAATCTTGTGACTGGGGTTGCATACACTGGACATCCTGAGTTCATCCAGTCTTTTGTGAAGGCTTTGGGTGGCAGCATTACTGGGTCGGAAAAACGGATCTTATTTTTATGTGGGGTATGTGTTGAGAATTTACTGAACATTTGGGCGGTAATGGCATGTATGTCTTGTGTTCCTCTTTCTACTTCTTCTCAACTAACTGGTATTCCATCTTTTTCTACTTGAGCTTTTTGGAGCTGGTTCTCTGCTATGGTGCTGGATACTTCCTAACCTCTCTATATCAATATTGGAATGTGCTCCAAGAGTATTGTCTGAAAGTGTTTTCAAATAAATTACTCAATTTTTTATTTTCCTTTACTAGTGCATTTTGTTTGGCTGTCAATTAAAGCTTCTAGTTTCTCAAGAGACTGAGTTATGGATGGCCAAAGTGATGTCATTTTGGATTGTAACACATTTTATCGAGCTTATATAGGTTAATTACATAATTGGGATAATTAGTTGAATTTACTTGTGTCCTTGTCTGAACTGGTGGTACAGATGAGTCAGCAGTATTTAAGTTATGGAATTGAAGTATGGTAATTATGATATGTGAAAATATTTTTCAAGAGAAATATGTCCTGAAAAGAATTGGTGCTAGCTTGCATTAAATTAGTTGTTTATATTAAACTAGCAGTTGAGACACTCAGTTAAATCTACGTTTGGTTCCATCTAATTTGTTGGTCAATTACTGCCATTCTGTTTTAAACAACATTACATGTCTCCGTTCTAGGTGAGTCTATGATTGTCAGGATTAGTTGTCACAGGAATAGTCCTTCCAAGTGGCTGGTTACTCTTAAGCAATTCCAGGTGAAAACTGTCATGGACTTATCCTTATACTTAATGGATGGTTCATTTAACTAATTTTATTTTTCTGCCATTCAACTAATCATTTTCACTTTTCAATCAAAGAATGACTAAATAGAAAATTTTACCAAAAAAAAAAATACAAATGACTAAATAGGAAAAACAAGTTACATTGCTCATATTGTTGAATTTATGCTTTATCTGAAAGGTAGCAAAAGACATCATGAGTAGTTGCGCTTGTGCATGAAGGTGACCAGACTTACAGCGAGAAACCTGGCCATGATTTTACGAGCTTGTTTCTACTTAACACGTCACAAGGCCATGCAGTTTAAGCGGAGTTTGATAAAACCTTTTGCCCATGGCTTGCTATTATAGGACTACATGGAAGATTATGAGGTAACCGTACCTTTTCAGTCTCTTCAAGCTCTAGGGTGCCATGTTGATGCAGTCTGCCCCAAGAAGAAGAGTGGTGACACTTGCCCAACTGCAATTCATGATTTTGAAGGTGACCAGACTTACAGCGAGAAACCTGGCCATGATTTTACTCTTACAGCTGACTTTGAGGGTTTGGATGCCTCAAGTTATGATGCCCTTGTCATCCCTGGAGGTCGTGCCCCAGAATATTTGGCCTTGGATGGGAAAGTGATTGCTCTAGTTAAGGACTTCATGGAGGCCAAGAAGCCAGTTGCCTCCATTTGCCATGGGCAGCAGATTCTGTCTGCTGCTGGTGTTCTCAAGGTAGTTTCTGGATAATGGATATAAATAATGGGACAAAACTGTTGATTAACATGTTATCTGGTAGCAGTTTTAGGAGCTTCTGTATAAATTCATCGGTCTTTTGAGAATGCTCATAATGATCTTGGGGAACTTCTTGTGGTGGCGACTACTTTAACTGCAACTCTTGGCATCTGTGATTGTGAACTTCTCCATATTTCAATCGAATACTAAGGTAGAATGTATCAGAAAAAGTCACTGAGATAGGCACATGTCCCTTATCTGCTATTCAAGTTTAAATGTATAAGGCTTTTCAACAGATTGGGGTGGTACTAAAGTGTGATGAAATGAAATTAGAGCCAGTGGAATGTGAGGCCCTGTTGAGTTTTAGCATTTGACATGAAAATTTTCTGAAGTTGAATGGCATTCTGTGTTATTGTATCTTGAGATCATCAGGGTATAACTGGTGTATTCATCGTGATTTGTTACAGGGGAAGAAATGTACGGCATATCCTGCTGTGAAGCTCAACGTGGTACTAGCCGGTGCCACATGGTTAGAACCTGATCCAATCGATCGCTGCTTCACTGATGGAAACTTGGTCACAGGAGCGGCTTGGCCTGGTCACCCAGAGTTCATTTCTCAGTTAATGGCACTAATGGGTATAAAGGTAACCTTTTAGCCGACGTTCGTGCTTGTACATGTATCAAATAAATAGCATGGAGTCTACTTCTGTGCTGGCTATAAGAAGGAAGAATGAGAGAGGTGTGTGTTATGTGAATGAAGGATGGGATAGGTGTGTTCTGTGAGTTCTGTGAAAGGAGAAAGAGAGAGGTGTGTGTTCTGTGAGTCACTTGGAACGGTACATGGCCCTGGATGTTGACAGAGTTTTGCACTGAGAAGTTTTCTGTTATATATGGCCGATTAGTGAATATCACATGTTGATTAGTCAATCTCCGCTGATCCAGCATTTTCTATCGTTTGTTCGTCGCAGCCTTTTCTTGGTCTTACTAAGAGGTCATTCCCTGCATCAACAATATAATTGCCTCCTCATGTTATGTATTAGGAAAGGTAGCCTGCATTATCAAATCTGTGTGACTTGGCGATTCATTGGCGCTGTGGTTTAGTGTGCATTCTTGTTCGATTGATTTGTGGAGGACAACTGTCATACTGACTAGAGCTCGGTCGATGTACCTACTTCCTTGTTTTACAATGGGTGGGAACTCGTGACACTGATTTCGTTTAAAGATAACAACCTTCTTTGCTTACAAGGTCACATTTAGAACTGATATTAAACAAAGAAAGATTAACCATCGCACTAAACCTAAGCGGATATTCTCTGCATGAATGTTGGAGTTTTATCGGAGGTATTTGGCATTGTTTTTGCCATCATACTTTCCATCTTCCTTCACATTGGGTCGCCGATTGTCATGACTTCTCAATGGAAGTGTGACAAGGGACAAAAGGAGTTTCCTTTTGGTTCGATTCTCTCTTTAGTCTTTGTTTGGGAAATGAAGGAAAGTGGATGGAATGAGAGTGGGTGCGGAAAACAGAGGATACTGAAACCTGTTAATGCGAAGAAGATCGAGAGAAAACTTTGGACATTGACTGATTTTCTTTCCCTGTCCCTCACTTTTCCTCCTTTTCCTCCCTCCCTAGTTCCCATCCCAGACATAGCATAAATTTGCATGTGACGGACTTTCGGCACTTTTTTTTACTCTACTTGCCCTGTTCACCGACGGTTTCTTGTCATCCTACGTTTCTCAAAACTTGAATATGGATTCTCAGTTTGAGAGCTATGAGTGCAATTTTTTTTTTCTTGCTTATTTGAGCGTTGCAAACTTGAAAAATCACTCGCTTGAGTGTCAATTCTGATTTGTTTCGTCGGAAAACCTAATGTGGAAGCTGGTTGTCTGACATGGCTTCGTCACGCTTCATCTGCGTGACGTGGATAATTTTTTAATATTATTTTAATATTTTTAATTTTTAATTTTTGGCTGTTTTTCTTTAGAGCCGACAAGGGTCACCGGCTACCCTTCCCGGTTGTGAGACCCTTGCCAGTTGTGAAACCCTTGCCCAAATTGGGTGAGGGCTGCCTCGCCCTTGGCCATGAAGGCCTTGGGCAAGGCTGTTGGGGTATCGCCGGCGGCGGGCGATGCCGTCCAGACTTGGTACTTGAGTGTCATACGACACTCTTAGTATTTTTCTCCTTGGATTCTCTGCAACCTGCTTCATCCCTAGCAATGCACGCCTTATTTGGTATGGGGAGTTTCTCTACTAGATTTCCATCCATATGAAGAAGGACATTGCCCTGTTTGTGTGGAGATTTAGGTTATTCGTTCTCGATGTTACAATTCAATATGTGACCGTGGGCAATACTTGGTTCCACCGGAAGGTAGCAGTAGGAGAAAACAAGTAATATGGTTTAAAAAAAAAATAAAAATTTGGATATATTTTACTTGTTTAGCCGGGCTTTCGATACTCGAATGTCATTATTATTATTATTATTTTTGTGGTGATAGGATTTATGGACGATGTATGAGTTACTTTTTATGCAACGAAACACGGTTGACTAGTAGAAGACTTAGGTTCAGTTGCATATCAATCCAAGCATGTAATCGCTCTTCTTGATATGATTATCTTGGCCACTCCGTTAGGTGAACTTTACAGTAGTCATTCGATTATCATTATGAAAGTCAGTTTCACAGAAAAATGTGGGTCTTCGTCCGCATCAGCTTCCTTTCAAAATGATCATCAGCCTGCATTTGCAACCCTCGTTCCTCCTCGCTTTGGCTATTTCTTATTGCTATTATCTGGTCCGAAAAAACAAGATTCCGCCTTGCTCATCATAATACACACACACACACATATATGTACATATGAATATATATGTACGTACGTATGTGCACACATAAATGATTGCTCGCATCACTTTCTTTTCCCCCTCTCTAAAGAAATTGGTCAAATTTTTCATATCTGATTTTATTCTATATTAATTCAGAATCCATGTTTCAAATAAATTGCAAGTTGTGCTTTTCTCTTTCTTTTCGTAGTTTGTCTCAATTTTTTTTTCAATTTAGTCCTTTTTAATTCATATTTTTATATGGTCTTCAATTTACATTTTTTTTTGCTAATTCATCTGATTTGTTATAAAATTTTGTGTCTACTGGGTCAATTTCACCACTTACAATTGAAGTAAAATAACAAAGGCCATGATTGTCATAACATGGTATAATGGGTAACACTGTTAAATGAGTCCTAAACCTAGTATACATATGCTAATTTAGTTCTGAAAATTTTAATTTTCCCATCTTAATCATGAACATTTGTGTGAAATTTCAATACAATATTTTCAGTCAACTTTTGTTAGAAATTGCCAACTTGACAGTGTTCCATGTAGGATGGCTAGCATGAATGAATCGATAGATTAATGATTTTTGACGAAAATTGACCTGAATGATCATATTGAAATTTTGTGTAAATGTTTAGGATTAAATTTGGAAAATTGCAAAAGTTTAGGACTGAAGTGAGATCCATACATCATGTTTAGGACTAATTTGGTAATTTCCATGCAATTTAACCCATCTTCCACTTTTCTTGTTTTAGAATGATGTTGGTAATTGGTTCTGCATTTCACAAGGGGACATGAAGAAGATTGAGGTAGACCCTTGTAATGTTTCCCATTAAAAGATTGCAAACAAAACTTTTAATTTGTTTTCAAATAATGTCCTTACAAACTATTTTCTTGTGCATGGAAAACTCATTCTATGCTAAAAAAAACGTGGATATTTGAATTTTTTTTATTAAAAATTCCAATACTATAATAGATTGCGACAAAGTAATAATCAATGAGCAATGGCAGGGACCATGATAATAGCAAGTTTTTGTTTTTCCTTCCATCATATGGCTGGGCGACGGTAGTTGATAATTATAGTTGTTAAAATATGATCCCACATTGCTTAACAATGAAATTCATATGTGACTTATATTCATATTGTGTTCCTGCGCTTAATGGATTAAATTTTTACGTCAGATTTATTTTACATGTTTTGGGACACAGATTAAAAGAATTCGAATGCAATTGACTTTATATGTGACAAGTAAGTGTTAAACAATTTCTCATGCTAAGTATTATCTAGAATTTAAATAATTTTCCAGAATTCGACTTTTCTACCCAACAAAATAAATAGCTGGGTAAGGTTGGACATCTGTGTAATACTTTGAATTTAAGGAGAATAGAACACTTTCTTAGTATGTTTCAACGGATTGTCTCTTGGATTGAAATAATTGAAAAGATCTTGGGTTTGGTATCTATTATTCCTCACATAATACATTGCGTGGCGATAAAGTATCAACTTAAATGGCAAGAGTATTTACTAAATTCCTTACGATCTTGGATTTGTTGGAAGCAATTCAAAAGGTAAAATTCTGAAAGCATCATATCGTTGTAGGGGGTGCGTCTTTGAGATCATCCGGAGAGATGGATCGATGGAGTTGTGTGAAAACTGGTCTGGACATCACCTGACCGCTCAAAGCAAAAAATGAAAATAGAATATAAAAATAATTGAATTAGTGGCTATACTCGATTAAAACAAATACATATATAATGAACAGAAAAATGTAATTAATTACCCTGCCAAAATGCACATGTGTAGTTTACATCCATTGCCTCTGTACGATGCAAATGCGAAATTAAAATACTATGCACTAAGTCAGAAAGTTTAGAAGAGCTAATAATACAAATAGTTTCAGATGACCCTATGGGGCCGAAAATATATATATGGTATTTGATTCTTATAGTTATTTACAGGAAGAAACTGATAATGTTTTCTCGTAAAATGAATTAATCCGTAACTATGATCGGAGACAAAGTTGCATCCGGAAAAGCAGGAAAAAAAGAAGAAGGGAGAGTAGAAGAATTTTGAAAATGGGTGCCATGGTGTCTTGAAAGGCGAGGCAAGGGAAAAGGAAAGAACCGGCTGTTGCTCTTGCTTCTCGTATCGCGACAGCCCCGTCGCGACTTCCTCGGACGTCTTCTTCCTGCCGAACGGCAGCGGGACATTATTTTTATCCGACACGACCAAGTTCTTCGCCACCGTCCTTAGCTGAGTCTTCAGTATTTTCCCGGTATGATTCTCGGGCAGCTCCGCCACGAACTCCACCTTCTTCGGCACCGTGAAGTGCGCAAGGTTCTTCCGGCAGTACGTCATGATCTCTGCTTCCTCCACGTTGTCCGATTCTCCGGCCGAGTTCGTCCCCCCACAACTGGTGCGGCATCGCCACCACTGCCGCCTCCAGGACCCGAGGGTGCCGGTACAGCACGCTCTCAACCTCCAGGCTGCTTATGTTCTCACCGCCGGAGATTATCACGTCCTCCAACCGGTCCTTGATCTCGACGTAACGGTCCGGGTGGACGATGCCGACGTCTCCTGTGAAGAACCACCCCTCCCGGAATGCGTCGGATTCATGAGACTGCTCCCCCGGAGGACGATCTCCCCTGTAGTCTTCTCGTCACGTGGGACATTTCTCATCGTCTCTGAGTGATTGACGTCAAGACCAGCAAGCGTCAGAGTGCTGATCCCATGGCGGGCCTTGAGCTCTGCCTGTTCTGCCGCCGGCAGCTGGTTCCACCTGGCCTGCCACTCGCAGACGAGGGCTGGCCCCGTGGCCTCCGCGAGCCCATACACATGGGCTCACGGAGCTCCACGGGGGCAGCAATCTCGCGGCGCTCGTGGTGCTTGGCCCTCAAGGAGGATGTTGAAGATGATGGGGGTGCAGCACATGTGAGCGATGTTCTGGTACATGTTGGTCGCGGTGGGGTTCCGGATGCACACGTTGGCGCCGCCGTGGGCGGCGACGCCCTATGCGAAGGTCCATCCATTGCAGTGAAACATCGGCAGCGACCAGAGGTAAACCGGTGCGCTCCGCATCTCCCACCCGAGGATCAGGCTGAGGGTGCTCAGCTACGCGCCACGGTGGCTGTACACCACCTCCTTGGGCTGTGACGTCATCGCGGACCTGTAGTTTAGTGTGATCGAGTCCCACTCGTTTCGGACCTCCTCAGGGACATATGCAGGATCGCCACTTTGGACAAGCTCCTTGTTAAAAACCAGAGGAGATGCAGATTTGCAGATATGCACAAGAGCAGCGTTAAAAACAGAGGAGAATAGAGGAGATTTTTTGATATGCACAAAAACAGAGGAACCGTCTGCAAAACCACACACGCTAAAAAAAAACTGATACCATAGCCTTTATATAGGCTTTACAAAAACAAATAACCACCACACCCCACTAACTTCACACGTACAACAACCAATCCACATAATAAAAGTGCTTAATAGACTATTAACACATAAAAAAACAAACTGGAAACATTGACTCGTTCAACATTCCCTCTCTTAAACTGATGTTGCAAACAATCAGTTTAAAGGACCCTCTCTCAATTTGGAATATCCAACAAACGAACACCAAGGAGCTTTCTCAGCTTCTGAAACATGAACAACTTTAGGGGCTTGGTGAATATATCAGCCACTTGATCTTCACTTTTACAGAAAACTAGCTCAACTATTTCATCCTTTGTAAGATCTCTTAAAAAGTGGTACTTCACATCTATATGCTTGCTCCTCCCATATAGAACTGGATTTTTGGACAGCTTGATAGCTTAGCTGTTGTCACAATAGATTATAGTTGCTTTTTGCTGTTTGAACTGAAGCTTTTCAAGAATCTTCCGTAACCATATGGCTTGACGGGCGCATGAAGTTGCAGCAACAAATTCTGCTTCAATTGTTGATAAAGTAACAATTGATTGCTTCTTTGAAGACCAAGAAACTGCCCTTGAACCAAGCATGAATACATACCCTAAAGTACTTCTTCTATCATCAACATCTCCAGCATAATCTTTATCTGTAAATCCAAACAAATCTGCATTTTCTCCCTTTTTATAGAATAGTCCAAAATTTTTAGTTCTTACAAATAGCGAAAAATCCTTTTTGTAGCTTGTAAATGTAACTCTGTTGGGTGCTCCATATACCTCTGCTTATAAGGCTCACAGCATGCATGATTTCTGGTCTTATCCCTGTCAAATACATTAGGCTTCCAACAATTTGCTTGTAGAGAGTGCTATCCACCTTGCTTCCATAAGGATATTTCAAGAGCTTCAATCCAACTTCAGTTGGAGTAGTCATGGGGTTACAATTATTCATTTAAAACCTGTCCAAAATTTCTTGAACATACTTCTTTTGAGACATAAAGATTCCAGCTGCAGATTGAATAACTTCTATGCCCAGAAAATAATGCATCAATCCAAGATCAGTCATCTCAAATTCATCTATCATAGACTCTTTGAATTTGTCAAACATGGCACTATCACTCCCAGTAAAAATAAGATTATCCACATATAAGCATACAAGAAGCAACTTTCCACCATCACCAATTTTAATAAAGAGTGTATGCTTATATGGACATTTTCTAAAACCTTTCTTCAAGAAATATGCATCAATGCGACTATACCAAGCTCGGGGAGCTTGTTTTAACCCATATAGTGCATTTTTTAATTTATAAACTTTATGTTCACTACCGAGCTTCACATAACCAGAAGGTTGATCATGTTGGCTGGGTCCACCTTCATGTGGGGCCCAGCCAGCATTAAATAAATAAATAAATAAATAAACAAAAAGAAAAGAAAAGAATAAAAGAAGTGGAAGTTGGGGTCGTGCGGGGTGTGCGTCCAAAGAGAGGAGAGAGAAAAACCGAGAAAAGAAAACTGTAGCAAAGGAGAAAGAGAAGAGAGGAAGAGCGCTGCAACTTTGCGGCTTTGATTCAAAGGCCAAATATTGTCGGAATCGGCTCAAATTTCAGTATGTTGTTCGTGAGACCGAGGGCTACGAGTTGATGGTTTTTTTTTCGTCGAGAACCGTCTCCAAATTCTCCAGTTGCGGTTAAGGTTTTCTTGCTCCAAACTTATTTGTCTACCTATGTGGTGAGAAGAAGATGATTGTAATGTTGATGTTGAGACTCTAGTGTGTGACTAGAGAAGAATACTTTGTGTATCCTGCTATTCTTGGTGATTAGTGGATGTTTTTGGGCGGTCCGTGGTTTTTCCTGCATCGGGTTTTCCACGTTAAATCCTTAGTGTCGTTATTTGCTTTGTCTACTTATTATTTCGGCGTTATATTTGCATTTTGTGAGGCTATATATTGCTGGTTGTTGCTGGGGGTTAAGAAAATTTTAGTTGATTTAGCTTCGGGGGAGAAATTGATCCTGGATTGAGTTTGGCCGTGGTGAATTGTTGTACTCGGGTTCTCCCCAACAAGTGGTATCAGAGCACGGTTGAATTTTAGTGTTAAATGGAAGAAACCAGCAGCACCATGTTTAAGTTAAATGCCTCGAATTATTCTATTTGGAAGCCTCGGATGGAAGATGTGTTATATTGCAAAGACTTATTTGATCCTATTGAGGGTGATGAAGCCAAAGGAGATAAGGAAGACAAAGAATGGGAGAGAATGAATTGGAAAACAGTTGGGTTTATCCGACAATGGATTGATGATAGTGTTTTTCATCATGTTGCTCAAGAAACGAGGGCGGACACTTTGTGGAAGAAATTACAAGATCTTTATGAGAGAAAAACTCCACAAAATAAAGCTCTTCTAGTTAAGCGACTTGTGAATTTGAGATACAAGGAGGGGAGTAACATGGTGGAACACTTGAGTGAATTTCAAGATGTTGTAAATCAATTGACAAATCTTGAGATTGATCTTGGTGATGAATTGCAGTCATGCTTATTACTTGGTACTCTTCCTGATAGTTGGGACACATTAGTTGTAGCATTAAATAACTCGGCTCCTTTTGGCGTGCTTTCTATGAGCATGGTTAAAGAAAGCTTGTTCAATGAAGAAACAAGAAGAAAAGGCTTGAATTATGCCTCTACATCGGATGCTCTTGTTATAGAAAACAGGGGGAGAAGTCAATCAAGAAGGTTTCAAAGAAATGATATCCGAGGCAAGTCAAGAGGAAGGTCGAAATCAAGACCGAGGAGGAGTGTCAAGTGTTATAATTGCGGCAAAATGAGACATTATGCAAAAGAGTGTTGGTTGCCAAAGAGAGATAGATTCCATGATAGAAATGGAGATCGAAAGAAAGAAGAGAAACAAGCTACAACGGCGGTTGCATCCGATGGCGATATTGTGTTTGTATGTGATGACGGATATGTGAATTTTACATGCCAAGACTCTATGTGGGTTGTTGATTCCGCAGCTTCTTTTCATGTCATCTCACGGCGTGATTACTTTGCTTCTTATCGCGGCGGCGACTTTGGTTGCATAAGGATGGGAAATAGTGATGTTTCCAAGGTTATTGGCATGGGAGATGTTTATTTGAAAACTGATGTCGGATGTAATTTGCGTTTGAAAAATGTGAGACATGTTCCGGATATTCGACTTCACTTGATCTCTACAGGTGCCTTGGATGATGATGGTTATTGTAATTCATTCTTTGATGGCAAATGGAAGTTGACTAAAGGTTCCATGATAGTGGCAAAGGGTAAGAAGACAGGCCCTCTCTACACCATGCAAGCTGACTTGATTAAAGAAGAGGTAAATGCAGTGGAGGATTTCTTGGTTGATTTATGGCATATGAGGCTGGGTCATCTTAGCAAGAAAGGACTTGAAACTCTTGCTAGAAAAAACCTTTTACCTTTGAAGGAGAAAAATCTAAAGGAATGCACTCATTGTCTGACTGGTAAGCAATATAGATTCTCATTTCATAGTTCCTCTCCACACACGAAATCAAATGTACTTGATTTAGTTCACACTGATGTTTGTTGCATGGATGCTAGAACTCTTGGAGGTGCATTATATTTTGTGACATTTATTGATGACTATTCTAGAAAGGTGTGGGCTATTGCTTTGAAATCTAAAGATCAGGTACTTGAGGCATTCAAGCAATTTCATGTCAATGTGGAAAGAGAAACCGGGAAGAAGCTGAAATGTGTTCGAGCTGACAACGGTGGTGAATATAGAGGCCCATTTGAACACTATTGCAGGGATTACGGTATCAAGCTTGAGAAGACTGTTCCAAAAACACCACAGCATAATAGAGTGGCAGAGAGAATGAACCGGACAATTAATGATCAGATTCGGTATATGCTTTCTCATGCGAAGTTGCCAAAGTCATTTTGGGGTGAAGCGATGAGAACAGCAGTAGACTTGATAAATCTTTCTCCATCGGTTCCTCTTAAGGGGGATGTTCCGCAAAGAGTTTGGAGTGGCAAAGATGTTTCCTACAGCCATCTAAAAGTGTTCGGTTGTCGGGCATTTGTGCATGTTCCAAGAGATGAAAGATCCAAGCTTGATGACAAGTCTAAATAGTGTATCTTCTTAGGTTATGGACATGAAGAGTTTGGCTACAAGTTATGGGATCCAGTTGCAAAGAAGGTCATTAGAAGCCGAGATGTGGTGTTTTGTGAGTATCAAACTATTGAAGACATTGACAAGGTGGAGAGACTAAAGAATACAGCTCAATGTTCAGTTAGTTTCAGCCCAAATCCTTCTAATGTTGATAGAAATCATGGAGGAGAAGTGCAAGGAAGTCATGAAGATGGTGAGTCCTTACATAATGTTGATTCTTCAGCTGATACAGGTGAAATAGCTGAGGAAGAGCAATCTATCATACCTCAAGTTAGAAGATCTGAAAGAGAGCATAGGCCTTCTAAAAATATTTGCCACATGAGTATGTGTTACTCACGATGCGGGGGAGCCGAAACTTATGAAGAGGCTATATCATGTGAAAGAAAGAATGAGTGGCATGAAGCCATGCAAGAGCAGCTTAAATCCTTGCATGAGAACCACACATTTGAATTGGTGAGGTTGCCTCAGGGTAAGAGAACACTCACAAATAAGTGGGTGTACAAGTTGAAGACGGAAGAAAATAGTTTACAACCACGATACAAGGCTAGACTTGTTGTGAAGGGCTTTCGTCAAAAGAAGGGCATAGACTTTGAAGAGATTTTTTCACCGGTTGTAAAGATGTCTTCTATTCGAGTTGTTCTTGGGTTGGCCGCCAGTTTAAATTTAGAAATTGAACAACTTGATGTAAAGACGGCTTTTTTTCATGGAGACCTAGAAGAGGAGATATATATGGAGCAACCAGAGGGTTTTGAAGTTGAAGGCAAGGAGCACCTTGTATGTAGATTGAGGAAAAGCTTATATGGTCTCAAGCAAGCGCCTAGGCAATGGTATATGAAGTTTGAGTCATTCATGGAAGAACAAGGATACGGTAAGACAAATTCCGATTCTTGTGTTTTTATGAAAAGATTCTCAGATAATGATTTTCTTATTCTCCTACTTTATGTGGATGATATGTTGATTGTTGGGCATGATGCCAAGAAAATCAAGAGTTTGAAAAATGAGTTGAGTAAAGCTTTTGCAATGAAAGACCTAGGCCCGGCTAAGCAAATCTTAGGCATGAGAATTACTCATGATAGGAAGAATAAGAAATTGTGGTTATCTCAAGAGAAGTATATTGAGAAGGTGCTTGAAAGATTCAACATGAGCACATGTAAACCGGTGAGTACTCCACTTGCAGGCCATTTCAAGTTGAGTAGTAATGAGTGTCCTTTAAGTGAGAAAGAGAAGGTTGAGATGATGAAAATTCCTTATGCATCGGCCGTGGGTAGTTTGATGTACGCCATGGTTTGTACAAGACCGGATATGGCTCATGCAGTTGGTGTTGTGAGTAGATTTCTCTCTAATCCAGGTAAGGAGCATTGGACCGCTGTTAAATGGATTTTGAGATATCTAAGAGGCACTTCTACACTTTGCTTGTGTTATGGAAATGCAAAACCTGAGTTGAGTGGCTTCTCGGATGCGGACTATGCCGGTGATGTTGATTCCCGAAAATCCACATCGGGTTTTATAATAATCTTTGCAGGGGGAGCTGTTTCATGGCAATCGAGATTGCAAAAATGCACCGCTTTGTCTACAACTGAAGCGGAGTATATTGCTATTATCGAAGGAGGTAAAGAACTTTTGTGGATGCAAAAATTCCTACAAGAGTTGGGCTTGAAGCAAGAGAATTTTGTTCTATATTGCGATAGCATGAGTGCCATCCATCTTAGCAAGAATCCGGTGTTTCATTCAAGATCGAAGCATGTTGATGTGAAGTATCATTGGATCCGAGAAAAGCTAGAAGAGAAGCTCTTCCTACTTGAGAAAGTTCATACCGACAACAATATGTCCGACATGATGACCAAAGCCTTGCCCGTGATGAAGCTTGATGCTTGTAGAAGAAAAGCGGGCATGACGAATCTTCCCACATGAGGTGGAGGGGGAGATTTGTTGGCTGGGTCCACCTTCATGTGGGGCCCAGCCAGCATTAAATAAATAAATAAATAAATAAACAAAAAGAAAAGAAAAGAATAAAAGAAGTGGAAGTTGGGGTTGTGCGGGGTGTGCGTCCAAAGAGAGGAGAGAGAAAAACCGAGAAAAGAAAACTGCAGCAAAGGAGAAAGAGAAGAGAGGAAGAGCGCTGCAACTTTGCGGCTTTGATTCGAAGGCCAAATATTGTCGGAATCGGCTCAAATTTCAGTATGTTGTTCGTGAGACCGAGGGCTACGAGTTGATGGTTTTTTTTCGTCGAGAACCGTCTCCAAATTCTCTAGTTGTGGTTAAGGTTTTCTTGCTCCAAACTTATTTGTCTACCTATGTGGTGAGAAGAAGATGATTGTAATGTTGATGTTGAGACTCTAGTGTGTGACTAGAGAAGAATACTTTGTGTATCCTGCTATTCTTGGTGATTAGTGGATGTTTTTGGGCGGTCCGTGGTTTTTCCCGCATCGGGTTTTCCACGTTAAATCCTTGGTGTCGTTATTTGCTTTGTCTACTTATTATTTCGGCGTTATATTTGCATTTTGTGAGGCTATATATTGCTGGTTGTTGCTGGGGGTTAAGAAAATTTTAGTTGATTTAGCTTCGGGGGAGAAATTGATCCTGGATTGAGTTTGGCCGTGGTGAATTGTTGTACCCGGGTTCTCCCCAACAGATCAACAAATACCTTTTCTTGAAGATCACCATGCAAGAATGCTGACTTCACATCCAATTGGAAGATAGGCCATGAATTCTGCGCTACTAATGCAATTACCAATCTGATTGTATCAAGTCTTGCTACAAGTGCAAATACTTCTTTGTAATCCACTCCAAATTCTTGCTTGTAGCCTTTCGCCACCAAGCGCGCCTTATACTTATCAACTTCACAATTCTTGTTCAATTTTGTCTTATACACCCACTTGACTCCAATTGTTTTGTGTCCTTTTGGAAGATCTGTTAACTCCCAAGTGTTATTCCTCTCAATAGCTGCAATTTCTTCATCCATTGCTATACTCCAATTTTCTTTTTGTACTGCTTCATCAAAAGTTGTTGGATCACAATATGAAAACAAAGCAAAATGGATAAGTGGATCTTCATATTGATCAACTCCTGTTACTTCATAATCACTCATCCATGCAGGCCTTCGTCGAACACGATGAGGCCGATCTTCAGGTTCCGCAGCTATTGCTGTACTTTGGACACTGCCTGTGGTGATTTGGGTTGTTGTGGATTGCTGCACCAGCTCATTTTCATCTTCAAAATTCGTTGGAATTTGCTTACCAACACCTTGCTCACCCCACGACCAAGTTTGTTCTTCATCAAAAATCACATCACGGCTGATAATGATTTTCTTGGTCATAGGATCATAAAGTTTATAGGCTTTTGATTGATCACTAATGCCAAGAAAAACACATTTGATTCCCTTGTCATCTAACTTTTTCCTCTTTTGGTCAGGAACATGGGCGTAGGCAATACACCAAAAAATCCTGAAGTGATCTACTGCAGGTCTTTGGCCGCTTCATGCTTCTTCTGGTGTCATATTTTGAACAGCTAGAGTGGGACTTCTATTTAAAATATGAATGCTCCAATTGATTGCTTCAGGCCAGAAACTTTTTGGAATTCCACTTCCCTTCAAGAGACTCCGCACCATATTCAGAATGGTATGATTCAACCTCTCACATACGCCATTTTGATGTGGTGTATAAGCTGCTGTAAGTTGTCTCTTGATGCCATGTTCCACACAAAAATCTATAAACTCAAGTGAGTTATACTCTCCACCACGATCCGTGCAAAGGACCTTTATTTGATTTCCTCCATCCTTTTCAACAAGTGCTTTGAAGTTCTTGAAAGCTGCAAAAGCTTCAAATTTTTCTTGCAAAAAATACACCCAAATCTTCTAGCTAAAATCATCGATGAAGGTAATAATATACCGTTTACCTCCATTGGAAATTGGAGATATTGGTCCACAAATATCTGAATGAACCAACGCCAACGGACTTTTTGCTCTCCACGATTTTCTTTGTGGAAATTGAGCACGATGTTGCTTGCTAACAACACAATCTTCACAAATTTCCAAAGGAGCAGAGATTTGAGGAAGACCCTTCACCATCTCTTTTTTATATAGTGTTCGCAACCCACCGAAATTAAGATGCCCATAGCGAAAATGCCATAACCAGGATTCCTCCTTCAATCTTGCAGAGAAACATGAATTTGTAGTGTTGTGTAGATACAATGGAAACATCCGATTGCCCGTCATTTTGACTTCAGCAATTAAACCCAACTTCTCATCTTGGATTCTGCAAATCCCACCTTTAATAGAGATTTCATATCCCTTCTCTTGTAGCTGACCAGCACTTAACAGATTAGTTTTCAATTCAGGGACATACAATACATTTGAGATAGTTTGTACCGAAGTCCATTTTGGATGAATTGCCACTGTTCCTTTCCCCATCACTGACACAATGGAATTATCACCAAACTTTACGGTGTTTTTGTACGTTTCGTCTAGATCAAAAAACATTTTCTTGTTTCTACACATGTGATTGCTACAACCAGTGTCGAGATACCACATGTTTGGTTGAGTTTCTTCCTTCTCATGGCACACCATCAAAAGAGATACTTCTTCTTCTTTTTCAGCAAAGTTAGTTCTTTCAACTCTTTGTTTATTCAAATTAGTTCGACATTCAGATTTGTAATGCCCATACTTGTGGCATCTAAAACACTCCACTTTGGATTTGTCTGCTGACCTTGGCCTAAAACCAGTTGAATGTCGTCCTCCACGACCTCTTCCTCTCCCTTGGAAATCACGATAGGAATAGCTTTCAGACTTTTGATCAAAGCTGAAGCTGCTACGATCGTTGTTCTCCCTTCCTCTGCCTCTTCCTTTGTTCACCCTTGCTGCTGATGAAGAATGATCTCAAGTTGAGACCTTCAAAGCTTGCTCTTCCGTCTCTTGTTGTAGGAGTTTTTGTTCATGAACTAACAAGGATCCTTGCAACTCATCAATGGAAAGTTCTTCAATGTCCTTGGCTTCTTCTATGGAACAAACAATAAAGTTGAACTTTGGTGTCAACGATCGAAGAATCTTTTCAACGATGATGACATCCTTCGTCTTGTCGCCATGAATCCGCATCTTATTAACTATTGCCATTGTCCGAGAGAAGAAATCTGTGATTGTCTCTCCCGACTTCATTCGTAGCATTTCAAACTCTGAATGAAGCGTTTGAAGTTGCTGCCTCTTTGCTCTTGCTGAGCCTTGATACTTTTTCTTCATGGAATCCCATATTTCCTTGGAGGTATCATTACAAAGAATTATCTCCAAAATGGATCTGTCAATTGGTTGGAAAAGATAATTTTTGGCCTTGAGATCCTTCAATTTTAATGCATTCTAAAGTCGTTCTTTGCGCTGCCGTTAACATAACTCCTTCATCAGGTTCGGCAACTCCCAAAGAAACAACATGCCAATACTCCTTGGACTTGAGAAAATTCTCCATTAGCATGCTCCAATGATCATAGTCACCATCAAAGTGTGGAATAGCAGGTTGTACAAATGTTTCTTAGGCTATTACTGCTGCTGCAAAATAGAACCACCACAAAAGCAACCTGCTGCTGCTACAAACGAAAATAACTTGCTGCAATACTCTCCCTTGACTGCTGCAAACGAAAGTACTTGCTGCAATAAAAACTCTCTTTTGGTTCTCACCTTTTTACAGCACTCAAACACACTTTTCTTCCTAACCTCAGCTCTGATACCAATGTTAAAACCAGAGGAGATGTAGATTTGCAAATATGCACAAAAGCAGCGTTAAAAACAGAGGAGAACAGAGGAGATTTTTTTGATATGCACAAAAACAGAGGAACTGTCTGCAAAACCACACACGCTAAAAAAAAACTGACACCATAGCCTTATAGGCTTTACAAAAACAAATAACCACCATATCTCACTAACTTTACACGTACAACAACCAATCCACATAATAAAAGTGCTTAATAGATTATTAACACATAAAAAACAAACCATAAACATTGACTCGTTCAACACTCCTCATATTCTAGCAGGCCAAGCCGGGCCCCAATCGGTGAGTCGATGTCGTCGATCACGATGACCTGGGCCGCAGCACGGGACTCAAAGGCAGCCGCGAGGATCTCGAGGGCCTTGCAGGCAAGTGGGATGAGCTCACAGTCGGCGAGGAAGACCTTTGCACCGGAGTGGCGGAGGATGGTGGCGATGTTGGCGGAGCTGAGGCGGGTGTTGATGGTGTTGAGGATGGCGCCAGTCATCGGAACGGCGAAGTGGACCTCGTACGTGGCCGGTATGTTTGGCGCCAGGATAGACACCTGCCATGGGCACCCAAGGACATGCATCTTGTCGTTATTTCTGACCCTTTTTCTAGTCAAAGATTAAATGAAAAAACTTCATTCTGTGCAATCAAATACTTACGTATCATATTTAAAGTGCACCCACATGTCGGCATCCTATTCCGTGCCTGAAAATTGCATATTTCTTCTTACCAGGAACCAAACAAAAACGGAAGTCATCGTGAAACTGGCCTCCAAAGAGCTTTAAAACACACTAATTCAAAATGCTCTGATTTGGCCACACATGTCATTGGTACTGCAGAATCCGAATTCATCTTTCTAAATTGAAAACTTTGAGACACTTAGTAATTCCAAACGGAAACGGTATACGTATGATGCCGTTCTTGGTGACGTTGAGGGAGCGTAAAGAGGAGGCGAGACGGAGGCACCGCTCATAGGTCTGGCCCCAGGTGAATCGGGTGGACTCGTAGACGACGGAAGTACGAGCGGCGTAAACGGAGGCCGCCCTCTTCAGGAAAGTGAGTGGGGTGAGCGGCACGTAGTTCGCTTCGCATTTTGGGAGACAATCCATTGCGCGCGCACTCGTGCCTTTGGTTCTAAGAGGGAGAGGTTACTTTATATATGGCTTGTCGTGCCAGCAGATCAGTTCGGGTAGAGCACTTATTTAGGAAGGCTCACCGAACACTGTAGCTACTTACTGACTAAGATCATTTCTCCGTCGCGAGTTAGCCTTCAGCACCTGGCCAACAACTACAGATTGCAGAACTAGCACTAGCTGCTACCGCCATGAACGGAAATAGCATTCTACTATCGCAGCCGAGATGCTCCATGTCTAGCCAAGTAGCATTCTCCTTCCCCGTTCCAATATCCATGACTTAGCCCAAAGCATGCGCTCTAGGACCAGATTGCACAGCCTTAAAATCGACATCGCCATTAAATGCACCAAGGACTGGAGAGCTGAACCGTGAATTCTGGTCTATGAGCTTGAGCGCCGTGTTCTCAACCGTGAATTCAGGAGTGAGCTGAATAAAAGGATTGTGAAAGCAGGCTTCGGTCGCTGAAGTCCGTGACCAGGAGGGTATGGTTGGCAGCACCATAAGTACTGCGAATATAACCCCCGACGGTCGCATTGAAGAGAGATGTGGACTCGTTGCGACCGGCGAGGAGGCTATGACCCGGCCTCTACCTCGGTGTAGTGACGATAAGCAAGCTGAGGCTGGACGGCCGCCGTCCAGATTTGTGGTCGTTGGCCACTGTTCAGTAGCCCTTTGCTCGGTTATTCGCGGGCCCGTCCGTGGAATGGGGGGCGCTCTTTGCCTATCCCGGGCTGGGCCATTTGCCATCGATATCTCTTTGCATCTATGGTCTCTACTTTCGAATCACCCCGACGATGGTCGCGGCCATCTTAGTGCAAATCTGACTGGGTTACGGCGACACCATAACAGCAAAAGCAACGCGTACAAATGGCCACCTTTGTGGTGGTTGTGGCGACGAGGATTGTCCCAAATCATCTCGTCGATTAGGGCCTTCTTTTGTCTTTTTAATCTTTATTTGATTCTTATTAAGGTCCATTTGTTTCGCAGAAAGTATATTCCTAAAAGACATTTTCTCATTTTTCTGGCGTTTGTTTCGCTTAGAAAAATCGGTCTAGTCAGACTTTTCATACTCAACAAAAATGTTTTTCTACAAAAACTTGAATTTAGGAAAATGATTTCCTCTTCGAAAGAATTGGAAAACCTTTTTCCATTAATCTTAGGATCCTTAGTTAATGGAACTTTTATTCCGATAAAATTATTTTTAAAAAACGAATTTTAAATTATTATTTATTTATTTTCTATTATTATTATTTTTCTTTCATTTTCTTTTCTTCTTCTCTTTTTCCTTTCTCCTTCTTTCTCTGTCGGGTGTGTGTCTTGGCAATTGCCAATAGCTCGGTGACTAGCCATGATGTGGGTTGGCAAACTCGAGACTCGGTCAATCCAAGCGAGCTAAGCTGGTTGAGGTAGTCAAGCTTTGGGTTTGCCAAATCCAAGCAAGCTCACGGCTTGACCGAGTTCACCGAGGTCGAGGCTTACTAGCTTTAGGCAAGCTCGGGGTTAGCCAAGGCATGGCTTGCCAGATTTAGGCGAGATTGGGATTGAAAATAAAAAATTGAATATTTTGAAATTAAAGAATTTGTATTTTTTTAAATAAAAAAAATATTAAAAATTCTAACTTTTTGCTTAAAATAAAGTAGATTAAAATCATTTTCCACTGAGATGCAAATGTCAAAAAATATTTTCGATCATATATTATCAAACATAAGAAAACTAAGCGTATTATTAAAAAATACTTTTATATTATCATTGAGTTTTTCATGAAACAAGCACATCTTTAATTTCTATTCTAACTCCATCCTAGGTCAAACACACACACAGTTAAATTGGATATGTTAGTATCTGCTGTTATAATTGACTTTTTTTTTTTAAACATATGTTGGAATATTAGAAAGTCCAATGGTTTTTCTATTCTAATTGGATTTTATTGTCATAGTCCAATTTCTCACTTGCCCTCGTCGATCGGACAGTGTGGCTTTGTGTCATCAGAGTTGAGTATGTGAGATGGAAAAAGGGGTTGATATAGCTAGTTCATGGCAGTGGTACCACGGTGCTCGTGCTAGAAATCCAGGATAAGGTGATTCTTAGAAGATCTCTGAAGGTGGAATTTGTCTCGTGCAAAAACTTGTTGGTAGCTAATGCCACTTTGCTGATGATGGTTGCAACAAGTGTAAACTTATTGTGGTGCTGAAGTAATCTATAAAGCTTGCTTGACAGACTGAATTTGAGGTAAATTGTGTGTGGCGCGGTCAATTATAAGGATGCGACTCACCAAACTGTCACTGAGAATGATCTATCGGTGATCTATCGTGGGAAGGTTGGCCTAGTGTTCCAGCTCACCAGACGCCGCATAGGCTCATCCTTGACCATGAAAGTTTAGGCCCAAGACGATTTGTTTTAGAGCAAGTTTCCCAAATTGTATGGGCAGATGCTAAGAATAAATCTGCTGCCACGATTTCAACAAAAAGTGAAATTTTTGATGGTTTGCTAAGATCAAGAGAAATCTAGTGGACGAAGTGCTGCTAAAACAGCGCAATTGACTCGAGATGCCACACTTCTCAAGGAAAGGAGAGCATGGGTGGTTGAAGTGGAGCGGCCTGTTTCTTTGGGCGAGCATTTGTCATTCATTCATGTAAGCCGTGAGGGAGTGGAGCGTTGCAAAAAATGAATGATATCTTAAGATGGGCCACCGACGGCTGAAAAAAAGAGTCCATGATCATCAAAAAATGGAATGAAGAAGTGAAGAAATGGGTATTGCACGACACAACAGTCGGATAGAAATCCCGATGCCTCTCACTCTTGATGTTTTTGCTCTATTTGCTGAGCTCGCCATTTTTAATCACTTTGAGAGTGTGTTTGCTTCAGAAAACTTTATGTCGAAAAAAATAATTTTACCAAAATTTATTTTCAAAGATAGTGATCGATTTTTCTTTATTTGGTTGTAAGCATGAAAATGAGAGAGAAGTAGTTTTTCAATATTTGGATTTTACTTCCAAAAATATTTTCCTTAAGGAAAAGTTATGTTATTAAATTATATTAAGGAGACTATAGATTATAAAGAAATATGAAGCTATGAATTCTCAATTGTTAGCATAGTGAACATTGAGTGTATGATAAAAGTTCCAAGTTTTATGAAATACTTTTAAAAAGAAAATATGGAAAAAAGAAGATGTAAACTCTAGTAATTATAAACATAGACATACATGATATTATTCAATTTTCACATCCTTTTTCTTTGGTTTCGAAATCAATGAAGTGATAAGTATGATCTACTTTGACATTTTAACAAAGACTTTCTCTATTCTTCACCCTAACGCCGTGAGATAAAATTTTAAGGAGGAACATTACAAATTGATAATATTATCTTTTAATAAATGAGATCATAAATTGTTGATTTATCAATCAAATCAGAAAAAAATGAATCATGGAAGATAGAGAGAGAGAGAGAGAGAGAGAGAGTAGGAGTATGATTTGAAAAAAACGATTTGAAAATTACTTTAAAAAAACGATCTTATGTATGATTTGAAATAATTAATTTATGAAAAAATTTTATTATAAAAAATAATTTATATCTAAATATTTTTATGAACAGTGAAAATATTCATTGACTAATTATTTTAAAATGTTTATTTTCTGTAAAATAAATGCATCTTAATTTCACCTTTCTTGGACTGAGAATGCATTTCAGTTGACCATTTTAAAGTTTCAGACAATGAGAAGTTCAGAATTTTTTTTCACACGATCGATTTCTTTCAGAGAAACAAACGAACTCGAAGCTGCACGCTCTGCTTCACCAGGTAACAGAGCAACAACTCTCCCCGCCACAACGGCGAGCGTCAAATCTCAGCAACGGGTTGTTCTGCTATGCGGAGACTAGATGGAGGACTACGAGGTGGGTTCATCGTATCATCGATCACCTTCGCCGTCCTGTTCATTTGGTCTCGAATGGATGATGCATCCTCGGGCTTGGTGGAATGAAAAGAGGGCGGTTTCTTTTGTGTCCGAATGCGGGTGATGGTTCCGTTTGTCCTGGAAAGAAAGCCTGCGATGTCTGCCGCTCCACCGTTCGCCAGATGGGTGCTCACCAGGTGTCTCTTTCTCTCCGTCCAATAATTGAGCCCCTTCTGTCTCTTCTCATTGGTCTCTGTCTTTCCATGTCATTCTCTCCGGTCGATGGTGATGGAGCAGGGCTTGTAGAGTACCTTGATTTGGTTGGGCGGTCCCATTTTCACGAAGGGTCAAATTAGTGGAACTCGAAGATATGTGGCAGAAGATCTGAATTTAGTCATCTTGTGTGTGATTGGAAATAGGTTCGTGACAGCAATGAAGGGATGCCTCGGGGAAGGACAAAAGGTAACTTGACACCCTTTTGGATCATGGTAACTTGATACTCTAAACTTTTTTCGGGTGAAAATCCATATGTACTGTTTATGTATTTATGGTGCCTCCTCCTGAATCAACTGATGCATCGCTTCACAATAGAAGAAAGGGGTCTACTTTCAGACAAAATGAATCTAAGTACCACCGGCTAGCATTTAGTTTCAGCTTCTGTCAGCAGTACTAAGGATTATCTTACAAGCTTCCGATTCTATAGGGGATGCAACGTCACCCACTCAAAGACCGATGCAAGTGCTATTCTGCCAAAGTATAATGGGTTTTTAGAAATTTTACTTTTTGAGTGATGCCTGCGTCACAATGACATAACTAACAACCACAACTATAATGGAACCTTACTCCTGGTTTTGTTGATTTTTCTTTCGTTATGAGCAGACTAAAACCAGACCTGATTAATGAACATTTGGTTGAAGTAATGTGGTGTGTCAAACTTTGCTTTTCTCTCCTTGGTAGTTATTGTCAGCTCCTTCAATTGAATGCGCAAGATTGAGATTGTAGCCGCACTAGGTGATGATGAAATCCTGCTGCTTGAACATCTAAATGTGATCTTATCCCGCGTGCTTGCAAAAGAGACGAAATTCACGGAGTATTTATGATTTTTCTACATCAATGTGAATATTGCAGGGGGGGGACGAATTAAATCAGAAATATTGAGGATGATCTACATCAAGTTGAAAAAGACTGTTTCTTTGAGAACAGGTCTATCATTGTTTAATCATCATCAAGACTAATGTCCAGACAATTATGTGATAAGTAAGCACTATATCAAATAGATAAAATTCCAAGCTACTTGTTAAGTTCATAGTCAAATTTAACATAAAAGAATGTCAAAAGGAACAATAGAAAGACCTAACGAATTAGACTTATGTCCTGTCAATTGCATGATTTCAAACAAGTCTCTTCTTGTTTTTATGCAATTCCAAGCGTTCAGAGGTCCTCCTCTTCATATTTTTGGGTAGAAAACTTCAACCCTTGCCCTTACAGAATATGTTAACATCTTATAGTCTTAAATGTCTTGCTATAGTTTACCTTATACATCTCAATGTCCATATTTAACTCTCACTTGACAAGGAAAACTGTCTAGATACCCTTTGTGCTTCAAGCAATTTGCTATGTCACTACCGGTACTTTAGTTTCAGCAATTCAAGTCCTTGGACTTCTATTATCCGCAGCAATAATCTACTGTCCAAATTCTGTGAGAATTCATAATGGAACTATTGTGCTTAATAGCCTTGGGGGATGCGAAGTTACTAATTCCATTCAGGAACCTTAAAGGATGTTGTAGCAATTGTCTATTCTCACAGACGTATAAAGTATAGGTGCATGACCTCAAATGTTGTTAAAGGTCGCAAGTGCACCGCAAACCCTCCTTTGGGTGCTGTACTAATTGCTGCTGGTGCTCACTGGGTTGAACCTCAAAGCATGTCGCTCTGTATTACCGATGGTGATCTACTGACTGGGGTTGCATACACTGGACACCCTGAGTTCACTCTGTCTTTTTTAAAAGGCTCTGGGTGGCAGCATTACTGTCAGAAAAACAGATTTTGTTTCTATGTGGCGTGTTGATTGAGATTATACAGAACGTTTGGGTAGCAATGGCCTGTATATACCGTTCTCTGCTATGGATCATGGGATACTTCCTAACCTCTTCCATTTCAGTATGTAATGTGCTTCGAGAATATTGTCTGAAATGTGTTTTCAGAAGAAATTACTCCATTTTTTTTCTTTTTGGGTCCACTTTATTTGACTGTCAATTAGAGCTTCTGGTTTTTCAAGAGAGTTTGTCATGGCTAATATGCAGAGGATATTGTTTTAGATTGTAACTCGTTTTTCAACCTGCTTATATTGGTGCATTAAATAAGGATGGTTAGTTGAATTTACTTGTGTCCTTGTTTGAACTGATGCTACAGATCAGTTAGTGGTATTTGAGTTATTATGAAAAGCGTAGAAATGTGTTAATTATGACACATGAAAATATTTTCCATTGGTAATATGTCTAGAAATGAATTGGTGCTAGCTTGCCTTGAGTTACCTATTTGTTTTAAGATAGCAGTGCAGATAATTGGTTGAATTTGGTTGAGTTCCATTCAATCTGTGGGTCAATTACCGCCATTCTGTTGCTATGTTCTAGGTGAATCTATAATTGACAGGATTAGTTGGCCTTGTTCTAGGCGGCTGGTTAATCTATGCAATTTCAGGTGACATGATACTTGCGCTTATTCAAAATGGACGGTTCATTGAAGCATTTCTTTTATTCTTGTGCAATTTGCCTAATAAAATTCATTTTATAGTCAAAGAACGACTAGATAGGCACAATGAGTCTCTTGCTCATATGGTTAATTCATGCTTTATCTGAAAGGGAGCTAAGAGAACATTATAAGTAGTTGTTCTTTTGCTTATACTTTAGGGGGTTTGTTTCCTACTGAGCTTGCTCCCACTTAACATGTCATTAGACCATACGGTTTAGGCAAAATTGGAAAAAACTGTGTGGTTGATTTTACAGGATTAGATGGAAGATTATGAGGTAAACGTACCATTTTTCAGTCTCTTCAAGCTGTAGAGGGCCATGTTGATGCGGTCTGCCCCCGGAAGAAGATTGGTAACACTTACCCAACTGCAGTTTGTGGTTTTGAAGGTGACAAGACTTACAGCTAGAAAGCTGGCCATGATTTTACTCTTACAGCTAGACTCTGAAGGTTTAGATGCCTCCAGTTGTGATGCCCTTGTCATCCCCGGAGGTCCTGCACCACAGTAGTCGGCCTTTGATGGGAAGGTGATTGCTCTAGTTAAGGATTTCATCGAGGCCAAGAAGCCAGTTGCCTCCATTTGCCAAGGGCAGCAGATTCTATCTGCTGCTGG
Source organism: Eucalyptus grandis (assembly GCF_016545825.1). Lineage (NCBI taxonomy): Eukaryota > Viridiplantae > Streptophyta > Magnoliopsida > Myrtales > Myrtaceae > Eucalyptus > Eucalyptus grandis. Next base: position 40,849,122 of record NC_052617.1, on the reverse strand, counting down.
TGTTCTCAAGGTGGTTTCTTAATATTAATAATGGGACAAAACTGTCGACTAACATGTTATCAGGTAGCAGCTTTGGGAGATTCTGTATAAAATTGTTAGTCTAGTGAGAATTTAAAATAACTTAGACGTACCATATGTGATGGCCATTATCTATTTGCAACTCTTGTTGTCTGTGATTGTTTCATATTTCAATTGGGTACTAAGTAAGATGTATCAGAAAAAGTTGTGGGGATACGCACATGTCCCTTATCTGCTATGTCAACTTTTAAATTATAAGGCTTTCCAACAGATTGGTGGTGATAAAATGTGATATTCGTGAAATAAAAAGAGAGCAAGTGAATGTTCGGCCTTGTTGAATTTTAGCAATTGACCTCAAAGTATCCTAAAATTGAATTTTTTATTATTGTATCTTGAGATCGCTGAGGTATAACAGGTAAAATTATCATGATTTGTCGCAGGGGAGAATGGCATGGCATATCCTTCTGTGAAGCTCAACGTGGTGTTGTAAGGTGCTACGTGGTTAGAACCTGATCCAATCAATCATTGCTTCGCTGATGAAAATTGGTCACAGGAGTGGCTTGGCCTCGTCATTTGGAGTCCGTTTCTCAGTTGATGGCAGTGCTTAACTTTCTTTCTGCTGTTCCTGCTTGTACATGTGTCAAATAAACTGCATAGAATCCCCTTTCTTACTGGCTGTAAGAAGGGGAAGTCTAACAGGGGTTTGTGTTCTGTGAGAGTCGCTTGAAACGGTACATGGTCTGGATGTTGATTGAGTTTTGCACTGACAAGTTTTCTGTCATTTGATGCAACGTCAAGTCTGTGCGACTTACAGAATATTGCCCTCCCACGAAACTCTAGGATCCTCTCCCTCTTATCGTGATTTGTCACTGGGGAGAGGCATGTCACATCCTTCTGTGCGGCTTAATGTGGCGTTGTAAGGTGCCACATGGTTAGAACCTGATCCGATCAATCATTGCTTCACTGATGAAAATTAGTCAGAAGGAGTGGCTTGGCCTGTTCCTAGGAGTTCGTTTCCCAGTCGATGGCCCTGCTCGATTTGGTTAAAAGTGTGACTTTCTTGCTGCTGTTCCTGCTTGTACATGTATCAAATAAACTCCCTAGGGCCTGTTTGTTAATTTGCCCAATAATGAAAATTTATATTCTTTTTTTCTCGGAAGTAGATTCGAAATAGAAATGCGTTTGATAAAAATTTTGTTTCCGGAAAAAAATTTCTATTTTTTTGTTCTTGAAAGTAAATTTGGAACAGAATCGATAAGTTTCTTTGTTCCTAGAAACAATTCTAGAATTAAACACATATTTTCTCTATTTTCTTTTCTTTTTTTCTCATTCTTTTTCTCTCTTTTTTCTTCTTCAACTGCCACCACCACCGCCATCTGTCCTTCGCCGCTCATTGCCGCTAGTCGTTGACAATCGATCTAGTGAGCATGTTAGAGGCTTGCCAGGCCAGGATGAGGTCTGGCGAGCTTGTCGGGCCTCCCTTAGCCACCGGCGAGGCTTGACCTCACTCAGATCTGGCGGGGCTTGACCTCGCCGGGGCACCGCAAGGTTGGTGTCGCCCGGCAAAGGCGAGGCCGACCTCGAGTTGGCCTAGCGAGGTCGAGCCCCATCGGTGGTTGGGCGAGGCTGCTTGCCTAGCCAAGGCTTGGTTGAGCCTTGCCCAACTGCCAGTGAGGCTCGGCCGACGAGGCACGGCGACGCTTCGGTGAGGTTGCCGACCCTCGTTTGGCAGACCGGTCATCCCAAGGCCAGCGATTGGCCATCTTGAAGAAGAAGAAGAGGAGAAAGAAAGGAAAAGAAGAAAAGAAGAAAAAAGAAAAAAAAAAGGAAAAAAATGATTTGAAGTAGCAATTTTGAGAACGGTATTAAGCACAATTTCATTTCGGAAATTGAAATTTTGGACAGTTACCAAAATGTTTAAAATGTTTAAAAATTGTTCTTGGGAACAAAATAATAAAGAATAATTTTTTATTAAAAATTATTTCCAAAAACAGAAGCGTTATCAAATGCGCTCTTAAAATCCACTTTTTTATTGGCCGCAAGAAGGGAAAGTATGACAGAGATTTGTGTTCTACGAGAGTCACTTGAAACAATAGATGGTCTGTATGTTGATAGAGTTTTGCACTGGCAAGTTTTCTATCACATTTGAGGCAACATCAAGTCCGTGTGACCTATAGAGTACTGCCCTCCACGAAACTCTTGGATTCTCTCCTCTCCCTCTCATCTTCAAGCAGCCTTCCTCTTTAACCTTCATGAGAGGGTTTGAGCTAGTACTCTCCCTCCTCTCCCCTTTTCTCCTTTTTCTTTGGTTGTTTTGATTCTATTCTATATTTTCTTGGTCTTACTTTCCTCCCATTTTGGGGAGCTTTTTTCTTCCAATCTAATCTAGATATGAAAGCTTCTTCCTCCTATATTGAAGAGGTTTCTATCTCAATTAAGTCTAGATTTGAAGTTTTTTGCATGTATGATTTCTTTGCTTCGCTTCTCTCAAGTTTGGTTGGTGTACAAACTCAGTTTTGAGGGGGATTGAAGGAGCTTCATGAACATTTTGTTGTCGTGGGCATCAGAACTTTGCTCGTTCTACCCTTTTTTACATTGAATGGTGAAGGTGTTGTGGATGTAGGACCTACGTGTGCATTGCTAAAAAGCAAAATCGTAGTAATAGATGGGATAGAGATCTTAGTGTGTACTCATTACTGAAGACGGATTCATTGGCCGGTTTTGGTTTGAAGAAATCGTAGATCTACTCTTTAGCGCATGACCCCTAATATTATTCTCATGGTTTATCTTGTTATCATAAGCTTTGTTTGTTTTAAAGTTATTTAGGATTTATTTTAGTTTTTTGTTGGACTATATTATTTCTCCCTTGTATGTCTAGGTAAATGAATGAAATGTTATATTGATGAAAAAAGAGTTTGGAAAGTGTTTTCCTTATTTTCTAGTGCTTGGATTGTTTAGGAAATTAAATTAATAGGAAAATGAATTCCTCTTTCAAGAATAAACAATATGACTAGATATTGATGTTTAGATTCGAAACTCTATGCTCAAGCACGAAACCTCAACACTGGTTTTTGGGTTCCTGGCATCCGGAACCAAGTTTTCAACTCTCAAGCCCAAGTCCACTAAGGCCGGGCTATAGCCTTAGTGCTTTCGAGACCTTGGTGCCCATGCTCGAGTCCCTAGCACTCGCACTCAGGTCCATTGAGGCCAGACTCTCCTCGCCTGTGCCTAGGTCCATTGAAGCTAGGCTTGAAACCCCAATGCTCGTGCACAATACTTTGGGCACTTGACCTCAAGTCCATAAAGGCCAATCTCAGGTTGTTGGCGCTCAAGTTCAAGTCCTTGGTGCCCAAGTCAAGGTCAATTGAGGCCTTGGCCGACCCTAATGCCCATGCCCCAATCACTGATTAAGGGTTATGGTCCATCAAGATCGGACTCGGGACTCTTGTGCCTATACTTGGTTCTCTAGTTGCCCATAAGTAAAATTTTAGCACTCGAATAATATATATCAATTTAGAAAAATCAAATTTTTCGTACCAAACGAGAGAAAATATTTTTCAAGTCGTTTTAAGTTTTCAGTCAAATATTGAAAAATATTGTCATTTTCAGAATAATGACCTCTTGGAAAATATTTTTTAAAAATGTTATATTTTTCGTGAAATAAACTGGCTTTATTTATTTATTTTTATTATGGCGAGTGACGATTGCTGGCGACCAAGGGAGCCTTCACAAGACTTAAGGAGGGTGCCCCCATCAAATCCAATAAGGGTGACCCCCGTTCGGGTCGTGTCATGTAAGAGGGCTTCGATGCTGTTTTTGCCATTACCCTTTTTCTCTGCTCCTTCACATTGGATCTCCGATCGATATAAGTTGTCAGTGGAAGTGGGAGGACTGACAAAAGGAGTTTCCATCAGGCTCAATTATTCATCCCACACTTTGTTTCGGAAATGAAGGGAAGTGGATGGAATGAAAGCGGGCGTCGAATACACAAGACTCTGTAATCATTTACAAGAAGAAGATCGAACTTTTTTACTAAAATTGTCATATCCCATCTCACTTTTCTCCCTCTATAGTTCCCGACCCCGTGCACTGCATAAATCCGTACGCGACCGACTTTCGGCACGCTCTTTCTTCATTGGCTTCTCGTTCACTATTGCATTTTTTCGTTATTCTAACTTCCAATGGAGTCTAAACTTGAATATCCCATCTCTCACTTTTCCTCCCTCTCTTGTTCCCGACCCATGCACTGCATAAATCCGTATGCGACCGACTTTTGGCACGCTCTTTCTTCATTGGCTTCCTGTTCACTATCGCATTTTTTCGTTATTCTAACTTTCAATGGAGTCTAAACTTGAATATGAGCTCTTTGCAACCTAGTTCATCCCCAGCAACGTAGGATGTAAGGGCTGACCTTGGCTCCACTCGTAATGATATTGTCCGCTTTAGGGGGCAACCGCATTGCCATTGCCTGTACGGTTTTGTTCTTCAGGGCTTCGCCTAGAAAAAGGCCTCATTGCAAGTTAAAACTGGTGTTATATCTTACACTATATATCATTTTATTGTCCCTAGGCTATGGGGTTTCGGCACATTTTTGCCTCCTTGAAGCCACACTCCCACCCCTTGCAAGATCCGGTCGTTGCATGCAATATCTTCAAGGAGAAAGTACCAAATTTTTTTTTAAAAATTTATTGTATTGATGTTAATTTAGTCATAAACTTTTAATTGGATCAATTTAATTTTAAACATTTTACATTTATGTCAATTTAGTTCCTCTAACCAATTTTGGCCAAAAATTGTTGACTTGGGAATTGGTCATCTTATGTGGCATGGTTTTCACTAACATAAATAATTTTTACAATGTAAAAAAATTAGTTTTATTTTATTTTTCTTTTTCATGGCCACTGACCGGCTCTTGCCTAGGCCCTTGCTAGATCTAAGCAAGGGCCGCCTTTGGGCCAGGGTCATGCTTTTGCCTATGGCCAACAAGACCGCAATGGCCTTGCCCAGGGCCATGCGGCCTCGCTAGTTGCAAGTGAGCATGTGATGGCCCTTGCCTAGGGCATTCGCAACCACATTGGCTTTGGGTGAGAAGGTCCTCACCCAAATCTACCATGGGCGTGGGTAGGGCTAGGCCGCAACCCTTATCGGCTAAAATGAAAAGAAAAAAGAAAAAAAAATCCTAGAAGTTCAAAATATTATTAAAAAAATATCAATGTCATCACTGGTCATACCACATAAGATAGTCAATATCCACATCAGCGATTTTTAGTCAATTTGGCCAGGTCATGCCACATAAGATGACCGATATCCACATTATTTCCAGTCAATTGAATCAAATAAACTTAATTGGCACAAATTAGAAGGTTTATAATCAAATTGGTCTAATTAAGATATTTGTGACTGAATTGACATTAATGTAATAGATCTTAGACTCTTTTGGTACTTTCTCCTATCTTCGATGGTGCCTTCGTTTAAATTTAGTGCTTGTTGAGGCAATCGCTTCGTTTAGTGTTTTGAATGCGATGCTTTTCATTTTAAAAGTGGTAAGATGTATGATGATGTATAAGTTACTTTCGCGCACTGAGAAGGCGATTTTGATAAGAGAATTGGGTTCTCCAAGCATATCTGTACAAAAATCACCGTCGCTCTCACTCGGTAAATTGCATCATCATGGTTGGACCATCATTTTGAAAATCCTTTAAAAGAAGAATGGGCTCTCCGTGCGCATCAACCTTTTCTCAAAATATCTATACTCACGGACGAGGGCGATGATTAGTCTGCATCCGCAGCTATCGTCGTCCTCGCTTTGGCCCATTCCCTGATCACCAATTATCTGATCCAACACCAAGATTCCCCTTTATTCAGCATGATTGCTTGCGGGAGACTACTTGTCGTTCGGAAAGAGAATTGGGGTTTGATTCATACCGTCCACTGCCTGTAGAATGGGCAAAAAATTCCAAAAAAGAAAAAAGAAAAAGAAGACAGCTACCAAGCCAAACCTATCCGACCGGCTTTTTCGGGTTTGGATTCTACACGGGTCACATCACAAATGGGCATATAATCTTTGTGTTCGGGTCGGTTCAGGACCGACTCATACTTGGATACGAATCCCCGATGGTAGTACAGAACTCTTTGGCATCAATAAGATAAATTTCTATTAAAATGAATATATAGTAGGTATTTTTCCAACTTTGTCGGACCAATTATAGAGGGTGCAATCATGGTACCAATGAAAAGGACACTATGCGGAACAGATGTTCACAGCAAGACGACGGCGACACTGATATTATCTGTTGCGCTCCTCCTGAGTTTCGAGGCCATCGACACGTAGCGGTCCACATGATTTGTTGCAATGAATTCCCCTTAAAGACAGATAAATGGTTGCGGAAAATGGATGTGCATCTTATGATTTTTCTGCATCAATTGTTTATGCTATGCATATTATGCGACATTATTATATGAAGAAAAAATCCATGTCCTTAATAAGTTGCGAATTTTTATTTTCCTTGTAGTTTCTCATTATATGTCTTTGTCCATGTTAAATTATTATTATTATTATTTTTAAATTTCATCTGGGTTTAAATGATTTTTTTGAGGGTGATATCCAATGTGGATTCATCTCGTTTGTTGTCGAGTTTTTTGTCTACTCATCATGATTGGTCAATTTTGCCACTTATAACCGAAGTAAAGTGAGAAATGTCATAACATTTCAGCAATTCAGCCCCTCCCAAGTTTAAACATCTATCTTTAGTAGGGAAAAATGGATCCTAGCATGACAGTACTGTCATTTTCATGCAGTTACGGTGCGAGAAGAATCTTCGTGCTAGCATGGAGTGGGCTCCACTTTCTTTCTATATATATTAACTTATGAAGTACTAGAGGACACCAAAAAATGAGTGGTTCTCTCTTCTTCGTGACTCTGTTAAAAGTGTCAATTAAGCATTTCTCTTGAGAAAATTACAAAAAATAAAATAAAATCATAAACTATTGCGATTATGTCAATTTAATCATAAATATTTTAATTTGACCAATTCAATGTTAAATATTTTCATATATTGTTAATTTAGTCCATTATTTAATTTTGTACGTAAATTACGGACATGAACACTAGCCGTTTTACGTAGCACTGTCAGTGTTGACGTAGATATTTTTTAAATTTTTTTAAAATTATGAATTTTTATTTTTTTCTCCTTTTTTCCTTTTTATTTTCTATTTCTACATTGTGGCCGGTGAACTCACTGACGATCCTCCCAAACTAGATGAGGCCAAATCTCATCATTGCTAGGCAAGGTTGGCCTCGCTAGCGGTTGGGTGGGCGAAAACTACCCTCGCCAGATCTAGTGGGGATTAGACCGTTGCAGCCCTGGCGTAAGATTGTGTGATTTTGAATTTAAAAAGGATACGACACTTTCATGGGACGTTTGAATTTTAATTTTTAGGTTTCCATGATTAGCAAGTCATTGATTTGGTGTCATTTCTATTCCTTTTTTTGGGTAAAGGTGTCATTTCTATTCCTTACAAAGTGTAAAATACCAAAAAAAGAAAAATTGCTCGTGGCTCAGTAAAGCCAAACCCAAACAGGGCCCGTAGTGGGGTATATCTCCCCATGTTATTACCTATACAAAAGCAGGAGACAGTTAAACGGTGGAGGTCAGCGATAATGATTCTGGTTTTGAAAGTGATTGTCATTATAAAACATGCTCTGATGGCACGAGGAGGTCTTATTCATGCATCTGCTGTTGATAAAAATTCAATCAGCGTTTGAAAGAAAAATGGAGTCAGACTTTTAGGCATGATAATATTTTCTTTGAGAATTTATTTACTCCATAACATTGCTAATGGTTACTAGCAAAAATAATAGCAATTTTGATAATTTTACAAAATCTTTCAAACGGAAACAATTTGAGATTATAGTTTCTAAACAAAATTGCAGGGAAAAAGTATTGAACAAACACATTCGGTAATTAATAGTAAAAGAAAAGAAAATATATACGGATAGACACAACCATTCAAAGGTACTGCAGCCAAAGAAAACAATTCAGAATCAAATAAATAATATGATCAGATATTTTAACGACGTTTTTCTTACGATGTCGATTGAGAAAAGCTTCCATGGTTACTGGATACCTACAAATTGTACGAAAACGTGAGGAAGTCCCCCCCGCTTGTCTCACTCAAATTACTATTACGGAAAAGCCCAAGAAAAGGGGGGAAAAATAGAAAACTAAGCTGTCGACCGCTTCCTGCCTTCTCTCGCTTTGTTTGTACATTGGTTTATTCGAATCTCAACTCAACGTCCTCGCAGGGGCCATCCGACGACGTCTCACTCAGATCTCTCTTCAAAGGCGAGACAAGGCAAGGACCTGCTGCTCTTGCACCCCAGAACTGTATCGCGATAGATCCGTCGCGACTTCCTTGGACGTAGTCTTTTTGTCGGACGACGACGGGCAGTTGTTGCTCTCCGACACCACGAACTTCTTCGCCACCGCCCTCAGCTGAGCCTTGAGTATTTTTCCGGTGGGGATCTTGGGCAGCTCCGCCATGAACTCCACCTTCTTCGGCACCATGAAGTGAGGAAGGTTCTTCCGGCAATACGATATGATCTCCGCCTCCTTCACGTCGTCCGTTTTTCCGGCGGAGTTCTTCTTGACGGCGACGAAGGCGCAGGGGCTCTCCCCCCACCGTGGGTGTGGCATCGCCACCACCGCTGCCTCCCGGACCCGGGGGTGCCGGTACAGCACGTTCTCGACCTCCACGCTGCTAATGTTTTCGCCGCCGGAGATTATCACGTCCTTCGACCGGTCCTTGATCTCCATGTAACCGTCCGGGTGGATGACGCCGACGTCTCCGGTGAAAAACCACCCGTTCCGGAAGGCCTTGGATGTTTCCACTGGGTCCTTGTAGTATCCCTTCATGATGCTGCTGCCGCGGAGGACGATCTCCCCCATGGTCTTCCCATCGCGTGGGACACTCCTCATCGTCTGCGAGTGCTTGACATCTACGTCGGCAAGCGTCAGTATGCTGATCCCCTGACGGGCCTTGAGCTGCGCCTGCTCTGCCGCAGGCAGGCGGTCCCACCTGGTCTGCCACTCGCAGACGAGGGCCGGTCCGGTGGCCTCCGTGAGCCCATACGCGTGAGTGACATGGAACCCGAGCGACTCGATCTTCTGGAGCAGCGCCGCCGGCGGGGGGGCACCGCCGGTGAGGACCTCCACGGGGGTGGCGTTCTCACGGCGCTCATGGGGCTTGGCCTCGAGGAGGATGTTGAAGATGATGGGGGCGCAGCACATGTGGGTGACGCCATGCGCGGCGATGTTCCGGTACATGTCGGCGGCGGTGGGGTTCCGGAGGCACACATTGGTGCCTCCACGGGCAGCGATGCCCCACGTGAAGGTCCACCCATTGCAGTGGAACATCGGCAGCGACCAGAGATACACCGGCGCGCTCCGCATCTCCCACCCGAGGATCAGGCTGAGGGTGCTCAGGTATGCGCCACGGTGGCTGTACACCACCCCCTTGGGCTCCGACGTCGTACCGGAGGTGTAGCTCAGCGTGATTGGGTCCCACTCGTCTCGGACCTCCTCAGGGGCGTAGGCCGGGTCGCCCCGCCGGATGAGCTCCTCATACTCCACCTCGCCCAGCCGGGCCCCAGTTGGCGAGTTGATATCGTCGATGAGGATGACCCTGGGGGCGGCGTGGGACCCAGATTTGGCGGCGAGGATTGCGAGGGCCTCGCGGGCAAGGGGCACGAGCTCGCAGTCGACGAGGAAGACCTTGGCGCCGGAGTGGCTGAGGATGGTGGCGATGTTGGCAGCGTTGAGGCGGGTGTTGATGGCGTTGAGGACGGCGCCGGCCATCGGAACGGCGAAGTGGGCCTCGTACATGGCCGGTACGTTGGGCGCCAGGACAGACACCTGCATGTGCACAAAAGGACATGCACCGTGTTATTCCGGACGCTTCATTTTAAAACGAGAGTAGAGTGAGAGAAGCGAAAAACTCTATTCAATGGGGTCATACATATGCTTGTGCATAAATATTGAAAGCACACCCGTCAACATCCCAATTCTATATTTTGAAAGGCTGTATATTTTTTCTTGTCAAGAACCAAAGAAAAGAAAAGAAAAGAGAAGAATAGAAAAGGTTATCCTACAACTGGCTTCCAAAGAGCTTCGAATCACGATGCGGTCGTGCTAAGAGACAAACTCGCGAGGTAAATGCGATGCCCCAATCTCTTCTTAATCATTCGAAAGGGTATTACGTACCACGTCGTTCTTGTCGACATTGAAAGATCGGAGGCAGGAGGCGAAGCGGAGGCACCGCTCGTAGGTCTGGGCCCAGGTGAAGCGAGCCGACTCGTACACCACCGACGTGCGATCGGCGTAGACGGAGGCCGCCCTCTTCAGGAAAGTGAGCGGGGTGAGCGACACAAAGTTGGCTTCGCATTTTGGGAGACAGTCCATTGTTGATGGCTTTGCCTGCTTTTGCGAAAGAGAGAGAGAGAGAGAGAGAGAGAGAGAGAGAGAGAGGATATGACTGGTGAAAGTTTGAGAGAGTGAGAGAGAGACAGAGAGACAGAGAGACAGAGTGAGTGAGAGAGAGAGAGAGGGGGGATATGATGACTGGGGAAAGTTTGTGTGGTGTTTTGAGAAGGAGAGGTGGGGTTTATATAGGGAAATATTTGCGGGGAAGTGAGAGAGAGAGAGAGAGGGAGAGGGAGCGAGAGAGGAGGGAGATACGTGGAAGTTATCGGCGCAGCTGCGGAGATATTGCGAGTTTGACGAAGAAAGAGAGCCTTTTGACCCTGCACCCCTCTCTTTTTTCTGACCTTTCTTTTTGGAGATTTCACATTCACGTTCGGGCTGCTTGACTTGGAACCTAACCACCGTAACCCACGCCTCTCATTTCTTTATAGTTTAGTAACAGCACGTCACTGTCCTCACATCACCGAGGATTAGCATTGATCGTGCGCATCTAATGTGAGGTCCCCAAAAAATGATCAATCTAGCTAAATATTCCTAGCCAACATGGAATTTCCAACTCTAGAATTGAATCCCTCGGATCTATCTTGTGTATAAACTGTTCTAAGTTAGGATTGCATACCCAGACCAAAAGCTCAAACTTAATCGATGCTTACACTCAATAAGTGTTCTACAGATGCCTATGTAGACAAGTCTCCTCCGCGCATGTCCCCGTTTTATTAAAAGCAATATGAGATTTTGCCCAACAAGCTCATAGTTCCTTTTTTTTTTTTTTATGATTATGTTTCTGGCCCACCTCTATTTCAGCTGTTATATTGGAAGGCAAATGAATACGCGTGCAAGTGTACTCCGTCAGTGTACATGGCTTTTGAAACAGATAAAGGGACAGAATCGTGGTCGCTTGCCATGGCTGCAAGCCGAGCCCCAATCCTTTGGCTAATCTTCCCTCCGTATGTGCCCTTCCGATCTCCTTATATTATTATGCTTACGGCCGGTGGTTGCCACATCAGATTTAGAACGAAGTCGGTTTAAAGGACCTGAATAACGTGTTCGTGTGGAAGCACAGCATCGCTGACGTTCCGCTCTCTGTTCGAATTATTAGTCCGACAATGGAGAAACGAGTGGAAATCAATATTCCAATGAACGGGGGGATTCGAGATCAGAAAACTTAATTTTCTTAATTTTTTATTTTTTCATTTTTGGGTTTTTTCCTGAATCTGGCTGCAGTTCTCATTGTACCGAGTACCCCCATTTTCTAATCCCTCTTGTTAGGGGGGCACATTATGTGGAGGAACACGATGACGCGGCACACCTTTTTCTTAATGAAAAGTCAAACGCGACAGGATAGTGTAAGAAGGGCTGAAGCCGCAGCTCCCCGACAAAAACACGCGAGGAGGAATCACGCACTGAGGAAGTCACTGGCATTAGCATTGCAGCGGGAACAGGAGGGGAGGATGGGCGCGGGGCACTGTGTCTTTCTCCTGAGCGAAGTCTTTCGTTTGGTGACCTTTATGGTCAATAAGATATTGGGTCTTTCTTTTTGCCATAGTTTATTCCTTGGTGGCGCTGCTGAGCTTGGCCGGCAGGCCACGAAAAAGCACCTCAAGATCCGCGCAGCCAAAAGAGGAAAAGAGAAGGGGGGAAAATTGAGTAATTAAAGAAAAGGTCGTCGAGAAAATGCCCAGGAAGAAGCTGCAGTATCAAATCAGTTAGGCATATTCCTTCCCATCGGCTTCACGTAGAGGCAAGAAAATACGATGGAAACATGTGGGTCCCAGCATCGTAAAGAAACATAAAAAGTCGTCGTCTTTTCTAACAGTTACAACTGCAGCATACTTGCCAACTAGCGCGGAGACCTAGAATTCGGAGAAAACAATCACTTGCAGCCAAGAATTCTACGCAAGTTGGTGAGCAGAAAACAGACGAAGAGTTATAGAGACCTCGTCTCCAACTAACCACCAGCGCCTCAATCTCCGTGGACGTTTCCGTATAGGCAGATCAAGGACTGTTTGCAGAGAAATTAAGTTACGACGATGCCGTTTGATGCGAAAAATTGTAAATTGCAAGAGCACCGAGTCGGATTGGAATCTCCAGCTCCATTTAGCAAGTCCTGACCCTCGAGTCCCGATCTCGATTTACATATTCGTGTAACATTCAACTTTTTAATAACTTTAGTTATTCGCGTTATTATTATATGTGCATGTGACATGAGTTGAGACACACTAAAAAAAGGGGGAGTCTTTACCTTCTCTCGACATATCGTAGAAAAAATCTAGATGTTCTACCTCGTGATGTATGTTGTGAGTGTCGAGAACATCCTCACTCAATAAATTGTGAAAATTAGGCTTGATCAACGGTTTAGATCCGTCGAGACACCGAAGGGAGCATTGCCCGGATTAGGTAGATGATCTCCGTCCACATCGTGGGGCTTGCTGGCGGGTGGTACTTCATGGACCCGACAGTAGCCAAACCTCGGCACCCGGGCACCGGATTCGCAAGAAACAAAGGAAAGGAAAATGACCAATAAAAATAAAAATAAAAATGTATTCGACTAGTCCAACCACGTTCGTCAGCAAGTGGGTCGTCGTGGAAGTCGTGGAAACAAGAAGCAAGCAGGGAAATTCCCAGTCTTTTTCTCAGTTCTTTCGGAGTCCACACACTGCGAAAGGGACAGAGTGTGGACTATTGCAGGTTCTCCTCCTGGTCCTCCTGCCTTGAAGGGGTTCGGCTTCAACTACTGGGATAGCAAGACTTGGATGTTACCGCATATCATGTCATGGTGTAAAACGACGACTCCACGGCTCCCCTCGTTCTCATTTTTCCAGACGACGCCGCGGTCGAGCTGTAACTTCCGGGCCCAATTGTTTAAGTTGACCGCTTTTCTTTAGTACCGAGAAGAAAATAGTTAAGTTGCGCAAAAAAGAAGCGTTTGTAGAAGTAGTAGGTACCGATGGCGGCCTCTTTAACTTCATTATTGAGCTGTGAAGCAACAGCGTGTCTGCCTCAAAAACCGCTGAGCCGCTTATTCCTAAATTATGTTCCATGTGAGGATGAATTCTCGACGAGACAAACGTTCGAGATGATAATATCTTCTCTAAATTCCATAACTTTCGATTTCTTTCTAAGATTTTTGTTATGGTTCGTAATTATTTCATCTTTGAATATCATACAATGTATGAATTCGTGCAGTATTATTCCTATAAATCTATCTCATCAAATATTCAAAACTTTGAAACCGAAACGGAAAAAAGAAAAAGAAAAAAGGCAGCAATTCAATGTAAACTTTTACTACTGACACGAAAGGACTTCAAGAAAACAAGGCGGGGTCCGATGGTAAGCTCATCATATCCATCAGTACATGGTTAATAGACTCCAGAGGAATTTCATTTCCGTTATTTTAACAGAAGCGTGGGTCAGTCGGTAGGATTTCTATCTTTATATATATATGGAATTAGATATATTGGTAACTCTAGCTTAAAATCCGTGTCTCTCTCGATAACATTTCTACCCACCACTGATGAGAAAATCCATCTTAAATAAATAATATATAGATTGAGTATTATCCATTGACTTCATGAATCACATGTAAAATTCGGTTAAATGGCTCGAATATCGAGTCAATTACCCGAGGTGAGGTTGAAAAATTTATGATTATCGACTTATCATGCCACTCAAAGGAGCTTAGTGTTTTGTGGATGCTACCGACTAAAGTTGCATAGATTGCGACGAGATGGCCGTTGATTTTTTTGGATTGGTGATAAAGGGTAATCTTTGCACGCACAAACCAATTTTCGACGAGGAGGGTTTTGCGTGGGAGTGTGGATGTTTTATGAGAAGCTAAAGGACAAAGCAACGAAAGGTTCACTGCTCCTTGCTGACATTATAGCGTCCATGCTTGACATGTGGTGGCGTGTTTTCGGCGCTTCTTGTGATGCACATGAGCGTACCATTCCCCTCCGCATTTTCCACAGGAAAAACAATAAATCGCCCTCGCTCTTCGACAGCACGTCGAATTGGACGTCGGAAGACTCGCGTCCAGAAGTATTTCTTTAATCCGTTTACACCAGGAGGCAAGGAAGATTTTGGCCGGTGATGCATCTTAAATGCTACAAGACGTAGGGGGGGCCCGATGGAAATGTTTATGTGAGCACGAATCGATTTAATGATAAAGATTAGGCGACATGGAGATTTTGCATTGGTAAAGGGTATTCATGGTGAATCGTTCAAATGAATATAATAAGAATCTAATATCATAACCTACTACATGATATGCGTGCTTTGTTTTTCACGCCTACAATGACTTTCGTGAAACCTATTCAATTGTCGGAACATTTTAAGTATATAGTCAGTATATTTTTTTTCTAATATAATTCACACACGTCACCGTTAATTTTGAGCATTGTTCAATTATTGATACTACAACTGCTGATACATAACTATAAAAGTGAGTAAGTGAACAAGTAATTATAATTGAGAGTAGCAGATTGAAAATGAGGGGAGAAGAAAAGGTAAGAAAGAGATAGTGGCATGATGAGTGTAAAATTGTTTGTGGTTTGGTAACCAATCAAAAGGATAGAAGAAAGTTAATGAAGTCGTGGGACCTTTGCAGTGGTTTTTGTTTTATTTGATAGATGCTTGAGGCTTTCCCGAATCGGTTGCTCCGCTCAATTAACATACAAAAGGAAGTTGAGACTTAATTTTTAACCTTAACTAGAAAACAAGAAGTAAACTAGGGTTTGGTCGGTAGAGGCCGACACATGAGAAGAAATAATTAATTGATAATTTGCAGTTTCATGCATGTACACACATTGTAATTTCAGATCACACGTACATGATGACTTTATGTACGTTGGAATAGAACTTGCAAGAGCTCTTTCCAAGCATTATTTCCATATCACCTACCTTATAATCAGAAAATCTATCATCAGCTCGTCCTATGTACCAAGAAAAGCTCTCCTTATTCTTGGTGCTAGTCGAGAAAATGTGAACAATGCTCAATCTGCCCCACTGGAACTTCTTTGTCTATCTTCTTTGTTTTGGTGATAGTTATGGAAAGGCTTATTTCCTTTGTTTCGTCGATAGTTATGGACAAGTCTCTCTCTCTCTCTCTCTCTCCCCACCCCTTTTAATATTATTAACCCAAACTTTGTTTAAACCAATATATACATAGTTCCGCCTACAAGAATCAAACAATTTGGCTCCATCAACAGGGCAGTGGCTGACCCTCAAAGTTATTGTACATAACAGAAGCTGCAATTTGGACGTAGAATCCCTAACGCGAAACCCAAACGCCGGAACACTCCGTAACATACCAAGGAAAAGGCAATGCATCCGGGCTCCTCTCAAATTGCGGAGCTACAACCTCATCAATGATTATCACCGATCATTCCCGGCTTCATCCGGCATGAACAATCGACAAAAACTGTCCACTGACGAAGAACGCTCTCTCCCATCATCTGCCGTGGTGCACTTCCTAATAAAGTGCTCAATATGGTCGCCGCGATGGAGATGGCGCATGCCCATATAATTAGCCTCTGTTGGAGAGCCTTATACTTTCCGGGTCGTGTCAAACGTCATATCCGGATAATCTATAGATCCTCTCCTCTCCACCACAACTTTTTTGAATTGCGATTTCTTGTCTTCAGGGATAAAACGAAAAATATCTCTTTCATCGTCTTTTGTTTGGGTTCTTTTCGCCTCAGCATAATAATTCCCTAAGTCGTGTCACGTCCAAGGCCGTGCCGTCGGATCCGATGAGCATTTGGACATGCTTGTCCTAGTTCATACCGGTCCAACTACATTTGCGATGTATTTATACCAGTCGATCCATCAATTAATGTTTGCATGAACTCATTGAGACGGAGCACTCAAATAATTCTCCATGGATCATTGAGTTTATGTGAGTGTTATTACTCCGAACTCGGAAATAATTCAGAAAACAATTTTTCTAGATAGGTAGGTTCATTTTGGTTCAATCAAGAAATGCAATACTACATATTCTCTACTACTATTAAGTGTGATGGATTCCTTATTAAAAAGTAGATATTCTTTATGAAATAGTCTGTGATCTAACATGTCTAGATTTGTATTGTATAATTAGACCACTGATTGATACATCAAAGTTATGAAATTTTATGAGACGATTGTTAACTGTTCCAAAAACTTAAATTTTTAGATAAAGGCATATCTTTATAGTTAAATATTCTACAATTCCCCATCACACTTAATCCCGTATTTTAGGCATGTACATATTTAATTTGAGAGTCAAATGGGTTATGAAAAGATTTAGACTCATGACCTCCTATTCTGATACCATTTGAGACTTTGTGAGATTACCACAAACCATTCTAAAATATGAAGCTTTTAGATAAATATGTGATTGAATATTTAAATATTCTATAAGAAGTCATGAAAATAATGAAAAAATTATTCATAAAGTTCTAAATCTATCGTATGACAACCAATTCACTCCGCCAAAAGAACTAAATCAATAAATTGTCAAAAATTTAGGATTGAACTATAAAAATTGAACAAAAATTGGTACAATTAAAATATTTCAAACTGAATTGATCGCTATAAATAAAGTTAGAACTTTGTGGACAATTTTTCCTCAAAATAATTTTATAAGAACAAAAAAGCGTACGTAAACATTGCTCATAAGCTCTCTTTCTCAAACCGACAATTTATTATTCTGAAAGATTATTTTAGGTTGTCGAGCTCAGCGTTGGTCATCGACAAATGCTTGTACATGCACCAGATATTATATATGCAAGTGGAATACACAACCACTTGTTTATTAGCATCATACCCCATTTCGCTTCTAGGTTACGATAGAGTATCTCTACTCTATATATAGGCAACTAATAATAATAATAATAATAATAATAACAATAATAACAATAATAACAACAATAACAATAACAATAACAATAACAATAATAATAACAATAACAATAACAACAACAATAACAATAACAACAAACAACAACAACAACAACAACAACAACAATATAGTTGGCGTGACGAGGAACCATCTAATTGTTTGCATGGGAATAGGAATCTTTACCACCTTTGTATTTAGAAAGGAGAATCGTTTTCCATTGGCCCCTTTCTCCCCATTCAACTCGACTTTGTACTTGATTCAATCTTTGTTAGCTCATGTGCTATGAATATATTGTTGGTTCGTATCATGTTAGTTTAAGTTTTTAGAGGAAAACGATTTGTCTAACAAGTTAGCTCGATCAAGCTGTTGACGTAAGAAACTCAAGACCAAGTTCGAATAAATATTGAATGAGGACAAGTTCGACTCCATGGCACAGTATATTTCAACCAATGCTTGAATTGAACCAGATGCTTGAGCTCAAATTATGAAGATGCTCTACGATTGGAAAAACCAATTAATCAAAAAGTTTTTGAGCAACATCCAACGTTTGATTTTTGGGGACCCATGTTAGATATGACATATCTTCTGTGGCGCATCATGAAATCCTATCCTAAATGCCATGCATCCATCGATTGACGGGTCAACCGAAAATGAAGGCGAAAATTATTTAAAAAGTAAGTCTTAAATCTATTACGTTTTTGTCAATTTAGTCCTAAACATTTTCACATATTGTCTATCGAGTTCATTTGATTAATTTTAGCCAGAAATCGCTAACGTAGACGCTGGCCATCTGATGTGGCACAACCGAATGAACAATTTTTAATAATATTTTACATTTTTTAATTTTTTTTTAAAATTTTTCTTTCCTTTTTTTTCTTCTTCCTAGCCACTAGCAAGCCTTGCCCAGCCATGGAGAGGCTAGCCTCACCCAACAATGGCAAGGCTTGTCCTTGCCAATGGTCAATGGGGGTGAGCTTCACTAGAGGCTGGCGAGGTTGATCTTACTAACCCTCACCTATGGCCGGTTGTGCCATGTAAAAAAATTGGTGTTCAAGTTAGCATTTTTTTTTATCAAAATAACAGACTCAATTGGCAAAAAATAACAAGGTTTATGATTTAATTGGCAAAATTAAGAGGGAGTGAATTGAGAAAAGTGCAATAGATTTGGGACATTTTGGACAATTTTCTTGGAAATGAAGTCCTATATAGAATAACAAATATATTATTGTATTTTCTAGGAAAAACATGAATACACTTTAGCCTCTAGCTAAGATCCTTCTTATGTGAAAGTATAGGTCTCAATTTTAGGTCACATGATAGAAAGTATGGAAGTTTTATTCTTTCCAAAACCATGTAAAGCAGATATTTACGAACTACTAGAGCAGGCAGATCTGGAAAATCGAGAGACAGCAAGTGATGGTCCAAAGTTAAATTCCCAATTCCGAATGGCTCTGTGTGGATTCAATTTAGCCTTAGGTACAGCATACACTGACCAGAGTTAAATAATGGGCGAATCTAAACGGACCAACCTTGCTACCTACCCTACATATCTTTACCCATTCCATAGCGTGGGGTAACACTTTTGTATAAAAAGGAATCGGCCTGAGCAAGTTTAGACGAGTCCCAAGGATAAAAGGGCTTGCTTAAACCTACTTGTTTCATCTAGATGGATTGGTTATGAGTGTTAAATGAATTAGTCATATTGAATAAATGGTTAATACCTTGAAAAACCCTAAACTGATACACTTGTGATAAATTTACCAAAAATTATTTTTTTGACCACCAAAAATCCAAAACTGGTATATCTTTGACAAATTTACCCTAAACTGGTACATTTGTGATAAATTTACCCTTTGTTGGTTTTCGTTAAATTTTGACTAAGTTAAATGACACGTGACAGTTGACTGGTATACCAATTTGCGATTTTATGATCCGTTTGTCAAGGTTTACAATTTTTGTGATTTTTTTGTGGTATTAATCTAATTTAGCGGAGTGTATATTTATCACAAATATACCTGTTCAGGACGGTTGAATAAATTAGTTTTGGGTAAATTTATCATAAATGTACCAGTTTATGATTTTTTATGGTCAGTCGTGGTAAATTTGTTACGAGTGTACTAGTTTGGGTTTTTTCAGAGTATTAACCCTTAAATATATGAATTATAAATGAGTTTAAATATAATATGAGTGTTAAATGGGTTATAAATAAGTTTATAATTTATTTAACCTATTTATTTGTCTCTCTCTTTGGTCTCTTCATACTCTCACCTCAATTTGACCATGGATTTTGGTAAATTGGGTTAAATATGGAAGTGTTTTAAATATGAATTAGATTGGCCAAATATTATATATGAATTGGGTTATGTATGAATAATTAGATTTATATTGCGTGAAAATTGATCAAAAAGAGTTAAACGGTTTTATTAGGTCAAATAATATATCATCCAACTTTTGACGAGTCCAGTTCCACTTTTCAAGCCGGCGGGGTTAATAGGCCCACTGCCGTCAGGCTGCTCGGCGAATATTTGGGTCGAATCGTCTGCACGGTGATCTCTCCCTAATGCAGATCGTACCTTTCTTTTTTTCCACTAGCAACAGTCAGTTTTTTATCCACGTCCTCATGTTTATGATCTCTACACCTGTCCAACATAATTCTCCTCACGAACAGTAAAGATTCATCATCAACGTTCGCTGAATTATAGTGGGTAACCGTCCCTCTAGGCCACGTCATAAGAGAACGACCTTTCGAGTACTAGTTAAGCGTGCCGGCTAGGGAAGCAAGTTTTCGATGGAGAATTCTAACATAGTCCGATAACCCAACATCCAACCTGAATATATTCTTTATTTTAATGTATCGGTATTTACAAGTCTTGTCTCCTTCAATTAAAGAGAAAATATTTCTTCTCTCGTCTACGTCTACCGACTTTAGTATTCCAAAATTCAAACGAAAATAGTTTTAGGATTACTGGGATCCAATTTGGGTCACATTGGAGGAGAACGGCCTTTCGCAACCCTTTTCTTCTCAGAGATTTGAGGAAGGGTCTTGTCAAGGGGATGGCTCCCCGAGGAAAGGGACGCGGCCATTTCCAATCAATCACGCGAACTGCATACGGCCCTTTCAATTACTACCGAGCTGAACCCTTGGGATCTGTGGCATGGGCGGCACCGCCCCGTCGCCGTCGTCGTCCTCTTCTTCTTTGCGTTTGGTGGTCGAGGATTAGCGGTCGGCATCCGATGCATCTCTATTGAGCGCTCCTTACCTTCATTTCACGTGGAGATCGCAATTCGCGCGACCCTCGTGCTTGGAACCTGACCCGATGTCACGTCCCCGTTTCAGAGTCTCGTCCGGACACATTGCCGTTGTCGATGCACGGCTCGCGGGATTCACATGAGGGATTATTTGGCGAGTGTTATTAGGCACAAAGCATAACGTAAGGAAACTTTGAATTTTTATTTTTATTTTTTTTATCCCTTCGAATCTTTATTGATGTATAGAATGACTTTAAATAGATTCACAGTTACATGATGGGGGCAAAATTGATTCCTCAAATCAAGAAGGAAAATATCCTCAAATTGAGAAAAGAATTTTAAATTCAAAAAATTTGATTTTTTAGAAAGGCGGAAAAGATCAAGTGGCTCGATTTTAAGACAATAAGTTATCATTCCCCCATAGGTTGAACACGGTTGGCTAAAGGTAAAGCTTGGTCTGCAAAAATTTGATGCGATTAGAACTTAGATTTTTCGCAAATAAATTTGCAATTTGATCTTTGTTGGAGATGAATTGAGCAATGAGATTTTTATGCCCAACTAGTTCCTTGACATAATGAAAATCAACAGCGATATGATTGTGGGCAAGAGATTATTGAAACATTATCACACCATATAGTGGGCAACGTAAGCTGGATAATGTAGTTCACAAAACAAGCAGCATAACTAAATCAATTCAGCTACAATGAGAGTTAGACACCGATACTCAGCCTTAGATGAAGAACATGCCACCGTAGCCTGTTTCTTAACCCACTAGTAGAGCGTCAATCAATGGGGCAGTTTGTTAGTTAGCATTGTCATAGGTCGTGAGTTGGTGCCGGCCTAGACAAAAGTAAAGACTATGAGTGATTGTGCCTTTCAAAAACACAAAATGCGTTTGACGGTCATCAGATGATCCTCAGTGGGAGACTTTATAAATTGATAAACTTGATTGATGGCAAAACAAATGGCAAAACAAATGTCAAAACATGTCAGAGTAACTACTGCAGCACTCCAACAAGACTCCAATAAAGAGTGGGATCTTATAGTGGAAGGCCATCAACTTTGGCCAATTTTTTGAGACACTGCAAGCGTTAGACTAGTTTACATCCATCCATATTTACATGCTTCAGAACATCCATAATATACTTAGACTGATTAAGTTGTATGCCTTCAAAAATACGTGTTATATGAACACTAAGAAAATAAAAAGGAGGTTTGAGGTCCTCCATGCAAAAATGATGGCCAAAATATGAATTAATTACAACAATGCTAAGTATCATTGCTAGTGAGTTTGATGTCATCAACGTATAGGAGGAAACATACATTTAGATGGCCTTGGTGAAAGATGAATAGTGATGGATTGGAATTGGAGATGGTGAATCCAAAATCATGGGGTTTTGAATTAAACTTTTCACACCAAGCTACAAAGGCCATAAATGGATATTTTTCATGTGACAAATATGATTAGATTAGCCCAGATTAACATAGACCAGAGGTTGGGACATGAATAGTGTTTCTTGCAAATCACTATGTAAAAATGCACACTTGACATCCAATTGTTGAAGTAGCCAATTGTGAGATATTGCAAGAGATAAAATAATTTGAATGGTGGTAGGTTTCACCATGAGACTGAAAGTCTGAACAAAGTTGACACCCAGTTGTTGATGAAAACCCTTAGCAACAAGACAAGCCTTGTAATGACTAATAGAGCCATCCAAGTTTTGTTTAACTCGAAATACCCATTTGCAACCCACTATGTTCATAGTAGGATCATAAGGGACCAAAGATTGTTACCATTGAAGAGAGGTAAATTCTTGATCCATGTCATGATGCCATTGAGGGTCCTTAACTGCCTAGAGTAACATATTGGTTTGAAAATATGGTTAACGGTAACTACAAGTGGAAGTGGGTGAAGGGTGTGGGAAAATGCCTTTCGTTTGGTGACACCAAATTTAGACCTTGTTTGCATTGGGTGAGTGCAAGAACGAGGAACAGGTTGATTATCAATAGGTGGAGGAAGGTTTAGAAGGTAAGTCCGATAGTTAATGTGCGGTTCATACTCTCCATCATTGAGCTTGGGTACATACATAACTATTAGATATATATAATTTTTTATATATAATAATTAAATAATAATAATTAAAGAATATAATGGAGATGTGTAAGGTGCTAAGAATCTTCTGTTAGATGCAGTGAATCAAGATAAAATCTTATGTCTCAAATTTGTTTTTCTCGTTTTTATTTTTTATATTCTTATGATTGTACGCCAAATCCTAACATCATGAGCTCGTGCGAACACATCAAAGCGTATAAAAAAAGTGTGGTCTAACATATCTCGACACGCTGTGCTGACACAAATAGCATGTTTACCAATATAATCCGACGGGTGAAGGGGTGACAAAACCGGGTCGAAAGGGTCGGATCCACACGTGACACACGCACCTTTGGCGTATAAACTTAAGATTACATACGCGAATTGGATGGGGCGATTTCGATCGTGGCGACAGATGGGGGTGGCGATCGGCCTGCTGTGTCGGCACCGGGGCGTCATCGGACGTGGATTCCGTGGAGGGGGGGAGGGGTTCAAAATTCAAAGCAGCCATCACTCAATTAGGGACATCCGTAAATGTTTGGTCAATGGAAAGAAAAGTGTGGTGGCCAGGGCGGGGTTGCTTTCTTCCCCCCACCACCCGTGAATTTCGTGGCCCCTTTAATTTTTGCCTTTTGGTAGGTCATTGCCGCGCGCATTGTCGATGGACAGTTTCTGTCTTTATCCCCCCGGTAATGATCGCGTCCTTAGTTCTCAGCAGACGCTGTTGCCTCTTCTTTTATTTTATTTTATTCTGTGAGATACTGGAAGGCAAATTGGGGAAGTCGGCCAGGTAGAGGTGAGCATTCGTTACGTGAATTATTTATTAAGAAGCATTCGTTGAGCAATCAAAGTAAGCAAACATCTCAATCCAATGCATCGATTACCACATTCAATGTTCCAAAGAGAACACGACCATTCTCGTTCTTAACAAATGAGCTGCGCTTTTTCCACCTTCCTTATGACTAATCCACTTCATTTTTTACTTAAAATATAAAATTGCTATCAATTATTTTATCGCAATTGGTGATGATAAAGTCGAAGTTTATAAATAAGTAATTTGCATTTTCTTTTTCTTTCTTTTTTTCCATTTTTTTTCGTTGAAATTGAATAAGTAAACAAAATCGAATTGGATTCGATTGGATGGTACCAATTAAATCAAGTGCTAATTACCATTTCTTATTGAATTAACCGATCAACTTGCTATTGAACATTTTTTTTTTTGGATTTGACAATTTTTGCAAAAAATTTCAATATATTTCACTTTTATTATTATGAGAATCAATCCTACTACTTCCGGTCCTGGAGTTTCCACACTTGAAAAAAAAAAACTGGGACGTATCTCTCAAATCATTGGTCCGGCACTAAATGTAGCCTTTCCCTCGAGCAAGCTACCTAATATTTATAACGCTTTGGTAGTTAAAGGTCGAGATACTATCGTTCAAGAAATTAATGTGACTTGTGAGGTACATCAATTATTAGGAAATAATCGAGTTAGAGCTGCAGCTATGAGTACCTGGTCTAATGAGAGGAATGGAAGTGATTGGAGCTCCTCTAAGTGTTCCAGTCGGCAGAGTGACTCTCAGCCGAATTTTCAACGTGCTTGGATAAGGACCTATAGATACTTGTACAACATCTCCTATTCATATATCTGCGCCCGCCTTTATACAGTGATTTGTGTCAAAAAGTGTCTATTTTAAACATTTTCTATATTTTACTTGAGAGTTAGTACATAAATTTGCTCAACAACGTGGAAAAGAATTAGCTTTCTTGGAAATTTCTCTTTTCGACAAAACTAATTTTTACGAAAGTAAAATCTACTAATAAACAAAAAAAAAGCGTCTTTAATATATGCTAGACACACACAATAAACAAAATAAAAACATGTGAAACATTTAATTGTGGTGACTTGATCCTAAATAGAAATTGAAAAAAAGAGAAATAAATCTAGGCCACTTCTTTAAATCATAATCGAATGATTGAGAGAATTTTTGTCTTTTTGTGAAAATTGTGTGGATTTAGTCATATAGAAATTGGAATATATCAAATAAATATGCCGAGACATTCATTATCAACACCCTCCTTTATTAACAGATGGATTGGTGAAGTTAACTAGGGGCATGTAAAAGAATCAAGAACTACTCAAAATCAGACCAGCCCAAAACCAACAGTTTACATGAGGACTGGTCGGATTCCAAGTTCCACGAGTGGGACTGTCTATCTGGACTGAATTGATACATATTTCAATAATAATTTGAGATTATCCTATGCATTGCGAACAACCTAAATCAATTTATAGTGACATTGGTGTCGAATCTAAATTCATTAACGTCTTTCCTCTTCTTTTAGCCAAACACATATAACATGTTTGATAAAACGTTTTTGGAAGGCGATACGTTTAAAATTGAAATAGCATGTTTCATGTTAAGATTACATCGGTTTCACGTGAATTTATTTAATTGATTTCACACATTCTAGAATGATTTTTGTACGTATCTGGTTTCAAGTTCGATTGAATATTTTTAAAAATTCAAAAAGGTTTTGGAAATCATGGTACTACTGGGGACATTTTGACCCACTCCATGGACCACCGTGGAATCGGACCAATCTAGCTGTTCTATTCTAATTTTTCGAAATAAATTCTTAATGGACAATTCTCGCTTTCAGGGTTGGAATCGTCCACCTAGACCATGTTCACACTTAAAGTAAACTTAGCCAGGAATCACAATTTAAATATCTCTCTTTTATACGGTAGGAGGAAAAAAAATCTAAGCAAATTCCAAAATACATTAATTGCCCAATTCATCTCATGGATTAGAATTCATACGGGTGATATGTATAGGATCGTTTGCGATTGGTGGTGTGAAGAATTGAACCTACGCGAAGCGCTAAATCCAAACACATGCTAGTTAGCTCTCCTTCAAAAAAAAAAAAAAAAAAAAGAGTTCAAGGAGCAACTATTCCACTTTTGGACCTAAGAGATCGGCCCAACAATTTCAATTAGGGATCATAATCCCGGCACATCTCTCTTACAGGCTCGGAGTCCATTTGAGTTTCGGCCCAAATGGCCCGGAGGACACCTTCACAGGGTTGAGCTTTCATTGTTGAATCGCCCACCATCCGGGCCTCACTATGGGTCCCTTTTTATCCCCAAAATGGGCCTAGGCCCATTACTCAATTTGACCGATTGCGCCATCGTTTCTTTGAAAAATCAAATGATTCAAAAGGTCGTTTCCTAAGAGTTTTAATTTGAATTGTCTACGAGAACGAGCTAACGAAAGAAAGTTTCACCATCAATAGAAACGCGTAGGCGTTGCTCATTGTTGATAATGAAAATATCTTTTTCAATGTTAGACAATAACACGAGGCCTTTTGCCTTATCTATATCAATCTTGAGTCCTCAAACTCACGCCATGAGGATTCGGTGCGCATGACCAGGTTAAAAACACAGCCAAAACCTTGACTCATCGATAGCCTAAGTGAGATATTGTGCCAACCAAACATTCATATCGTGCATCTAATTTTTTTTTATTTTTGAACATAATGTTAAAGTCTTGAAAAAAAAAAAAAATTTCCCTCGTGTCGAGGCTCAAACTCTAATACATAACTTAAGTTGAATGTCACGTATTAATCGGTTCTCCATTTACTAAGCGGGAATCACTGTTTCTCTCTAAAACAAAGCGACAATATTTTCTTGAGTCAATCCTAACATTCTTCGATTTACTTGCCATCAAGAATGTCTCGCCACATGCAATATTTTCATTTACTTGAACTGATTCACCATTCTAGTATATATACTCTTACGGAGCGTCGAGGTGTATATTATCTTAGACGAGTGCGTTCCGCATCAGATATCACAGCACATGCAACTCATCATTGACCAGACGGCGCATGAGCCTGGCGGCCTTGGTGTTGGCCTTGGTGTCGGCTCGTGGTCATGGACATAACGGATTGTTGGCTGGGGTCCACCTTCATGTGGGGCCCAGCCAGCATTAAATAAAAACAAAAAAACAAAACAAAAGAAAAAAAGAATAAAAAGAAGTGGAGTTGTCGTACGTGGTGTGTGCGTCCAAAAGAGAGGAGAGAGAAAAAACCAGAAAAGAAAACTGCAGCAAAGGAGAAAGAGAAGAGAGGAAGAGCGCTGCAACTTTGCGGCTTTGATTCAAAGGCCAAATATTGTCGGAATCGGCTCAAATTTCAGTATGTTGTTCGTGAGATCGAGGGCTAAAAGAAAAAGAATAAAAAGAAGTGGAGTTGTCGTACGTGGTGTGTGCGTCCAAAAGAGAGGAGAGAGAAAAAAACCAGAAATGAAAACTGCAGCAAAGGAGAAAGAGAAGAGAGGAAGAGTGCTGCAACTTTGCGGCTTTGATTCAAAGGCCAAATATTGTCGGAATCGGCTCAAATTTCAGTATGTTGTTCGTGAGACCGAGGGCTACGAGTTGATGGTTTTTGTTCGTCGAGAACCGTCTCCAAATTCTCCGGTTGCGGTTAAGGTTTTCTTGCTCCAAACTGTTTGTCTACCTATGCATGGTGAAGAAGATGATTGTAATGTTGATGTTGAGACTCTAGTGTGTGACTAGCGACTGAAGAATATTTTGTGTATCCTGCTATTCTTGGTGATTAGTGGATGTTTTTGGGCGGTCCGTGGTTTTTCCCGCATCGGGTTTTCTACGTTAAATCTTTGGTGTCATTATTTGCTTTGTCTACTTATCATTTTGGCGTTATATTTGCATTTTGTGAGGCTATATATTGCTGGTTGTTGCTGGGGGTTAAGAGATTTTAGTTGATTTTGTTTCGGGGGAGAAATTGATCCTGGTTGCGTTTGGCCGTGGTGAATTGTTGTACCCTGGATCTCCCCAACAAGTGGTATCAGAGCACGGTTGAATTTTAGTGTTAAATGGAAGAAACCAGCAGCACCATGTTTAAGTTAAATGCCTCGAATTATTCTATTTGGAAGCCTCGGATGGAAGATGTGTTATATTGCAAAGACTTATTTGATCCTATTGAGGGTGATGAAGCCAAAGGAGATAAGGAAGACAAAGAATGGGAGAGAATGAATCGGAAAACAGTTGGGTTTATCCGACAATGGATTGATGATAGTGTTTTTCATCATGTTGCTCAAGAAACGAGGGCAGACACTTTGTGGAAGAAATTACAAGATCTTTATGAGAGAAAAACTCCACAAAATAAAGCTCTTCTAGTTAAGCGACTTGTGAATTTGAGATACAAGGAGGGGAGTAACATGGCGGAACACTTGAGTGAATTTCAAGATGTTGTAAATCAATTGACAAATCTTGAGATTGATCTTGGTGATGAATTGCAGTCATGCTTATTACTTGGCACTCTTCCTGATAGTTGGGATACCTTGGTTGTGGCATTAAATAACTCGGCTCCTTTTGGTGTGCTTTCTATGAGTATGGTTAAAGAAAGCTTGTTCAATGGAGAAACAAGAAGAAAAGGCTTGAATTATGCCTCTACATCGGATGCTCTTGTTATAGAAAACAGGGGAGAAGTCAATCAAGAAGGTTTCAAAGAAATGATACCCGAGGCAAGTCAAGAGGAAGGTCGAAATCAAGACCGAGGAGGAGTGTCAAGTGTTATAATTGCGGCAAAATGGGACATTATGCAAAAGAGTGTTGGTTGCCAAAGAGAGATAGATTCCATGATAGAAATGGAGATCAAAAGAAAGAAGAGAAACAAGCTACAACGGCGGTTGCATCCGATGGCGATATTGTGTTTGTATGTGATGACGGATATGTGAATTTTACATGCCAAGACTCTATGTGGGTTGTTGATTCCGCAGCTTCTTTTCATGTCACCTCACGGCGTGATTACTTTGCTTCTTATCGCAGCGGCGACTTTGGTTGCATAAGGATGGGAAACAATGATGTTTCCAAGGTTATTGGCATGGGAGATGTTTATTTGAAAACCGATGTCGGATGTAATTTGCTTTTGAAAAATGTGAGACATGTTCCGGATATTCGACTTCACTTGATCTCTACGGGTGCCTTGGATGATGATGATTATTGTAATTCATTCTTTGATGGCAAATGGAAGTTGACTAAAGGTTCCATGGTAGTGGCAAAGGGTAAGAAGACATGCTCTCTCTACACCATGCAAGCGACTTGATTAAAGAAGAGGTAAATGCAAAGTGGAGGATTCCTTGGTTGATTTATGGCATATGAGGTTGGGTCATCTTAGCAAGAAAGGACTTGAAACTCTTGCTAGAAAGAACCTTTTACCTTTGAAAGAGAAAAATCTAAAGGAATGCACTCATTGTTTGACTGGTAAGCAACATAGATTCTCATTTCATAGTTCCTCTCCACACAGGAAATTAAATGTACTTGATTTAGTTCACACTGATGTTTGTTGCATGGATGCTAGAACTCTTGGAGGTGCATTATACTTTGTGACATTTATTGATGACTGTTCTAGAAAAGTGTGGGCTATTACTTTGAAATCTAAAGATCAGTACTTGAGGCTTTCAAGCAATTTCATGTCAATGTGGAGAGAGAAACCGAGAAGAAGTTGAAATGTGTTCGGACTGACAACAGTGGTGAATATAGAGGCCCATTTGAACACTATTGCAGGGATTATGGTATCAAGCTTGAGAAGACTATTCCAAAAACACCACAACATAATAGAGTAGCAGAGAGAATGAACCGGACAATTAATGATCGACCCGGTGTATGCTTTCTCATGCGAAGTTGCCTAAGTCATTTTGGGGTGAAGCGATGAGAACAGCATTAGACTTGATAAATCTTTCTCCATCGGTTCCTCTTAAGGGGGATGTTCCGCAAAGAGTTTGGAGTGGCAAAGATGTTTCCTACAGCCATCTAAAAGTGTTCGGTTGTCGGGCATTTGTGCATGTTCCAAGAGATGAAAGATCCAAGCTTGATGACAAGTCTAAACAAAGTGTATCTTCTTAGGTTATGGACATGAAGAATTTGGCTACGTGTTATGGGATCCAGTTGCAAAGAAAGTCATTAGAAGTCGAGATGTGGTGTTTTGTGAGTATCAAACTATTGAAGACATTGACAAGGTGGAGAGACCAAAGAATACATGTCAACGTTCAGTTAGTTTCAGCCCAAATCCTTCTGATGTTGATAGAAATTATGGGGGATAAGTGCAAGGAAGTCATGAAGATGGTGAGTCCTCACATAATGTTGATTCTTCAGCTGATACAGGTGAAATAGTTGAGGAAGAGCAATCTATCCTATCTCAAGTTAGAAGATCTGAAAGAGAGCGTAGGCCTTCTCAAAAATATTTGCCACATGAGTACGTGTTACTCACTGATGCAGGGGAGCCAGAAACTTATGAAGATGCTATATTATGTGAAAGAAAGAATGAGTGGCATGAAGCCATGCAAGAGGAGCTTAAATCCTTGCATGAGAACCACACATTTGAATTGGTGAGGTTGCCTCAGGGTAAGAGAACACTCATAAATAAGTGGGTGTATAAGTTGAAGACGGAAGAAAATAGTTTACAACCACGATACAAGGCTAGACTTGTTGTGAAGGGCTTTCGTCAAAAGAAGGGCATAGACTTTGAAGAGATTTTTTCACCGGTTGTAAAGATGTCTTCTATTCGAGTTGTTCTTGGGTTGGCCGCGCTTGTTTAAATTTAGAAATTGAACAACTTGATGTAAAGACGGCTTTTCTTCATGGAGACCTAGAAGAGAGATATATATGGAGCAACCGTAAGGTTTTGAAGTTGAAGGCAAGGAGCACCTTGTATGTAGATTGAGGAAAAGCTTATATGGTCTCAAGCAAGCGCCTAGGCAATGGTATATGAAGTTTGAGTCATTCATGGAAGAACAAGGATACGGTAAGACAAATTCCGATTCTTGTGTTTTTATGAAAAGATTCTCAAATAATGATTTTCTTATTCTCCTACTTTATGTGGATGATATGTTGATTGTCGGGCGTGATGCCAAGAAAATCAAGAGTTTGAAAAATGAGTTGAGTAAAGCTTTTGCAATGAAAGACCTAAGCCTGGCTAAGCAAATCTTAGGCATGAGAATTACCCGTGATAGAAAGAATAAGAAACTGTGGTTATCTCAAGAGAAGTATATTGAGAAGGTGCTTGAAAGATGCAACATGAGCACATGTAAACCGGTGAGTACTCCACTTGCAGGCCATTTCAAGTTGAGTAGTAATGAGTATCCTTCAAGTGAGAAAGAGAAGGTTGAGATGATGAAAATTCCTTATGCATCGGCCGTGGGTAGTTTGATGTACGCCATGGTTTGTACAAGACCGGATATTGCTCATGCAGTTGGTGTTGTGAGTAGATTTCTCTCTAATCCGGGTAAGGAGCATTGGACCTGCTGTTAAATGGATTTTGAGATATCTTAGAGGCACTTCTACACTTTGCTTGTGCTATGGAAATGCAAAACCCGAGTTGAGTGGCTTCTCGGATGCGACTATGCCGGTGATGTTGATTCCCGAAAATCCACATCGGGTTTTATAATAATCTTTGCAGGGGAGTGTTTCATGGCAATCGAGATTGCAAAAATGTACCGCTTTATCTACAACTGAAGCGAAGTATATTGCTATTACCGAAGGAGGTAAAGAACTTTTGTGGATGCAAAAATTCCTACAAGAGTTGGGCTTGAAGCAAGAGAAGTTTGTTCTATATTGCGATAGCATGAGTGCCATCCATCTTAGCAAGAATCCAGTGTTTCATTCAAGATCGAAGCATGTTGATGTGAAGTATCATTGGATCCGAGAAAAGCTAGAAGAGAAGCTCTTCCTACTTGAGAAAGTTCATACCGACAACAATATGTCCGACATGATGACCAAAGCCTTGCTCGTGATGAAGCTTGATGCTTGTAGAAGAAAAGCGGGCATGGTGAATCTTCCCACATGAGGTGGAGGTGGAGATTTGTTGGCTGGGGTCCACCTTCATGTGGGGCCCAACCAGCATTAAATAAAAACAAAAAAAAACAAAAGAAAAGAAAAAGAATAAAAAGAAGTGGAGTTGTCGTACGTGGTGTGTGCGTCCAAAAGAGAGGAGAGAGAAAAACCAGAAAAGAAAACTGTAGCAAAGGAGAAAGAGAAGAGAGGAAGAGCGCTGCAACTTTGCGGCTTTGATTCAAAGGCCAAATATTGTCGGAATCGGCTCAAATTTCAGTATGTTGTTCGTGAGACCGAGGGCTACGAGTTGATGGTTTTTGTTCGTCGAGAACCGTCTCCAAATTCTCCAAATCCAAACTGCATTTAATGTTATCAGAATGTTGATGCTGGCTACAGTGTGTGCGACTGAAGAATATTTTGTGTATCCCGCTATTCTGGTGATTAGTGGATGTTTTTGGGCGGTCCGTGGTTTTTCCCGCATCGGGTTTTCCACGTTAAATCTTTGGTGTCATTATTTCTTTGTCTACTTATCATTTTGGCGTTATATTTGCATTTTGTGAGGCTATACATTGCCGGTTGTTGCTGGGGTTAAGAGATTTTAGTTGATTTTGTTTCGGGGGAGAAATTGATCCTGGTTGCGTTTGGCCGTGGTGAATTGTTGTACCCGGGATCTCCCCAACACGGATGAATGTGGTCTGCGATCATCAACACGACACGTAGCCCTCAAGTCCCGATCTGGCCAGCAAGTCAAACGCCCGAGGGATAACGAACGGTCTTGGATGGTGGCATGCGACAACCCCCGATCTTGGAAAGAAGCCCACGAACAAATGGCCATCATAGCATGCGACAACCCCCGATCCTGGAGAGAAGCCCACGAGCGAATGGCCGTGATATCAGGTTCGAGTCCTCGCGCGACTTCTGCTATATAAACTGACGCCGTCCTACGCTGGGAACACCAACGATTTGCAGATATCTCCAGAAGAGAAAGCAGGTTTGAAGGGAGGTGGGAGAGATTCAGAAAATGGCGGTGAAGGTGCATGGCTCGATCAGAGCGGCTTGCCCGCAGAGGGTGATCGTATGCCTCTTGGAGAAGGAGGTGGACTTCGAAATTGAGCACGTGGATCTCGACGCCGGGGAGCAAAAGAAGCCCGAGTTCCTCCAGCGGCAGGTACATTGGCTTATATCGAATCCTGACCTCCGTCTGTGAGTACAACACGTACTTTTCTCGACATGTCTCCCAAATAAGGGTAGGACGTGTTTGCTCTGTTGCTTTTACAAGGACTGGTGACAACTTTATCGGCTTGGCACTCAAATGAAACTACTTTAAGGCACATTCGTTCCAACGTTTCATCTAAAAATTTAAGTTATTAAATGAAAGTGTGGTTTAATATATAATCATTCCATGAGCGGGGGCATAGAATAATAAGCTTTTAAATGAACAAAAATACGTTCTCATCGGGGCTAGGGGAATTCTGTTTTCTCTCTGTCTGTTATTTTGGAGCTTCTTTCATATATTTTGGCTGACATGTGCCAACACTTGCTCTTTTTCAATAAGCCGTTTGGTCAAGTTCCGGCGGTGGAGGACGGCGATTTCAGGCTTTTCGGTAAGATCGCGTCGATGACTTGTGCCTTTGATCAAGGAAAAATGGACATAGAAACACTTGCGACCAATATGCTTCGATACTTCTCGAACCGAAATGAGTGTAGACGATAATTATTTCACGTCCGCGATTATGCAGAGTCGAGGGCGATAATAAGGTACTATGCAACCAAGTACGCCAACCGGGGGACCGACCTGCTGGGCGCGACCCTGGAGGAGCAGGCCGTGGTGGACCAGTGGCTCGAGGTGGAGGCACACAACTTCAATGAGCCCGCCTTCAACCTCGTGTTCCATCTGGTGATATCGCCGCGCCTGGGCCTGCGAAGCGACATGGCGTTGGTCCACAGCAGCGAGCAGAAGCTGGAGAAGGTGATGGACGTGTACGAGCAGAGGCTGTCCAAGAGCAGGTACTTGGCCGGGGATTTCTTCTCACTAGCTGACCTCAGCCACTTGCCGGCGCTCCGGTGCCTCATAGAGGACGCCGGGCTCGGCCACCTGGTCAAAGAGAGGAAGTACGTGAACGCATGGTGGGAGGACATATCGAGCCGGCCCTCGTGGAAGAAGCTGTTGACCCTTCTTTGATTGTTCAGGGAAAAGCTCTCGTGTGGACTTCACTTTACAACTTTCCGTGTGTTTGGTTTGATATGAATTTCTATCATAAAGAAATAAGCTTTTCGAGAAATCCTTGTTTTGGGAAAATGTATTCCGGGAATTCATTTTTCCAACATCATGCATACATATTCTCTTCGACCGTAAATGATTTTCTATAAATCAATCATTTTCGACAAATCAAGCGGATGGAAGTTCATAAGACTAATTCGCGAAATATCCTTTCATTCAAGCAAATGCACCTCAAGATTGAGTAAGTTTACAAAATTTATCTATCAGAGGCAAACTGTAATAAATCCCTAAGATTGAGTAAGTTTACGAAATTTATCCATTAGAGACAAACCGCAATAGACATTTAAATGAGTTGATCAAATCCAACATTATGTAGAAGTCTCTCAATTGTCCAATATATCGATTTTACGAATAATCTTAATATATTTGACATTATTCTTATCACATAAATGAGATCTCCTCTTTCGTTTTTGCATTTTTATATTTTTGGGAGAATGAGCGTGACAACATTGGATGATAAAGAAGGAAGAAAAAATTATTAGATTGACTCTAAATAAATAGCATGCTATATATATATATATATATATATATATATATATATATATATTATACGCAAGAGCTACTAAATGCAAATGTACCCAATAAAGATTTAGAATTATATATACACAATCGATGTATGCTTTAATACAAAAGAAAAAAAATTAAGTCCTTCCTAATCCGCCGTGCGGAAATTGGTAAAAAAAAAACATTTCCCTTCGATGACTTGCTCCATGCTAGAGAGTGTGGATGCACAATCATCGATTTTCTCCTTCAATTCGGGGATAGGGCTCCTGGTTATTTGGAAATCGTGTCAAAACCTGCGAGATTCCTTAAATATCGAAAGCTCGATTTGTACAGATACTTTTGACCGTGCGATTTTGTACGCTGTCGATGGGATCTCATTAACTTTCCCTCACGCAAAGATGGTCCCGTCGAGGAACAAAGACTCTATAAGTCAAAATGGACGAATCGTTGCCGAGAGCCCGAGACCGAAACAATAACGAACGAAAGTTGGTTCTTTCCATTGCAACCTAAAAATGTTAACACGGATCTTATGTTGTACTAGAATCGATACTGAAAATCAACGAAACTATCTTCACCAATGCAGAACAACAGGATGAGATCATAAAACCTTTTCTGAGAATTTCTAGAATGACTTAACAATTCTCTTATGCTTAACCAATTGAAAAGGCAATTACGCAAAAACTATCTAAAAAGTGTTAAATTTATTGTACAATGACCAATTCAATTTTAAATATTTTAATTGTATCAATTTAATTCTAAATTTTTTGACAACTTATCAATTTAACATCAAATCTTTCGATTGTGCTCGATTTGACCAAAAATAGCTAACGCGATAATTTAATTAATACTAGTTGTCCTACAAGGCATGGCTGATATTAAAATAAATAATATTTTAAACTTCTTTTTCTCATTTTTGTTTTTTCCCTTTTTCCCTTTACCGGCTATCATTAGGCCTCGTCTATGGCGGCGATTGCCAACCTCAGGCGAAGGCCACCCTCGCTAGCCTCAGTGAGGGATACCCTCACTCGGGCTACCAAGGGCTACCTAGCCCTGCTTAGCCTCACCTAAGATTGTTGACCAAGGCCGCGCAATGATTGGCAAAGGAAAAAGAAAAGAAAAAAAAGAAAGGAAAAAAAGCATAAAATTAAAAGATTTATTAAAAATATTTATGTCAGCACTAACAATGCCATGTAAAATAGTCATCATGGTTTATGTTAAGACACGAGAGGGGCGACCGGTTGCCCAAATAATGAGCTATACGGAAAGAGCACGCATGTGGGTGGGACCTAAAAGGTCTCTTTCAACTTGGTACCTGATCAAAAGAAAGAAAAAAACAAAACTTGTTAATTGATGGCTTTCTAGCAGAAGATCTGGCGCTCAGGATGCCCACGTAACGTAAGGATTCTCGAGAAAGAAAAAAATTCTTGAGAAATGGATACCAATACTTTGATGGTCATATGATGAATAAAATAATAGAGTAAATTACAGCCATGGATCATAATAATAAGGTGTTTTGATGGGTTATGATCTAAGAATCAATTTCTCGATAAATTGTTAAATTGGCTAGAAAATACATATTTACTTTGACTTAGCTATTTTTGTTATTTTAAATTTACATTTTTTTCCCTTCTAACTATAGACATCGCAAATATAATTCACGCGTTTGAAATAATGTAAAATTCTACATGTCAAATATTGATATAATAAACACAATCTACTGTTTTGTATTGAATAAAAGTCAAATTGTGAATTCTTTTTTTAAATCTGTAATGATTCAAAAGGGTGTGGGAAGGCTAAATTGGTTAGCAAAAGTCAGAAGTGCTCATGTATTGAACATATGGAGCAGATTTGAGGTTTTTTTCTTGGTTAGAAGGGTCGGAAGGGGGGACCAGCGCTCCCCTCTAGACATTACTATAAGGGTCCAACGCCCGTTGTGGACCTTCCCTTTCAAGTCATGACAACTATCCGCCACTCAAAGCTTAGAGGTTGACAGGTCCATCAGCTCTACCCCATCAAGATTGTGGCCCCCTTGAAATCTATTCACGCAAGATATGTTGCAACTGGGCAATACAATACAGATTATTCAGAGATTTACTTACAACGCGAATCGAACTCGTGATCTTGTAAAAGAAAAGCAATCCATTCATCATTAGACTTGCCACCTCAAACTTTTACCATCGGAAAGTTGCAATCCATTTATACTCGTATACTTCCATAATATAAATATACACCAGTCTACCACGTGTCTTCGTCACCAATAAAAAGCTTTTCTTAGAATCAAATTGTGCTTGAAAACACTCTCGACACATAAACATTTCAAAAATAATGCTAGATTGAGATATTAAATTGATTTATTAAGTGATTTCATATATTTTGATTCGATAGTTAAATAGGTCCATCAACCTAAATAGTGGAAATGTCTGAGGTATACAATAAAATATAGCAAACCAATCACATTCTTCGACATTCCAACTAAAAAAAAGAAAAATCTCATTCTTCGACATCATTCAATACACCAATTTAGTGTACCAATTTACTCCTTGATTAGAGGAGATGATGTTCGGGCCGGTGCGATGAGAGATTTAGCAAAAGCAATGGGCAGAGTAGCTAGTTTCTTGACCTTGCTCACGCGGGCCTTCCTTGTGAAGTTGTTGTAGTCGTTGGCTTCTATCTCGTCCAGGATCTGCCGGTACAGCAGCAAGGATGCCCACACCTGCATTGCCAAACGGAGACAGTAGCGTCACCAGATCCGTCCGCCCACATTGAAAGACAATCACCTCAGAGGGACAAGACCAGCCATTTGGTTCTTTTCGGCTTCGGCTTATTTCGATCAATGAAAAGGGTTTAGATGGCTGACCGGCCATCGACTGGCTGTGTTCAGCGCGTTCACTCCTTTCTCAGCCTCATCGTAGAACATCCTCGCCCTCTTAATCTGATTCTTCATGAAGTACCTCCACTTATCCGTGACCTTCCCAGCGAATATGTCATCATCAGAGAGACCCGCCTGGGCTAACTCGTCCTGTGGCAGATAAATCCTTCCTCTTCTTGCGCTGGAAATTACCGGACATGTCAAAGGACATTCTGTCATCAGGAGGTCGCGACGGTGTTATGTCGAATGCAACTCTAGTGTAGACAAACGCAGCAGGCTTAGATATCTAGTGTTGCGGGGGGATTGAAGAAGGTGCAAATGAACTCAGTGCAAAAACAAGGTTTCCCAATGTATTGCAACTTTTCACAGATGTTAAATTGTCATCAGGTCATGCTGTGTTTTATTTCTTAGTTAATCGCGAGAGACCCGAATACTCAAATTAAGCGGGGGCCCCTTTCCCTTACCTGTCCTCGTTAGGAGATTGTTATTGCCCACACAGGAAACTTTGTTCTAGTTCACAGCAACACATTCTTGACAACTTTAGCAAAACATGCGATGAGCAAAGCAAATGGAGTAGAATGGGTCTGAGCTTACTCTTCGCCGACATCCCTGAGAATGTTGGTTAGCTGTAGAGCTGTTCCCAAGGCCGATGCAGCGCTATAGACACTCTCCATCGTTGCCCGGGAGTCGGGTGCGATTCCACAGACCGGAACGCTCATGAGACCCACGGTACCCGCCACATGATAGCAATAGAGATATAGCTCATCGAAGTTCTTGTATCGCGACTTCCTGAGGTCCATCCTCATCCCTTCGATCAAGTCTTTAAATGGCTGCAACAACAAAAGCAAAACCATGTGTCCGAGTTTCAGAAACACGAAGGCCACAACGGCAAGCCTCCTTGACACTAGTTTAAACAAGCCAAACGAGCTCATATTCCGAAGAGGTTCCACATATAATTGTACTCTACAACTGGTCCAGACCCATATCCTAATCGACAGACCACGGAGAGATATAACTAAAGAGTTCACTTACAGATAAGGGAGTCGGTGAAAATTGCAACAAAAGTCTTAAACCTTATATATGAGATGCATTTGAGTTCTAAACTTTTCAATAGGTTTAATAAAGTTATAAACTTTTACCAAAAAGTACAATCGAGTATTAAACATTTCAATGGATTCAATGAAGTCATCAACATTTGTCAAAAAAGTTGCAATTGAGTACTACAATAATGTTGATAAGTGCAATTTAAGGTTGTCATGCAAATACATTTTGAGGGACACTTTTGCGCAATTAGAAGTATTGCCCATCACAATGACTTGATTGCACTTTTCGAAAATGTTTAAAACTTGATTGAATATAGGACTCAATTGCAAGCGGTGAATAAGGTTTTAAGGCTTCCTATGCAATTTTCCGTTTTAGAGGCACCCCGATACGAAGCAAGTTACGTGATTTGTCAACAAAAGATCTCTCGAAGGACATCCCAGACCTGAATGTCAACCGGGTATTTGGCAACGGTGTCTGATAAAGCAGCATCAAACGCATCAAATGGACGCCCCTCAAAAAGTTCTTCCAACTTCGATTCCCACCTATCCAAAGCATGAGGCGTCAGGAGAGAAGCGTTAGGCCCGTCGACGAGATCATCCGTCCTCCTGCACCAAACTGCAATCGACACTTTTATGCAGGATACATCCCTCGACAGTGCACGCCAAAGCAGAAGTTGTCCGTGGATAAGTAAGCATCAATCTCAAAAAAAAGAGACTTGAGGTTGGAGGAATATGCGTAATGTAGGGCCAAATCAAGAATACTTTTAACCATCCACTATTAGCAATACGTGTATATATTCCAAGGGAAAAGTCAACATCAATCGAAGATGACAGCATACTAGTTCACATACACAGAAACCAAAACTTCGAATTGCCAAATACAAACGAAGAAACAAGCAGATTGAAGAAGAAACCACCAAATTCGTTGCCTTTGACAGGGACCTGAGATCGCTTGGCTTCGGACACCTAAATTTCTTTTCTGGTATTGCTTTCTATTTGGTCACCTAATTCTTCCTACCAGCTAGTAACGAGATGATTACACTCCACGAGCTAAAACAATCGCTCTGAAATAGGCCTAACCGGCAAAACCTGTAAAGCTGTGGAGACTTTCAAGAGACTACTTAAATGAGGCCAGGAGACGGAACCCACCACCAATCGCCCACATTGCTCTTCGCCTTTCCGGAGTCAAGAGCAATGTCCCTGCAAACGCAAAATAAGCAGAGAAGAACTTCACCAGATTATACCGACTCAAAACCAAATGAATTTCTCGAAGAAACACAGAAAAATCCGTAACATTATCAAAGGAAATGAATAATGGGTATGGAGAAAGCAGATAAAAGAAGGATGATTGGCTGACCCAAGTAAAAATTCGTGGCATTTTCAGCGCAGACTTCACGGCATCTGTCATATGCATCGTCCAACCTGCTCAGAGTCCCTGGAAGAAAGATATCAGGTTTGACCTTCAGATTGGCCTCCGACCTCAGTCGCTCGCTCACCAGAGCCGCCTGCTTCAGCACCATGCTGTTCACCCTCTGCACCAAGGATTCCGCCGCCGTGGCTTCTTCGTCCGCCGCCGAGCTCGTGCTGCTTATCGAGCACCACCTCAGTTTCTGGCTTCTACCCGTCTTTGACCTGTGGCCGGACACTCGCAGTCTTTCTGCTAGGACGAATCTTGACATATGCGAGCAGCGAAACACGTCGACAAAGCCGAGGCTTGTGGGGATTGTCTCCGGGTTGAGGGTGGTCGCAAACCGTGATAATGGCATGGCCATGTTGCCAAACTCGAATGTATTCACTTCGCTTCACCGCACCCTGCGAGTGGAGGATCGAGAACTACGTAAACTTGAGCTGGCCAAGTAATAAACAAAAGTCAGATGCGTCCTATTCAAATTATATTAAAATTAATATCACGAAAATCTCAAATTAATACTGACAATTTTATCTTAAACTAATTTTATTATCATGAAAAATCTCAAATTGATATTTTTATGACAAATTTACATTTGGTAATTTTCATTAAATTAGATTAATTCCACGAAAATTACAAATTAGTATACTTATAACAAATAAAAGATAAAATCCTAAATTGGTACACGTATCATCTAACTCAGCAATTTAAAGGGTAAAATTTAATGGAAACTAAAAAAGAGTAAATTTGTCATAAATGTACCGATTTAGGAACTTTTTATTGTCAAAAAATTAATTAAGCATAAATTTATTAGGTGTATCAATTTGGGACTTTTTTTGTAGTTTAACCATAATACCTATCATTTCGTATTCATTATCACTGAAGATATTTTGCTGTGAACGGCTCAAGGAAAGGGAGTTCGTGGATGACTCATCAATCACGAAAATTTGGAATTGGGAAATCTGGAAACTGCCTCCCTGATGCTCAATCAGTTGGAAACGGTTTATTAGAAAGAGGGATATTGTATCATTCCGCGGACAAAGACAGCATCACGATTCATGCTTGGGCGTGCTATTCTCCGACGCTGGATGGAGAGTGACGGGTGAAACATGCCAAACGCAATCTTTTGCGTAAATGATTGAGAGATCTATTCGGAGACTGGGCAATTGATGGCTCGAGAAGCGGTCGTTAGGCTCGTTCCGTTGACGAACGATACCTAGAGAAGACGTGGTAGTTGGGATTCCCACAGCTCATTAGGCTCGAAGATCAAAGATGCATCTTATAGGAGGAGAACTGCGCTGTTTTTAAGGATCCTCGAGAAACTCAATCCATTGATGACTTTCTAATCAAATAAAAAAAGAGATTCAATCGCATTTAGTAAAATTTGTAAGTTTTCATTACGACGACACTTATATAGGAGTTATATAATGATAAGAAGAGTTATGACCGGTTATCATTCAAGGATGTGTCCTTCGATAGATCATAGAATTGGTCAAACTACATGGGAGTTATTATTTGTTTCAGAAAATATGGAAGAATTCAGAAAAGTAAAGAAAAAGTCTAAGATGGTTAAAAGTGAAAGTATGGATGAATTGGGAATATGAAGCAGATTTTATTTTCTCTAGGTAAGAAGGGTGGAGAGGGGCAACCGACCCCCTATAGTTGAATGCACAAAGGTCTAACACCCACTATTTAATATTTGGTTTGAATTATAACTACTCCGTATCACCGTCATCTATAAGTCTGAGATTAGCAAGCTCATTTTCGTAATCCTATCAAGATACTAGTTGTTAATAAATCTATTCACATGAAGCATGTGGCAATTAAGTAATGCGACATGAGTTGTTTAGAGATTCACTCCCAATATGAATCAAACTCGTAATCTTATAAAAGATAAGTGACCATTTTATCATTAGACTAACCACCTTATTGATAATGGCTTATTGGTTGAAGCTTCCCTCTAGATCAATTTACAGCTAGTTTTTTTTTTCCACTATCATATTAACATACATCGGGTTGCCCCACGTCTTTACCACCAATAAGATTTTTGTGTATTGTGTTTGAAAATGCCTGACCTATAAACATTTAATGGATAATACTAGATTGGGCTACTAGACTGATTTCTCAAGTGATTTGACAAATTCTGAAATGATAGATAAACAGGTCCATTAACCTAAGTAGTAGAAATTTCTAACATGTTGTGCAATTGCTTTTTATGCGATGTTTTTGTACGCTGATGTGATAAACTAGAAAAAAAATCACATTAGACCATATTATAAGACGATTTCACAATCTTACAAGGCATAATGCCACGCCTTTGTGTCATGCGACAAAATACCGTAAACCAATTACCTTTTGCAACATTATCTAGTTAACCAATATACTGTACCGTTCTTATGTCTTTCACATTGCTCGTATTATTCAAATACATCGAGCAAAGTAGTGAAATGGTGGATTGTCCAAACTCTACCAAATTTTTTATTCCATTAAACGTGGAAGATCTCCGACCGCCGTTGCAAAGAAGTGAAATTCTTTAATGAGGCTTCAATGTCCCTGCCATTCTAATAGACAGAGGCAGTGTTTCCTCCGACGACACTGCCATGCCAAACTAGATCATGAGAAACAGGACAAGGTTCACAACTTGATCCTGGAGAAGGAAAACGCCACACCTTTTTTACAGCTTTAAAGGCAAATTAATACAAATTTATGACCACTTTTTTGCAGTATATCAATTTCTAATGTACAAATGCATGCCAGTTCTCCTCTCTCTGTCCTCTTCTCCCTCTCTCTATTTGCCCCACCTTAAGGAAGCTGAGTTGATCACTGTATTTGAATCGGTCATGCCTTGATAAGAGGAGATGATGCTCGGGCCGGAGCAATGAGAGACTTGGTATAAGCAATGGGCAGAGAAGCTAGTTTCTTGACCTTGCTCACATAGGCCCGCCTCGTGAAGTTGTTGTAGTCGTTAGCTTCGATTTCATCCAGAATCTGACGGTACAGCAACAAAGATGCCCAAACCTGCATGAACCAAAACCAATACATATTATCACCAGATCCGTCCACCCGAAATGAAAGGAATGGGATTGTAGGGAATAAGACAAGCCATTTGGTAATTTGGCTTTGGCTTATTTCATTTAATTGAAAGGTTTAGATGGCTGACCGGCCATCTACTGGCAGCATTCAGCTCGGTTACTCCTTTCTCTGCTTGATCAAAGAACATCCTCGCCCTCCTGATCTGATTCTTCATGAAGAACCTCCATTTATCCGTGACCTTCCCTGCAAATATGTCATCATCTGAAAGTCCGGCCTGGGCTAACTCATCTTGTGGCAAATAAATCCTTCCTCTTCTTGCACTGGAAATTAATGGACATATTAAAAGACGTTTGGTCATCAGAAGGTTGCGACATAATATGCTCACGATTGACAACTGCATAAACCAAACCGAAGGGCTGTGAAACATTTGGGGAGAATGGGTGAGAGAAAGAGAGAACCATATGATTTTCTCTGCTGGAAATATGACCAGGCATATCCATTCCAACTTAAACCATTCCTCAAAGTGTTACTTTTCATGGAATCAAATGCCATTCTAGTGTATACAAACACAAGAGGCTTAAATATATAGGGTTCTGAGGGAACTGAAGAAGGCACAAATGAACTAGGTGCAAAAAACTAAGGTTCACCAATCTACTGCAACTTTCACATATGCTAAATCATCATCAGGTTATTCACTGCATTCCAAAATTTGAGAAAGTCATGAGTTTTTAGTTCTTCACGATATGCCCAATTACTCAAATTAACCAGGGGACTTTTCTGTTAGCCGTCCCCCTTATGGGATCAGTAGTGCCTTTGGTGAACCTACTTTTATTTCACAGCAAGACATTATTGACAATTTTAGCAAAACAAGTAATAATTGAAGCATATGAGAAATAGGATGGGCGGAACTTACTCTTCGCCAACATCCCTGAGAATGTTGGTTAGCTGATTAGCTATTCCCAAGGCCAATGCAGCATTATAGACACTCTCCGTCGTTGCCTGGGAGTCAGGTGCGATTCCCATCACTGGAACGCTCATCAAACCGACAGTACCCGCCACATAATAGCAATAGAGATATAGCTCATCAAAGTTCTTGTATTGTGACTTCCTGAGGTCCATCCTCATCCCTTCAATCATGTCTTTAAATGGCTGCAACAGCAAAAGCAAAACCATGTGTCAGATTTTCAAAAATACAAAGGCCATAACAGCATGCCTCCTTGACTCTAGTTTAAAACCCCAAATAAGATC
The DNA here is from genome assembly GCF_016545825.1 of Eucalyptus grandis. Taxonomy (NCBI): domain Eukaryota; kingdom Viridiplantae; phylum Streptophyta; class Magnoliopsida; order Myrtales; family Myrtaceae; genus Eucalyptus; species Eucalyptus grandis. The sequence goes on along the minus strand of NC_052617.1, from coordinate 40,805,164 downwards.
ATATTCCCGAGATGTTCAAGATATAACTGTACTTGCAACTGCTCCAAAGCCACATCCTAATCGACAGAACATGGAGATATATGTCTAAAGAGTTCACTTGGAGACATGAGAGAATGAGCCACCCCAATATGAAGAAAATTATGATGTTTTCATGAAATGCTTAGAAATGATTCATCAACAAAAGATTTCTTGAGGGAGATCCAAGACCTGAATGTCAACTGGGAATTTGGCAACAGTATCTGATAAAGCAGCATCATACATATCGAATGGACGCCCTTGAAAAAGTTCTTCCAACCTCGATTCCCACCTATCTAAAGCAGTAGGTGTTATGTGAGAAGCATTAGGCCCATCTACAAGTTCATCCGTCCTCCTGCACCAAACTGCAATCGACAGTTTCAGCAACAAGGACTACATCTATGAACAGAAAAATCCATGCACCCTAGTGCAGAAATTATACATTAAAAGACAGATTAAAAGAAATCGCATGAAGTAGGGCCAAAGCAAGAATATTCTGACCATCCACCATAAGCAGCGCATGTCTATAGAGTGAAGGAAAAGTCAACATCAATGGAGGGTATAAGCATTCTAGTCGCATACACAAACTTCAACCAACTTAAGTGAAACTGACTCGGAAGTATCAAAATTTCAAATACCAAATATAAACAAAGAGACCGCAGATTACTAAATGAAGGAGAAACCACCAAATTCGTTGCCTTTGACAGGGACCTGTAGCTTCAGGAACTGAAATTCCGTTTCTAGTTTTGCTTTCTATGTGACCAGCTAATTCTTCCTACCAGCTAATAAGAGATGGTTTCACTCCACAAGCTAAAACAATCGCTCTGAAAGAGGCCAAACCAGTAAAACCTGCAAAGCTATGGAGACTTTCATAGTAGCGCTTTCAAAAAATGATGCCACGGCATCATACCCACCGTATATCGCCCATATAGCTCTTCGCCTTTCCGGAGTCATGAGCAACGTCCCTGCAAACCCAAAAATAAGCAGATAAGAATGTCACCAGATTATATTGACTCAAAATCAAATCAATCTCTCGAAGAAACAGAGAGAGAAACCCATAACAACATCGAAGGATTTTAATACTACGTATGAAAAAAGCAGATGAAGAAGGATGATTGGCTAACCCAAGTAAAAAGTCTTGGCATATTCAGCGCAGACTTCGCCGCATCTGTCGTAGGCATCGCTCAACAAGCTCAAAGTCCCCGGAATAACAATATCTGGTTTGACCTCCAGCGTGGCCTTTGACCTCAGTCGCTCGCTCACCAGAGCCGCCTGCTTCAGCACTACGCTGTTCACCCTCTGCTCCGATGACACCGGCGCGGCAGCTTCTTCTTCCCCGGTTACCGGGCTAGTAATCAAGCTGGAGGCCGAGCTCGGGCTGCTTATCGAGCACCAACTCACTTTCTGGCTTCTACCCTTCTTTGTCCTGTGACCGAACACTCGCAGTCTCTCCCCAAGGACGAATCTTGACGAATCCTTAAAGCGAAAAGAGTCGACAAAACCGAGGTTCGTGGGGATAGTCTCTGTGTTGAGGGTGGTCGCAACCCATGAGAATGTCATGGGCATGTTGGCAAACTCGAATAAATTCACTTACACTTCACTGCACTCTGTAACTGGGGGATCAAGAATTGCGTAAAACCGAGCTGACCCAGCACGAGAACGGAGCTCTGGAGCAGCAGCTAAAAAAACCAGGCTCCGTCGAGAGAACTCTGCGATCAAATCAGAAAGGCTAAGTAAGTGCCCCCAAGATGGAAAAAGAAAAAACAAGAAAAACAAGATCGTTAGGAACAAAGACCTCGCTCACAAGAACGGGCAATCTGTCACATGATCCATGGGCCTAAAGTCTTCGCCGAGGCAAGGTGGAAAAACACGGCTCATGCCGGTTTAAAGGGTCAAATGAAAAGAGCCTTCTCCTTTTTCTCTTTCCCTACCCTCCTTTCCTGTCCGAGCGAAGTCGCACCCGCACTCCCACCCTCTCTGGAACGCGTTCCAATCACTCCCGACGCAGGCGCAATAAAAATGGCCAGATGCAAATGGAGGGGTCACAGAGGAAAAGGGAGCATACGCCGCGCGAGATGACGAGGTGAAGAAGCCCACATGTCGTCGCCACACACACCCCCCCTTGAATAGAACCAGTGGCTCCACTCGGCCCCCCACGAATTAATTAAAAAACAAAAGCGCAGGGCTTCCGAGCATCAACGTCACACCGCTGAGAAAAGAAAAGCCGACAACCGCCACGCTCTCGAGCGTTCGAGACACTATCGCGACGTCCTGCTGCTGCTTCTGTTGTACGTCTTTTCATACGAAAGCTTCCCCCCCTTTCTTTTAATCCCCTCCCCTGTATTTTGCGGGGCAAGGAATGAATCGCGGAGCAATTCCGGGTATCTTCAACGGCGATTCGTTCGGCCCTTTTTCAAGCTTCGCTGGACCGGTGGTGGGTCATGGTTCCGGGGGGTCGGCATTCAATGAAACGCACCCCGGGGCAAAGCTAAAGCTCGTGTTTGATTCGGGGAGATCGATCTGGAAATTCTACGTGGGAGTGTGATTTTGACGTGCTCGGGTCGAGGGAATATAAGAACAAATTAGGACGCGAGGCTCGCGTTCCGGATTAAGGAGCGGTGCGATGGAATTAAGAAAAGGGAGAAGGGGGAGGATTAAGGTGGCGACGGTGAGTACGGTGAATCCGTCCAGACATGGAGCCGACGGACGCGTGGGAGGCGTTGCCCAATGAGTGGAGGATAGGGTTATCAAAAGGCGCGGGGGGCGGATAACGCACACGTGTCGCCTCCTGATTGGAGGGTCGGCCAGGACAAGATCTTGGTGGTCGTCTTGGTGGGGGAAGGGCCCCTTGCTCTCAGCGTCTACTCAAAACAGTAACCTCCTCTTTGGGGAAAATGGGGAAAATGGGGGAAAAAAGACAAAAAAAGAAATGGGAATGGCCTTGTTTCACGCGAGGAGGTCAAAGCCCCGCTCTCCGTTCTAAAATAGAGAAAGAGGTTCAAGTTTCCTACCTTTCCTGTTGTGCCGGCAGATGGATGACTTCGGGCCTGTTTGTTTCTTTTTATTTTTTGTTTTTCAGAATACAAATTTCTACTATTTTCATCCTAAAAATAAAAAAAAGAATAGAAACATATTTGTTTACACTTTTATTCCCGAGAACAAAAAAATAATTTTTTTGTCCCCAGAGACCAAAAAAATAGATTTTTGTTGGAACAATAACAAAAAACAGAAAAAAACTTGTTTATTATTCTCGATAACACTTTTTGAAGAAATAAAAGAACAAAAATATAAAACTTTTTTTCTTTTTTTTTTTTTTTTTCTTTGGCCGGTCACCGACCTCAACCATGGTCGACAATTGGCCTTCAAGGGCTGGCGACCTCATCGAAGTGTTGCCAGCCCCCAGCGAGGCCGAGCTTGCCCAGCCACCAACGAGGTCGGCCTAGCCAGATCTGGGTGAGGTCAGCCTCACCCAGCCCAAGCGAGGCCGAACCTCGCGTGGCCACAATGAGGCTCGGCCTCCCTAGCTGGCATGAGGTCAAGCCTCGCTAGGCCGAGCTGGAGGCCAGCCTCATCAATGCCCTGGCAAGGCTTTGGTGAGCTCGCCGGACGCTGCTGGGCGATAGCCGGCGACCACCAAAGAGAAAAAAAAAAAATAAAAATAAAAATATTAAAAATTATAAGAAACAAAAAATTATACGAGTTTATCAAACGTGTTTTGTTCTTTTTCTATTCCAGAAACGTAAATTTTGTACATTCACCAAACGCGTTCTTCGTTCTCAAAATTATTCTCTGAAATATAAATAATTTTTTCTATTTTTGTTTTTTGAAACAATTTTTTAACAGAAACGTTACCAAAAGCTTCGCCTTAAGGATTGAAAGTTTCTATGAGTTGCTCTGTTGAATATGCAATTGGATTTTTAAATAACTTCTATCCAAGACAAAAAAAAAATTCTGATTTTGAGTGTTTTGGAAATGTTAATATACTTATCATTTAGATCGTCCTCACTAATCTTTCATAATTTCAAAAATACCCTCAACTTGCATGATGTCACTAACAAGTCCAGATTTGGTTAAATTTAACATGATAACTCTCGTCTCGCCTCAGTCACTTGCTTTAGTCCTTTGTTTGTTTGAGTTATTTTTTTCCCCTAGAAAAAGCAAAATTTATTGTAGAGTGTGACTTTCCAAGCAATATTTAAATTAAAAAGTTGCTTTTCAATACCCTTTCAAATTATAATTTACTAAATGCTGCTTACATTTTGAGAAACTCTTTTAATATAAATTTCTTTGTATTTTCTCAAATACTTTCTTTAAAAGTCCAACCAAATGCAATCTTAGTGCATTAAATCATGGATTTCCATGATGGTGTAAAAGGATCATTACACGAGTAGGTCTCGGACACTTTCGGGTAGATGGTTTCCAGTTTTAACAAATGGGTCAACTCCATGGACCTGTGAAAAGTTCTACTTTGCAATTATTTGTGTCAAAAAAAATTTCTACATGGAATGATGCACTTCATATAAATCCTTAAATTATAGGCTTCAAAGATTAGGTACATCTGCTGAGTTTCTAGAAAATATAGAATTTAAGAAAGAGACAACCCTAATAATATATTAGAAGTATCATGGCTTTGCATCCGGCAAAGTTCCACCTGCCACGGTCAAACAATTACTACTTTCAGCTAGAAAAAGAAGAAGAATGAAGATTTCCCAAGCCGATGCATGCGTAATTTGTTAACTTATTGGATCACGAGGGAGAAGTATTTCTACATCTATTCTTATAAAGAGAAGAATTTCTACATCTATGGTTGCTTCGATTTTCATGCATGTACAAGGGAAAAACCAACCCCCAGATGTCAGGATTTTCCTTTAAAGCGCATTTGTGTGCAATAAAAAAATAGATAAATGGAATGGATTAAAATAGATGAAAATTTAAAGGTAAGCTCATTATATATATATATATACATATATATGTGTGAGTGTAAATGGAAGGTACAGGTAGAGGCTTAGAGCAATTGATGGAGCATTAGCGAGTAGGTCGTGTGGACAGAATCGACTCTCTATTTGTCAGGAAGTGGGAGAAAATTGTATGGAAAACAGAGCACAGCACCCCCCAATTCACATCGCTTTGCTCTCTGCCTTTTTCGTCCACGCATTTGGCCTAGTGCGCGCAGGGTCAGCTCGTTGCCACGCAGGCCTTCTGCACTTTGTTTGACTGCTCCTTTCTTTATTCCTTTTTCTTCAAGACTTTTTGCATTGTTGTCGCAGCTGTCATCTCTTGTCTCCCTCCCTCTTCGTCGTCGTAACCGGGGTTAATGGCCGTGGACGGATGGAAGACTAGGACGATCCCAGAGCCGCATCCGTCGTGTTCTTGGCAACAGAGAACGAAGACGACTGTTGGCTTAGGTAGATTACATCGCACTTGGACAGTTTTGGTCTTCAGATTAATTGCTATGTTTCGTCGTGGCCGTGAATCAGGAGCATCCGGAGGACCAGAAACGTAGTGACGTGCGCACTTTGTCGGCAGGAACATGCTATGGGATCCACGTGGTGCGGTTGGAGTTGCAGTTGAGGCTTTTTGGGCCTTGAGCTGTCGGCTGGACCGGGACGCGACCGCATGTGCATCGTCCGCTTGTTACTTTGCCAAGCCTGTCTACTGATTTTGCCTAAACTAGCGCAGGGCCTGCGGGGCATGGCAAGTGCGAAGGTGGGATTATAGTACGCATTGGCAGCACCGCGAGTCACGAGATGAGAAAGACCTGACTCGTCGATAGAAGATGATACTGGGTGTCGAGAAAATTGGGAAAAGCCGGCAGGCGGATGCAAGTTTGCATTGGAAAGGACTGTTCGTGAGCATCGATTTTGGTTTGAGTCTCTACAAGAAACAGTTGCTCAAGGCTATCGTCTTGATGATTATCCAAATACAGCGGGGCGAATGATATACTTGTGATTTGGTGATTTTAACCGGTTACTTTTTGGATGCTTTAAAATAGACGTTCTTGGAACAGAAAAACTCTTTCCCAGCGGATTGAATTGAAATTCTTTCTTCTCTCTTTCCTTTCAACATTAAAGTATCGAGAACCCACCATGGATTGCTACTTTTCTTGGGCCTTATCACAACCCATTTTGAGATCTTTGAGGATTGTTATGAATAGGCTAGGGTTTTCCATAGCCCAATTTGGTGTCTTTCAGGAGTATCGAGAAAGGATACTCCAAGAGCCCAAAGATCTTGATGGCGAAAAGGCCCAGGACTTAATTTAACACCTCTTGCTCTAGCCTGCAGCTGGATACGTTCGAGTCAACTGCACAACTCCAGCGATCGAATAAAAACTAGACCTTTTCGTGTTTTACAGAGAAATCAAGATTTTATAGAGTACGAATAGAAGAGGAAGAACAGAAAAAAACCTCCTTTTAAGTCAAGAGTGAAGGCAGCGCAAGGGGAGTGTAGACTGCCGGCTGAACCGGGACGACATGGAGGGAGACGGCGAGGAAGAGGGAGGAGTCGAGAGCTTGTTGAAATGGGCTTGCGAGCTCGGAGTATCCGACTCTTTCCCTCCCAAGACGGCGGCGCAGCCTCGCACCGCCTCCTGTCTCGGCCGCACCCTCTCCGTCTCCGACTTCCCCGAAGCAGGCGGGTACGTCGATGTTGCGTTGGTTTTCGTCTGGTTTCGGTGGCTAGGACGTGTCTGCTTTCGTGGGTCGCCTTAATCCCATCGATTTTCCATGTCTAGCTGCTCGATGTGACGGGACGATGCTTTGTATGTGCAGAAGAGGGTTGGGTGCAGTTCGTGACGTTAGGAAAGGTGAAATGGTGTTGAAGGTTCCTAGATCATGCTTGTTGACCACAGAGAGGCTCTTGATGGATGATCAATGTCTCTGTGCCGCTGTCAAGAATCGTCGCTCTCTCTCCGCTACTCAGGTGATTATGCTCGGAGTTTGATATCGCCCTTTTCTTCAGTAGAAGTGTATGGGTTTCCGACACGCGACAAATGTATTGAGAAACTCTTATAGGAATGGAACATGACAGGAAAATCAATAAAGTCAGAACAGACCTGCATTTACATGTTTTAACCCATTTGTTCTTGAAAACAACTTTTCATCATAGTGGACCGAATTGATTATGACTCAAGGCGATGCAATTAGTTGACAATAAAACAATGAAGCAAAATGAACTGGCACCCTATCGTAGTAATTTTATTTTCCCTCCTGATTCAAATATTGTAGTTGATCAAAGATTCAGAATTAGAGTATCTGCTGAATATCTAGATTCATGTTTATTTGATTGTTGCGTTTGAAATGCAGACTTTGACCGTTTGTTTGCTATATGAAGTGGGTAAAGGGGAGAAATCATGGTGGTACCCTTACTTAAAGAACCTTCCCAGAAGTTACAGCACACTTCCGACTTTCAGGCAGTTTGCAGTGCAAGCTTTCCAGGTTCAACTCATATACTTGCACTTGCAGTTACAATTTCATGCATCTCTTTTGTGGGAATTTACTTTTTCTTTATTCAGAAATGGTTTCCACATGTTGATAGGTGGATGATGCGATTTGGGCAGCCAAGAAGGCCAGATGGAAGGCAGAGGCAGAATGGAAAGAAGCTCATGCACTTATGGAGGAACTTAAGTTTAAGCCTAGACTTCTAACTTTTAATAGTTGGCTTTGGGCTTCTGCAACTGTGAGGTTACTTGTTCTTTTCTTGCATAGTAATGTTCCATAACTTGTTTGTTCATACATGGATGTGGTAGGGTCTTCTTCCACAACTTGGTCTGTTAGATCTAATTATCGGATAAACTGGTTTGGCCTTATTCGTTTGCAAGTCAGGAACTGAACACTTTCGTTTATTCTTTTTACTGGCTCCATACTCGAAAGTCATTCATTTGCAATTTTTCTATCCCCATAGGGCCATAGTTGTTATTAGTCATATGTTTCTAGCTTATTCATTTCAACATACTGAACTTTGAAATCTTGATTGTATTCTAGATATCCTCAAGGACATTGCACGTTCCATGGGATGAAGCTGGATGTTTATGTCCTGTGGGGGACTTGTTCAACTATGCTGCGCCTGGAGGGGATTTGGCAGAAGCAGACGATATAATTCTTACAAGGTCCGTGCCAGTTGGATCTTTGAGCTATGAGGAAGCTGAATATAACTCGAAACTAGAGCAGTTGGATACTCTTTCTCAGCGATTGACAGATGGGGGATTTGAAGAAAGTGTTAATGCATATTGCTTCTACGCTAGACAGCATTATGTCAGAGGCGAACAGGTACTATAACATTTGTTGCATCGCCTTAAAGTGTATGTTCTCATAAAGCAGCATTGTTTTGTGATTTCTATAAGAGAATAAAAGTAGTCCGTGCCTTATTTTTCCTTGTATTGGCATCTAGTTTCAGGATGCAATAAATGCAAGTTCTGCATAGCAAGCTTTCCGATTATCTGTTTTGAACTGTATGTTGTAGTTCCTGCATCTGTCCTTCCTCAGAAACATTCTTGCTTGCCATCCTTTTTGTCTTGACTTGGTGTCACACCATGTGTAAACTCATTATAACACTTCAGGGTGTTGATATTTGAGACTAGTCATAAAAATTTTGTTGGCAATCAATGAAGTGGAGGGTGAGATTGGTTTGAGAGAACTTTTCTCATAATATTTTGTGGATAACTTACATTGTTTGATCACCAAGGTCCAGGGCCTAGTCTTCTTTCTGTTAGGCTTTGTGAACACTGGCTGTATGTATCTGGTTAGAGATATAATATCAAATTTTTGTTTAGTTTGAAAAATTACATTTTCTTTGACATTAGTTCTAGGCTATTGTCAGTTTAACAGAATTCTTTTCAATTTCATTGATTTGTAAAACAAAATGTTGAATGCCCAAGCTTTCATGTTTTCCTCTAGAGATTTAAGTTCCTTGAATTTAGTTTCGTTCTGTTTCTTTGGGTTTTGGTTCTCTTCCAATTGCTCATTCAGAAAGCAGTTTCTTCTTTGTTCCAATATGGACTGTAGTCTGCAGCAGACACTTCTTTGCATTTCCATTTCTTAGCACTGAACCTCTTATCAGCATTGCAAACTCTCCTTTCAACTGGGACTCCTTTCTGACCTCAACGTTCACAAATTTTCAGATAGGGTGCATCTGTTTCACAAAAAATCAATGATTTGGAAATCATTTTTGTAAAATTGATTGGTTTTATCGCTCAGAAAAATTAATTATCACCACTTTGGCCTTCTATTGCTGCTGGCCCATAAACTTTACTCTGGCTCTGGATTTGTTTGAAAGAGGCTGGCAAATACATACTCGACCTTCATTCACAAAAGAAACTCCTGTGCAACCAGAAGCCAGATCAACGTAACTAAGAAGCCAACTGTATATACCACTTAACATCCAGTACTTCTGCAATTGCTATCGAGCATCCACTATTGGAGCATAAGGATTAGGCCTCAAGGCTAATTTTTCTTGTAGGACTAATTTTATTGGATCTATTTGTCACCAGGGGACCATCCTTGATTATTTTGTGTTGTCTCCCCTATGAAGGTGTACACTTGCATTACCATTTCACAGTTACGCTAGAATATTTGCACTTGGCTTATGGGTGTGGGCATTCAACTACTTAGTGCATCTTACCCACCGCATTTAATATTGTAGTGAAATTACTTAGGCTTCAGAGTTTCCATTTAATATTGTAGTGAAATTACTTAGGCTTCAGAGTTTCGGCTCTTCCGGTAACGTAAGTCAGTGAAGAAAGCTTGAGGCCAAGTTACTTCTTGATAGTTGCCATTTCTTGTTTTGTTCTCCAATCTAGCAGTTGGATCTGAAGCCCACGTTTGCAGAGTACCTTGTCTCCATTTTTTTTTTTTTTTTTTTTTAATGTTTAATTCTCCCCATTAAGTTTGATGGTGTCAAAACAATTGCTGTCATAACTTCGTTGAAATTTTGCATCTACCTGAAAATGGAAAATTTTAGTTGCAAGTGTAATGCGTGAGAGCTGGCCCTTTCATCAAGTCAATTGTCTATTGTAGGCAAGCTAAATTGTAAAGTCAAAAGGAAAAAAAGACCCATCCAGTCTGGCCTTCATTTATCACGTTGTTATGTCAAACCGAGTCTTGGTGCTCCTTTCAGCTGGACCATTCTGTTTGGTCGAATAATCAGTATGCTTGGCCATATCATACTTTGTTCTTCCGAGAATGAGGGCAAGATAAATCTCTAATGATGTCCTGTCATGCGCAGGTTCTCTTGAGCTATGGTACATACACTAATTTGGAGCTGCTAGAGCATTATGGTTTTTGCTCGACAACAATCCAAATGACAAGGTATACATCCCCCTCGAACCCGGGGTGTCTTCTTGCAGTTCATGGCCTGCAGAATCTCTGTACATTAATCAGGGTGGTGAGCCTTCTTATGCACTGTTGTCCATGTTGCGACTATGGGCTACACCTTCAAACAAGCGGAGATCTGTGGGACATCTGGCTTACTCAGGGTCTCAACTCTCTCCAGAAAATGAGATGTGTGTTATGCACCTAATGTTGAAGTGGTGCAATACCATTCTGCAAAACCTGCCCACTTCAATTGAAGATGACCAACGACTCCTATGTAGCCTCAACCAAGTGGATAGTATTGATATCCCTGTGGAGCTTTTTGAAGTGTTTGTGAAACTTGGAGCTGAAGGCCGTGCCTTCTTAGAAAGCCTTGGCCTGCGAAGCAGAGCTAATGTTGCAGAATCTATGTCTTGGAAAATCGAGAGGGCATTGGAGAGGTGGAAACTAGCAGTTCAGTGGAGGCTGAGGTATAAGAGAACCCTTGTGGATTGCATCACTTATTGTTCGAATGTAATTGACTGTATTCACTCTCCAGGTCCCCTCGAAATGGAAGTGCTGACTGATGTTTGAACCATCGAATACAAGATTTCCTTTTTATACTTTTTTTTGCCGGGGGGGGGATTAAAACTAGGATACAAGATACTTCTAGAGAGCAATGACAGAACATATGCTTGCTTTTGCACGAGAGGTATCTTGCATCAGTATAGTAAATGGCAGGTAATGATGAAGTCATATCCACTCCGAAGATATGAATCATTAGCATGAGAAATATGTTGCACGATAATTATCTTGAGTTAGCATGTCCACTCTTATAAGTGTCTTCGGAACATTTGAGTTTGAAATGGCTAGTTACTTGAACTGTGACCTAGTAGGGGTGAGTATCAGTCTAGGGTCAATCAAGATTGACCCAACCCCTCAAGGAGATTGGGTTGATGGAGGTTGATCCTCGGTTCTGAGAATTTCGAGTCAATCTAACTTGGACTAATTTTAACTATAAATAATATATTACTTATAATTTTTTTATATATAATTTTTTTTTTAAATAAACGACATCAACTCTTTAGTGATAAATTCAAGTAATTCTACATTATTTTTTAATAACTTAGATTTTTAGTGTCTTTTACGGCAATAATAATCATAATTTATAAATGGGGAAAATATTTTTATGATGAGTCTTCACAGCATCCAAAATGGCATAAACGACCCTTTATGGCATCATTCTCTAGTATTCATTATTTTTTGTCTTATTTGTTTTCCTAATTTTCAATTTGTCAAAATTGAAAGAAATAGCTTTTCTACACTCCACTTGATACTCGCCTCGCTTTTTTCGCTTTTTTTGGTCACTCGTGTCGCTTGCCGCCCGATGCTCACTTGGCTTATTGATTCCTACTCAACATTCGATACTCATTTTGTTCGATGCTCACTCTACTTGACTCTCACCGTTTGTATTTCTTAGCTGACCTCACTCATCATCAAACTCATTGGGTTGATATGGTTATCGGTTGCCTTTTTAAGAAGTACAAAAAATGATCTAAAAAAATTATTAATTGATCTTAAGTTGACCCTGAAATCAGACCAAACCTATTAGATTAGTTTGGTCTTCTATCGTTTTTTTAAAGAGTATAAAAAATGAAATAAAAAATTATTGATTGATTTTGGGTTGACTTGAAATCGAACCGAACCGAACTTATTGGATTAGTTCGATTCTCAATCACTTTTTTTAAGGAGTACAAAAAAATGAAATAAAAAATTATCGGTCTTGAATTGATCATAGAATCGGACCGAACCATTGGTCGATTTAGCCCTCAATTTCAAAAATTAAGGACCGGCGTGTGAGGATTGGTTATAAGATTAGGGGGCATACCAGCCCAATTCAGACCATTCTCACCCCTGTGACCCAGCACACCCTGCAAAGGAGATTGGACAAAAGTTCAAACTGTTCCTCTCATCCGGTTTCTCATTCGATGCTTCATCCATGTTTGCTCACCTCCAAAGATACCTACGACTGCCAAAAACTGTGTAATTTGTGGCTTGTGGTAGACTGGGTCGTCCTCGCAAGTTGTCTCCCCCACAGCAGAAATCGTGGGTTCAGATTTTGATGGCTTTTGTTGATCTTTAATTTGAGGTGAGTTCAGCAACCAAATTAATCTATTTGCATTTGCCTTACAAAAAATGACTCATAAAACATTTTCTTAAAAACGATATCTTGTAACTAAAACGTTTATAAATTGTTATCAATCATATGCAAAAACTTTTAAATCACATGTTCCTTTTCTCGTATATCGTGAAAAAATTCAATATCAAATCTTAATTCTTTAGTAAGTTTATTTTAATAGTTATATGAAAGCTTTAAATTATTATATCTCGTTCCCTACACTTAGAAATTCATACACTAGAATAAAAAATAGCTGCCTCAAAGATTGCACTTATAAATGGTTACCTATTTTTCTTTTATCTTTTTTTTTCATTTAAATACATAATTTTGACATCTTAAGAAAAAGCATTTCACAAACAAATTCATCTTTTTAGGGTTTATGAAGAGGTCGAGAAAGATGGATCAGACATCTGGCTTGGATTTCTCAAAAGAGAAAAAAGTTGCGCACAGTTTAATCAGCGTCGATCATCTGGGGAAATAGTCATCACCTCCATCTTTATCTCAGGCTCAAGAATCTCTCCTATTAAACCCTAAAACAATGTTCCAATCTGCTACGACAATGCAAAGTTCAGACCTAAAATCAAATCAGCTAAAAAGCCCAATTCCTTGTCGGCTCAAGCGAATCGATCGAGCGAGACAAAAAGGAAACTTCAATCGCTGCAAAGAAAGTCTTTTTTTCTTTTTTTTTTTTGTGGGGGAAGAGGAGTGAAATTGGATCAGAAAGACTGGCTTGGTTCCTCAACAAAGAGGAACAACAAAAAAGCGCACAGTATAATCAGCGCCGATCATGTGGGGAAATAGTCATCACCTCCAATCCTCCTCTTCCACACAAAAAAAAAAAAAAAAAACATTTCAGCAAACACTCGAACTGCATCGAATCTCGAAAGAAGCTCACTCTTTTAAGCGAATGTCTCCAATCTGCCCGATCGTAGAGCGAGAAGAAGAGCGCCCTACGAGGCAGAAGCGGAGGCAGACATGGACGAGTCTAGCGTCAGCTCATACACAGCGCTCACGGGGAGTCACAGCGCAGGTAATCAGTATTTTGACGCTTCCACGACTCGCTCTCTCAAATCAGAGGCGGCAAAAACACAAGACAAAAAGGGGAAAAAGAACAAGACGGAGAGAGAGGACACAAGGGAAGAAGCAATCGATTCCCTCTTCAATAGAATCGCCGCTGGAGAAGCTCGATCTTTCGCGGTCGTAGGCTGCAGATGGAATTGAATCAGCCCGGAACCCTCGTTTTATATAGAACAGAGGCAGAGGAGGGGCCGGCAGAAACCCTAAATCTAGAACGGCGGCTCGAGCTTGGAAAGAAAGAATTGTGGCTGGAGCATCGGCGGACTCGATTTGGACACGTGTACGGCGGATGCGCTAATGCTTCCCGAGGGGATTGAGCCCTATCCGGCCCGTGGTTCGGCGGAGAAAGAAGTCCGGCCCAATGATCCGGTAAACCCACCGTAAAAAGCCATGCGCTTCGGCTTTAATATACAATACAGTCTATAAACTTTTAATTTGTTCAAACGATCTATAAATCTTAATCGAATATGTAACGTGATCCATGAAATTTCAAGTTGTTCAATAAGAATCTCCAAATTATAGATACATATTCAACTAAGTCCCTTAATTATATTTATTAAAATATTCAACGTTGTCATTCTATTAATTTAAGTTCAGGCATAACGCCGAATATTTTCTTATAGTTTGAACATTAAAATGAATATGTACTAAAAAATTCAGTGACCATATTTAACAAATTAAAAAGTTCAAATATCACATTATGCATCAGGTTATAGTTTATGAATCATATTAAACAAATTAAAAATTCATGAATCACATTGTACATTGAACCAAAGTTTATGGACAATGTGCATTATTTCCCCCAAAAAAATTCTTGTTTCACCGGATGGCAATCCCTTTGTGGATTTAGCTCTTAAATAGATTACCGAACAGGAAATTTTAATGTCATTTCGTTTAATTCATTAAATTTAAGATTATTTTGGCCAAAATACAAACGTAGTATAGTTTAGGAGATGCTTTCTGCAATTAATCCATGCTTAATTACCAATCAGCCTTTCCCCGGTGTAGGGATGAGCTAAAATAGTGATGATCCCATGCTTAGATACCAAGATAGCATCGCTTTGTTTAATTTCGTTTAGTCAATTTCAATCGGTTTTACGCTCTCTCCACTTTGCTTTTGCTGCTAATTAATTTCATGCTTGTTCATACTGCTTATTCTGGATTGTTCATCGACAGTGCAATTTTCGTGGAAGTACCAGCAACATGTACAGAAATGTCAGGGACATCGAAGTTTGATTGGAAGCATGTGCAAGCAAAGATTACAATGCCCTCATCCTGAAACATCACCTCTGGTATCTTGAAAACTAGTCAAACACAAGATCAAATTACATGAGTTCATGAAAAAATAATGACGACAGTAGACTTTTTGTTGTAAGAAAATCTACGACGTATTGAATTTGATCCTCTGGGGAATCACGAGCAAGGTATGATAGTTGGATCCAAAGCTGTCGAGGTATCCCTATCGCACATGTCGGCTGTTATGTTTACAACACTTTCTTCCTGCATTTGAAACTCACAGGTTAGTGCTGATAGTCAAAGTGATCCGCGGTTTCATCTACTTGAGAAAGGGGGAAAGAAACAATTCATCTTGTCTAGCTCAGTGAAAGGCGCAATTTCGACTAGCAATATTGGAATGTCTGGCATGCTACATGAGTCGTCATCCTACTAAATACCGCTTGTGAGAACTGTTTTGAACTTGCGGGGGGGACAGTATAAAATTCTTCGACAGAAAAAGTTGAACACTTTACCTTGGCTAGATTCCTAAAGTAAGTAGTAGTATAGTTTCCTGTTGGGAATAAAGCTTCCGTAAGATCTGCAAGAACCAACTGAGGTTGGGAGACTGCTCCGTCGAACCAATCTTCAAATGTACAAATCCCAAAAACAAAGAAAATTGTATTAGCGCCTTCCCAGAAGACAAAGTACTATATATCACTCAAATAATTATGTTCAATAAATCAAACACTTTGGAGTGATTCTTGTTCTCCTTTTTTTGTTGACAGTAGTCTTTGAGTGCCCAATAACTTATTGCATATAGTTACTTCTTGCTAAAATGTCAAAAGTCGAGCGAGTTTAGACTGTACTGTTATTAATCACGTTCTTTCTCGGTAGGAGTTTGTTGCAACCCTATCTAGATAAAAATGGGCTACTTTATTACTTACCAAGAGTGTTGCTGGCGTTTTGCAATCTTTTATCATATCTCCACAGGCTTTGATTTGCAAGAAATGCAAAACAAGAAGTATCTGCGACTCCTACGTTCTCAACAAAAGTTGACATTGTGTAGCCGGTGGGATCGAAAGTGTTTGTTCCATCGATGACCACATCGACAGTCTGTTTACACCAGCAAGGGAATTGACCAACTTAGAAAATAAACAGCGACGCAGTTATACTTCATGCACAAATGGAGTTTCTGCTATTTGATGGAATTATAATCTCAGATAAAGCATGAAGCAAAAAGGTGAGGGATCTAAAGTTCTCTGGGCATGGACTTACGCATAAGATGGCATGCAGTTGCTCCAAATCATCAGGATTGGAGGTGTTGTAAGTGATCTTGCCGATCGATTCATCTACATTCTCTCCTCCAGCATCCTCTACATACTGTTTCAAAACATGACTCATATGAAATAAATTGGTGACTAAGTGAAGAAAAGGAGAGGAAGCATTTTCAATTTAAAAGTAAACCAACATCTCCAAAAGCGAAGGGGGCTAAAAAATATAACAACTTCATCTTCTGTCCTTAGTGCGTTGCTAGTAAAAGCAGAGTTCCTTCAAGTACATCTGCCTATTTTGTAATTGAAAATTTTGTTGGCTTTTGTAACCATTCTTGCAATGGCTAGACTAGCATTTGTGCATGTCTTTGAACTTTACAAGATTCAAGGCTGCCTTTAGTAAGGCGCAGTTCTTGTTTTAGGAAACCAATTCCCATCATGAGGTACCTTCATTTTGAGTGTTTCCGTGGTAAAGGACCATATATTCTGCAAATAAAGAGCAAATTCTTGTCAGTGACATGTCAAATTGAAGGAGTGTTCGATCTGGACTGTGTTTAGTTAAGATTGATCTGTGCAGCTTGTTTTTTAATAATACTTCAGAATTGGAACGCCATTTTATTTGTGTGATCTGGAAAGTTAAAAAGCAGTAAAAAGCCTTGATGAGATTATACAAACATCATTGTACTCCATCCAGGCAACTGTTGGTTTGACTGATGAAGCTTTGCTTGCAGCAACCCTGGCCAGGCACAAATAATTTTCTTTAACCTAGAAAGATAAGCGGAAATGAGATGACACTTCATAAAAAATCAGAATTTCGCAGCTCAATAATCCATGGAAGATGCATGTGAAAATTCTCTCTTTACTACAGCAGAGTTGTACAGATGGAGTGCGAGTACTTACAGCATTATACACTTGATTGGCTTTATATTCCAGGTTAGCGTAAACTCCAAGGTACTTGATCCATTCTGCTCTCTGTTATTTCCATCCATAGAGAGAAAGTGGGAATTGGATTGTACTAATTAATGGAAAAAAGGAAGTATAAACATGAATCATCAATGATAAACTCTCTCACCTGCAGAGGAAGGCTTTCGCTGGTAGGAGCAAATGATGCAAAGTTACAAGCTTGTGCTAGATCAGTGTTGCTAATAAAATTTGCCGAGAATTGCTGAAATTGCTGAGGATTGCTCTTGTTAATCATCTCAGCTCCTCCTCCTTCGCATAAATTTAGTACACATGGAGAGGCAACGGAGTCTGCTGTTATGCCTTTTAAGCTCCCAAGTAAGCCTAATAGCTGCACATCAAGTAGGCCTTCTAAAATGGATATCATAATTTGTACTCTTTTTAGATCGTGAAAACACCAACTTGGTTTGACTCTGATTCCAGAGAACCGATTAATGCTTACCTCGAAGAAGGAAACTGCAAGAAAAGAAGGAACATGAGAAGAAAGCGATGGTTAGATAAGACAATTTGACATACCAAATCTAGATGACATAACTGTGATGATGCAGCGCTGGATTTCTAGTATCTTTCTTTCATTTTGTCCCATCTTGTTATGTGATTGTTTCTGATGTATGTAGTTTCAACAAGAAAGAAGATCAACATAGAGGCAACTGCAATTTAAACATAAGATGGACAAGAGAGTTTAGGCCAATACCTGGAAAAAGTTCAGCATCTACTGAATAGTTCGATAAGGGAATGATGAATGATTTGATCCTGGAAGTGCAATATTTTGTCCTGGATGCCATCCTTGAATTATCCTGTCATATATTGTGTAAGGGAGTGTTAAACTAATTTCTTAAGAAAAGTAACTGCCTATCTGGAGGAAATTTTTCGGTAGTATCTCTATTTTTAGCAGTTGGTGAACAAGATGAAATGTTGATAAGGTAGCTTAATCTCATTTTATATGATATTTACTCGATACTTAGAAATAGGATACTCCTAAAACAGGGCATCTGTCACAAGCTAAACAAGCGAAAAAATCCAATTAACTTGGACCCTCCCTAAAACCTTTCTAGCGACTAAAACTGTAGTTTAAGAGCCAACCCCGCGCTGAAATTTTGCTGTAAAGCTATTTAAACTAATGCTGTCACTAGTTGAGCAAAAGCTTGTATTCGTGGCGATAATGTCCTACTGAGACCGATGGATTATGAATTTGAGTGAGTATCCTTGTTTTCTCTGTTGATTCACCCAAAAACAGTTTCAGAAAAAGGAAGGTTTCAGAAAAAGGAAAAGAAAAAGAAAAGCTCTCTTTCAGCAAGGATGCCCGGCGAAACAGAGACCTGAATGAGGAGGTAGCTCCTGGTGTCAATGGCATTCTTGATGACTTTGAAGGTCTGTCCGTAGTAAATGTGGAAGTTCACTGCGTCCTCCACCCTGGAGATGTTCACCTTCACTGTGGATGCTGCGCTCAGGCCTTGAAGACATCCGCAACCGAGGAACCAGGCCGCGACCAAAAACCTTTGTAACCAGGAAACTGAAGAAGAGGATGACGGAATCATGGTGGACGTTGGAGAGGAACGCAGAAAAGAACGAGACCCTTTTTCAGGCAGGTATATATGATGCAGCTGCTATCTGATTTTGCACTTCAGCGGAAGTACTTATACATGGCTCTGAATTCAAGTAGTGTCCAAATTGAAACTTGGCTGTTCGACCATGTTTATACGGACACTGATCGATGCTGATAAAACATAGTTTAAGAACCGCAATGAAAAGATATGCAGCTTTAAGAAAGTGATGGACGCTTATGTGATGTGAGGTGGGGTATCCGATACGACTTTGGGCTGTGAATGATTGGGGAATGAACTTGTTGGCACTTGGCATGTGAGTGTGGCTATTTATTAATGGTAAAACAGTTGGCCACCCGTGAATGGTACTTGTCTCTTCTCTTCATCTACTTCCTCTTTGTTCTCACTTCTCTAATCCCTTCACGCCTTTGCCTTTGCCTTTGCCTTTGCCTTTACCATCCTTTCTGCCCTCTTTCATCCCATGTGCTGTGCACCTCCTGCTCCACTTCTTACACATTGCCTAAATCTAAGCGAGACCATTGCATTTCTGAAAAATTGCAGACACCGACTTTCTTTTTTGAACTGTTGTTTTTGTAATCTTCTCAGTGAACCTGATGATACGGCCCCCCTTTTTGTTGGCGGCTAGCAACTCAGCTCCTTAGTCTTTTGATTCTTGGCCCAACCAGACGATCTGGTCCAGTTAGTCGGAGACCTCTGGGTTGCAGTATCCATCCCTTTCCTTTATAGGGCTCGGGATTAGTCTTTGATGTATGAGTAGTGACAGACAGCGAGAGATTACATATGGTTTTCCACAAGGCCTTTTCAACTTTATCACCCATTTAAGTGTGTAAGTGGGGCGACTTAGTGTTAAAATTATATGGTTTGGCTTTTACACTTAATTTAGAGGGAGTGATTAAAAGGGAAGAGAAATGATTTTGAAAATGATCGTGTGTTTGGACGGAACGATGAAGATGGAGGGAGAAGAAAGCAAATGATTGGAAGGGATTAATGCAACCGGTTTTATGTGACTTGACATATGCCGCCTAATCCGTTTTGATATAGGGGGAGTCGGAAGGATATATGCAACTCATGTAAAGGTATTTAGACCATTTTGCATGCATTTCCATCTTTTCCCTTGACATCGAAATAACACCTCAACTCGTTTTCTCCATTTATTCTCTCTCTAAATTATCTGATTATTTCCATTTCCTCCTAATGATTTCCATCTAGAGTGAGTGTTAGTCCTTTTTGGACTTTTAGTTTTATCCGGTATTTATCATATCCCATCAATAAAATACATGGATATTAATCGTGAGTATGGAAAGTTCTAAAATGTTTTCTTATTTAGAGGGACCAAAAAGGCATTACCATTTTCAAGTTATCCCAGATACATCCTCAATTCTTTTCCCACCAAGTCAATCCACAAAATCATGATTGATTTATCCACCTAAAATTTCACATGTTGTCGTCCATCATCAGTAAAGGGGAAAGCAAATACTGATTCACGGGTTTCAATGCAGCTTCTTCCCTATCCCAGTACAGGACGATCCATCCCGTGACGGTGGACTCCTTTTTGGCTTTATAATGATTGGATCGTGTCTGGCTTTACACATGTCGGTAAATTGAGCGAATCGACCAATTGCGTGGAAAAAAGAAAAGGTCATGAGTGGAAAGTTGGGCTAGCTTGTACAGTTGTATGTGTATTTTAGATGTATATGCAACAAGATGCTCGTGCATTACACGGGTCCAAGACCGTATTTTTTATATTGCTTGCGAATTTTCACAAGAGAAATATATTAATACGTAGAAAACTATAACAAAAATCCGACTGTAGTATTTAATGAATAATATTATAAGCGCATGTAATATTTCAAGTGCATTAATACCACGAATCAAAACGAAACACAAAAGTATAAATTAAGAATGTAAATTCCCGTTTCTCGACAGATTGCATCTATTTCGTTGAGATCCTCACATTTGTGCTATTGATTTTGTGCAGAAAAGGGGAGCAAATTATTCGTGTAGGATTTTTGATTAAAATTTTCCTTTTTCTCTCCACCGTTTGCTTGCTCTTCTCTACGGAGGGGTAGGAAGAATGGAACAGATTATGCTCCTACTTTATAGAGATTTAGAGGTAATTTCTTTGAGATCATCGTTCACTTCCTTATATTTCACTTTCCTTTTTTTTTTAAGGAAATTGTCCCTTTTATGTTTGGTAACCGTTTAATGTCCACCTCTGTTTTGGCAAGAGTTAGCGGATAAATCATTATCATGACAATATATCACAAGGAGAATTGTTGGACAAATTACGAAAATGTGCAATATTCCATTTGTAGTTGTTCCGAAATTATTGATATTTGTTTCCCCAAGAATGCATAACTGGAACTCCCTTGTTTTATATTTAGATTTAAGCTCTATGAAAAATAACTTGTAGGAAAATATTTTCTGAATTTTCCGACGTTCATTTCACAAAAATAAACTAATCAAGAAAAAAAAAATTCGTTATTGGAAAATACATTTTCCCATTTTAATAGCTTCTTTCACCCCCACTTTCTTTCGCCAAACAAATTTTCATTTTGTTTTTTTTTTTTTTTTTTTTAAATGAGTTTTTAATTTTTATTTTTCTTTATTTCTTTTCTTTCTTTCCTTCTCTTGTTATTCTTTGGCCTTGGCTAGTCGCCAACCATGGCAGCGAAGCTCACCATCGGCTGGTCAATGGCCGCCCATTGTCGTCGTCAATGACCGGCCAGGTTGAAGAAGAAGAGAATGAAACAAAAAATTAAAAATTAAAAATAGATTAAAAAAATAATAAAAAATATTGAAAATAGATGCATGTAGGAAAATATTTTCCTTACCAAACGGATGAAAATATTCTCTAATTCATTTTCGAATTTCGGCTGAACAATGGAAAATATTGTTGTTGTCCTAGAAAATTGCTTCCTGAAAATTTTCTAAAATATTGCATTTTTCATGAAACGAACAGAGCCTTGGAATATTCACATATTCCTTTGTTTTCTAGCGAAACCTTAGTCGCCAACAATTGCTTATTATATTTGCCGATTTTGTTAACTCTTATTTGGTTGTATCATGATTATCGGTCGGTTTTTATTACTCAAATTACCGTGTTATATGGATATTCACGTCACAGTATTGAAATATTAATAGCCCTTTAGTTTAATGTCTTATGAGAATTAATTGACATTTAGTTAAGTTGAGCATGATATAAGTTGCAATAAAACTTTAATAAGATATCCTATTGGGAAATTTCAAATAAGAGCTTGAAATGTCCTCGTATTCTCTGAAGTAGACATTATTTTAAATAAGAGTCTAAATTAATTATATCAATCTTTAAAAATGGCTTAAAATGGTCATGGTTGTTTTAAAAAAGGGCCTAGTCTTGCCAGCCACCAAAAAATTCCAACCAATCGGGAATATTTTAGTCCAAATACAAATAAAGTTAAAATTAAAATTAAATTAATTTTTCTTTTAAAAAAAGGAAAAGCACCATTGCCCCATCACTAGTGGGCCAACGGCAATGGCCAATAGGGTCATCAGCACTTGGGCCCTCACCTTGATCTAGCGAGGGTCGCCTACCCTTGCCCAATGCCCCAAAACCTTGGCAGCGAGCTTTAAGGGTGCTGGGTGAGGGCCAAAGACCCTCAACCGGACTAGGGTGAGGGTGAGCAACCCTTGCCCAGATCTGGGAGAGGGCTCCCGCCCTCTTCCATCTGTAGTAAGGGCTTGTTGGCCCTCAACAATAGTCGCTGGCCCTCACCTAGGCGGCCACCATCGCCCCACTAGCAATGGGACAACGGCTAGCCCTCTTGCCTATGTTTTGTTTTTTTTTTTTTTTTATAGTTTTTATAGTTTTTTTAATGAAATGCAAAAATTAAAAAAGAAAAAAAAATTAGAAAGACAAAATTGCCCTTCACCACATGATGAGTTCAAACCCCTCTTTGAGACTGATATGGTTACTTCATGCCCTTATTTGAAATAAGATCCATTTCAAATTCTTATTTAAAAAAGTAAGGACACTTCGAGTTCTTATTTGAAATAATATCCACTTCAGATCTTTATTTGAGAAAATAAAGACATTTTTACCCTTATTTGGAAGTGTGACACAAATTATACTTTGAACTTGTTGATGTTGTAAAAATTAATTAATTTTATCTATTAGTTTGCTAATATATATATTTTTAATTTCTAATGTTTCTTTATTTGTAAATCATGTAATATAGTATTTGACAATGATGATATAGCAGTTTTTTTTTTTTTTTACATTGTTCAACTCTTAGTGAGTATCTTATTTAGCACAACTTTAGCACATTAAGTATATCATCATATTTTTTATTTGTCAAATATAGACTACCTTATTATAAGAAATGTTTGTATATTGTCCGACTCTTATTGAGCTTCTATTTAGCACATATATTTTACATATTCATATATAGATTTGGTAAATGTGGTTTATTGGCTTATATAATTTTCTTAATGGTTAGTTAATATCATTTATTAAGGAAGTACGATTATCATGATCGGTTTCCATGTAACTTTTCAATAACAACAAATCATCTCTCTTTTCAACAAAAAAAGAAATAATCATCTCTTTTTATGCATTTCATTATATTTATTGTTAGAATATACAGTCATGTAATAGAATCCTCTAAACATATATCTCCTTTTCTTCTAAGATGGGTATATTCAGAATAATCATTATTTGCAAAGCAAGTCATATAATTTTTTATGATGATGTATTTTTTTTACAGATCTTTAATACTATTGATTTCTCAAATATGAGTCCATTATGAGATTGAACCTTTGATATCATTATCTCTCAAATATTATGTTAATATTATTTATTTGTCAAATGTGAGCCCGATATGAGATTGATCTTTAATATAATACGTGTCAAATATGATATAGGTGTTCCTACATCGTTACATTCTTTCATAACCTTGTCATGAACAATAATTTAAAAACATATAACATAGAAGTGTGCCAAAATAGAATCTATAAATACATAACTATTCTTTGTTTTACATTTTTGACCAAAATATGCATAATGTTATTAGAGCATTATGAATAAGAATATATGAAAATTATCAATTACAAATTAATTATCAAAATATGCATACGAATTGGAGATGCAGAATTAGATATTGGTTAGGTGATCGTGAAAAATAAGTTACTAGATAAAACTTACACTCAACGTATCACATGGCTTTGACACACGCACAAAAAACTTATTCTCTTAGGTGAAGATATCTCTAGTCCTCAGGGCCCACTCTAAAAATGCTAAATGTGTTCACATGAATATGGTTAGGAAATAGACATAAATAGGGAACAATGCGGTAAACTTTTCATACATCATACTAAATTTTACAACAATTTCCTAATGTCAACATTAGGCCCATTGGTCGGATTGGGTAAAAAATGTCCAATCCAAATTGATTCATTTTTTATGCAATACAATTTCAACAACTCATATTTGAATGGGACTCCACTCATACCCTGCTCAACTTGGGCTCCAATTCTTAGCAATTTTCCTCCTTAAATTGTTATCTTTTAAGATTGGGCAACTCCATGGATCGGCTCACCGAGCAATGGAGGGAGCTTAGGTGCTCAAGTCGGGTCATGGGCTAGGAGTTTACTTGGCACATGAGCAACATGGAGATGCGGGTGAGTGCCTCGCTAACGCAGACAAAAACAAAGAGTTTTTAGAACCAAGAATCGGTTGGTTTTGGCCCCCATGGGTTGACACGAGCAACTAGGGTCTTGACCTAGCCCCCCTCTTTTGTGGGACCCTAGCCTAACCATCAAGGAAGTAAGCTTGGCCACAATGGACTCAAGTTGGGTGCTGGTCACTTTGGTGTAAAGCCAAGTACTTGGACATCATGGCCACTTAGGGCTTAGGCTTGGCCTCTAAAGACACAACAATCAAAGAATTGAGCTTGGCCTCAACAGACCTAAGCGTGCCTCAATGGATCCGAGGCAAGTGCTAGAGACTTCAGTACGAGAATAGAGTACCTTCCATGGCCATTGGGTATCCAAAACGGGCACCATGGTCTTGGCATGAGCCTTGAGAAACCTGGGCCAAGCCTTCGTGGACCTAAGTATAAATATTGAGGTCTTAGACTTGGCCTCAAGGGAATTGGACCCATCCACTATGGACATTGGCAAGTTGATTAAGGAGTTGAGCCTGGCCACGATGGACTAGGGTCAAGCACCGGTGACTTGGGCACAAGAGGCAAGAACCTAAGCATAACCACCGAGCACCCAGGCATGAGATCCTAAGCTTGCCCTTAAGGGATTTGGGCCCAGGCTTGACTACAAGGAACTAGGCCCGGCCTCATTGGACAAGGCCAAGTGCTAATGCTTAGGCGAGGGAGTTGGGTACACAAGCATGGCCACTAAGGACCTCAACACCAGCACTGAGGTCTCGAGCCCAAGCTTGATGTAACTAGGCTAGTCATTGAGGAATTACGCTTCACTTCAATGGCCCCCAAGCGGACGCTAGTGATTTGGGTGCGTGAGTTCCTAGGCAAGGCCACTAGGGAAATAATCATCAAGGAACCGAGGCCTTGGGCCTAGCCTTGGTGTACCCAAAAAGGTCATCAAGGAACCGAGTTCAATCTCGATGGACCCTTGCTGGACACCGGTGGTTTAGGCATGGGAACCGAGTACCAAAGCATGATCACCAAGAACTTAGACACAAACACAAAGATCTCGAGCTTGGCGTTCATGGACCTGGGCACAAGCACTCAAGTCTCGGGCCCAGTCTCAAAGAACCTAGAATGAGCGATGGAGGAATCGGGCCTGGCCTCAATGGACCTGTTTTAACCCATATTTTAAATTTTAAATAACTCTTATTTCACCCAACTTAATAAATATGAGTTAACATATGTGTTGATGGCTCCATTTTGCTACCTCTAGTGAATACATCGTCAACGGTATCTTTCTCGGAGTTACAAAAAAACAAAAGACTAACATCCTCGATACAGACTTTCTCTCAATCTTAAGTTCACGTATCCTGCGGGTCTAGCATGTCTCAACCAAACCACTCTGACTTTGCCCAGTGACTCGCTGAATAAATCTGCTAACTGCTAGCTCTACTACTTTCGCACATGAAGCGAAGCACGAACGATTTTCTTCTAATCCTCTACGAACGAAATGATGAATTCATTTCAATATTTTTGTCCTCTCGTGAAAAATAGGGTTTGATGCAATGTGAAGACTAAAGAGTCACTTGCTGATCTCAAATTAAGTGAACCAAAATGGGAGCCGAAGTGATGCATGGTGAGATCAACCCATGATACTCGAAACTCTCTGAAAGAACACCGTCATTGAAAGAACAGTAAAATGAGACTTCACTAATGTAGAATGTATATGATTCGGTTACAAGCTGTATCATCTTAAACATGTGTTTAACTGGAAATGAAAGAACAAATGCATTTGACCCCTAAGTAAACCCAAGGCTAGCTTAAGCCTTCCAATTAGTTGACTTGACACCAATAAAATTTCAAGAAAAAAATAACAGACATTTCAGTATTCAAGAGTGAGTATGTTTTGGTTAGCCCAAACACAAGAAAGAACCAAAGCAATTGTGAGGCAGAACACTGTCTTCTTCCAATGCAACCTGGTATTCCCATCTCCATCAATGGTGATCGATGTAGAATTTTCTGACTTGTCATTCCATTTGATGCTTGCTGTTTTTCTCATTCTCCTCATGTTGAAATTGCACTCTTCAATATGCTGTGCATCTTTTGTTGCCGTGATGCTGTCATCTATTAATATTTCATACTCCACATCCTCCCCAAGATAAATGAGATGTACCAAGAATAGTGCAAACATACAGACGATCGAGCTTCCGAATTTCATGCTTGGAATGATGGAATTCTTCATGCCAACAAACTTTCCCCGTGCAAAGGACTTGAATTTTCTCACATTAGAATCTCGGATGAGTTCGCACCTCCTTTTTGGATAGGAGCTAGTGAAGGGCAAGTCATTTAGTATCATTCCCTGGTTGAGACTTTGAACCTTGACCACTTGTGATGGCACCATTTGGTGGAAGATTGTCTCCGCTGCCTGTCGAGTTGCGACGAACATGCCATGATTTACTTTTACTTCCTCGACAATCTCGAAGCTCAGAGAATTCGAGTAATCGTCAACATGGCCGTCATCCAGAAAGTCTCCATTCCGATCTCCACTGATGAAGTCAAGAGGAAAATCACCCCTCTCTTCATCTTCAAGTAGTTCCTTGTAGCTGCTACTGGGCAGTATTTCTCCTGCAACAAGAGGATTTTATAGGGGAATATTGAGACGAGAAAATTCATTTCATGGGCACAAAATCGAAGGGGAAAAGAGAGAGGTCACGCCATTGTACCTTGAGCTTCTTCCTCTCCACATCTCTGAAAGTTTGAAATGTTTTCGACTGGAATTACTTTGTTTTCTTCTCCAAAAGTCTAGTTCATATAGAAAAAAAAAACACTTAAGTATCAATTGATATGATAAAATAGATGACTATTGCAACCTAGCATTAGACGCTAATAATAACATTACCTTCTCCATATCTTTGTTTGACATTCCCACCCATCTCAAGTTCTCCGACGCCCCCTGATCCATTTTGAAGTCCTCCATCCAGTCGCCAATCTCCACATTTCGAGCGTTCAGATCGCTGCACGATTTATCATTGTATCTCGCAAAAGGAACATCACTAATGAGGTGACAATAAGCGGTCTCTTTCCCAGTGCTGAAGTTGAAATCTTCCATAGCAGTGTAATTTGCATCCCAAGAAAATAAAGGGTTGGATTGTTGTATCAGATCCTGAGATGCCTGTGCGACAGAGAGAATTTCTTGCAAAATATCACACTTAGTTGTGTTTTCTTGTGTCAGAGACGATTGCGGAATTTGGGAATGAACGAATCCATCTTGAGCGTGGCTTTCCATTCTCAATGGTGGAATTGAAAACCGATGCTGCAACCTAGCACATTCTAGAGCTATATCGACCTGCAAAAGAGACTACACGTTGTAAAAAATTTCTACGAGGGAGCTTAGTGAACAAGGAAGATTACAACTAAGGTATTGCTTGCTTGCTTAATTAGTCAGGATGAAACTATTCCTCGTTGATAAAGTTTGAAGTTTAATTGCTGTACCGATTAGAAATTTCGCAGTTTGATTTTTATATTAATGTTTGAGTACTTTAATAAACTAAAATATGCACTATGGGAATTCACTTGATTAGCATAACCAAACAGTGGACGATTGATCAGGTAAGGAAAAATGCCAACTCTATAGCATCCAAATGTCAAATCGCATCTTAATCTATAGCTTTTGGACGTATTGATCGGGATTGAATAATATTATGCAATGATAACCAAAAACTAAATAGGAAAATGAGCATTACCTGAGATGGAGGATATGATAGGGCACCACGGTTTGAGAAAGAGGGAGTAGGAAATTGAAATGTATCTTCATGCTGAGGCTGAACCCACTTGGCTTCATGTGGTGGATACTCATCAAATGCTGATGGCTCATTCATGATGCTTGGTGAGCAAGTATTCAACGAAACCGAGTAATTATCTGTGCTCTCCATGTCGTCACATCTGCTCTCCAAAAACAAGTCGTCTGATCTTTGGCTCACAGTCAAATTCATAGAGCTGCTACGCTCACCAACTTTCATGCACACCGCACTCTTCTTGAAAACTCGACATAGCGCATACGCATCCTGTAAAATTACTTGAAATGATAAAGCTTTGGAAAAGAAGAGGAATAAGGTACATATCATCAAGGGGTTTTCTTATTTCCCCCTTCAAGAAAGCAAGAATTAGGTGAAGATGCATAACGCATGTAATGTGAGGTAATGGGCTTTTACCTGTAAACCAGAAGCATTTTCGCATTCCCTCTCGTCAAGGCGATATTCATGCATGACCCAATCGGTTCGAGCACCATGCGGAGCTCTTCCACGATAATAGACCAATGTCTTCTTCATGCCCACAGCACGGTTTTGAGAATTCACCTTCCGATCTTTTCCTGTAGCCTTCCAATATCCCGCTTTGGTTGCACGATTGGTCCTTGACCCGTTTGGGTACTTGCGGTCACGAGGGCTGAAGAAATACCATTCAAGATCCTTGCTTGGTAGCAAAGATTTCCCTACAACATATTTGCAATCATAGAGTCAGATTTATCAACGTTTACAAGCCTAGCCAATTCTTGCACAAAGTTTCCACAGACTTACTTTTGTTTCTTCGTATCTAAGTATATTTGTATTGAAACATCTGTATGTATGTTTAAACGCAGCAATTACTACATAGAAACGAGGGATCACATGTGCTCTAAAGTTGATCGCGCAGGGACTGGACTGCAGATCTAAAATTCCATGAGTAATTTCCAAGTACTTTACACATCTGATCAAAGCTAAAGAGATGAAAAAGAAGAAGAAAGATCGACCCAGATGGAAGTAAAATTCGAGAAAAGATGACATCCGACGAGTCACTCTCTCTTTTCCTCACCCAGCTTTTTGACTTGGTCTCCCACATACTTTGATCTTTATATTCGCCATATAAACCCTAAAGATGAGGGACCATGCACTTTAGTGCCACATAACGATTTCTTTTCACACTTGAGGATGAATAAAGGCCCATTAGATATTTCATAGGGAAGCTTTGGATATTTGACTGACCTAAATAAAATAAAGCATGTTGCTCTCGGGTAATACTATACAATCGTACGCCTTATCAAACTTAAATGACATGAAGAACAGGCACGTAACAAAGACGGTTTCAAAAAGCATTTTTTTTTTTCATACAACTCCATCAGATTGCTTTCTGTTTAGAGAGATGTTCAATGTAGAACCATAAGGATATTCATTTGTCAACAAGATCCCAAAAGTATAATGCTATGACGAAGATATTATCAAGGGGAGCTGTTTGCAATATTGAAAATAAATGCCTCGCACCTCTTTATAATCTATTAATTTCATCACAATTTTCTCCAAAGTAAAGCACGTAAGACTTGGAAAAACTCAGTCGTACCTATTGAAACGATTCCGTGTCGGAGTGATTAGCAAAGAAAAAAGGAAAAGTAGAATCCAGAACTTGGTAATTTGATCCAACCTTGTGGAAAAAGTAAGGCACATTAAAGACTTGTGAACACATTCAACTTTAGAAGTCGAAGGAGACTAAGTAATGCATATATTTCTGTACTTTGGCTTCTACAATTATGTTTTTGACACAAACCATTCACCGATTAAAAAGTCTCGAATCTAAATACCTGGTAAGTCCCAAGGTTCGCACTTGTAGAGGTCAACCTCCGGGATGATCTCTAACTCGATCTTGCGGCCGTTTATTTTCCTATTCAGATAGTAAGCCACGAGCTCTTCGTCCGTGGGGTGGAACCGGAAACCAGGAGGCAATGCAACAGGAGCCATCTCTCTACTTCTCTCCTTGATCCGGACCTTCTCCTCTCTGAATAATCAATCTCCCTATGTAAATCTATGGAAGAAGAAAACAATGAGCCAGCCTCGTACCAAACAAAAAAGTGGAGAGACTGGTTGATGCTAATCGTGTATGTGATTAACAACTGTACAGTGCAGCCTCTGCAAAAGAAAGAACAAATTTGCTTAGTTCAATGATTTGATGATAAGTACGTATGAGCTAACACCGCCCCGGGAAGGGGGGGGTGGTTGTTGTTGTGGAGAGAGAAAGAGACCTTGGTCGAGAGGAGATGATCCAGGAACAAAGAAAGAGAGAGAGAACCAAGAGGCTGCAAATGATAAGAGAGATAGAGAGAGAAGAGAGGGACGGATTGAGTTGAGAAGGTATAAGATATATGAACTATTAAGAGGACAAAAGAAAGAGAAAAAGTGAAGCGGGGAGCTGCCACCCCTGCTTTGCTTTTTCTTTTCATTTATTCTATTTTATTCTTATTTTATCATTATATTATTATACTATTGCCCTATATTGACTGATTCTCATTATCTTTCTTGTCAAGCCTCTCTCTCTCTCTCTCTCTCTCTGCACAGACACTGCCCAAATTATATGCCATACTTCATTCTCGCCCTTTCTTGGATTCTGTGTTATTCCACGTTTTCTTAACCGACTGCGACGCTGCAATATGACCTCTATTTCATGCAAAAAGTTGGGTTAGGGAGAGGAGCCAAACAACCGGCAGATGACTCGGACAAAGAACTCAAACCGAAAAGATAGAATCAAACATTTTGACAGCACCGAGGTGAAGGAATTGGCGGCGGCGTTCCAATAGAAGAACTGTCCCCTTCCCTTGCTCTTACCCCACGTCTCTCTTTACTCTCTACTTTCAGTTTCTATCAATAAATAGAACCTTCTGTCCTTCTGTATTGTGCTGTTTCCCATGTGAAAGCTTGATTGGTAATCTCCAAAATGGCAATGTTCCTCACAAATACAACTGTTCAAAAAAGATAAAAGTGAGTTTTCAAGGACGCTTTGTCTGGATCCCATGCATGTGGCCACTGCCCAGTTGGATTGCCATCTTCTCTATTTGGCATGAGTCTTGCGAGGATGTCCATCAGCAAACTAATATCCTAGGGTTAAAAACAATGCGCAACATCAAACTCAAAGCAAACCAAAATGGCTATAATCCAATGTTAGCCACCCTTTGCATCCTAATTTTAATATATGTCACCTTCTTTCGCAACTATTAATCATAAGCAAAACCATCCCTAACTTAAAAGGTCACCACTTTATATGGTCACATCTTAGCATTCTTTTTAGAGCTTGACCCCTGCAAGTCAAGTCATGGCGGCATGAATGATGGGAGTTGTGCCACCTAGAGGATGGAGAGATTGAGAATTTTTATCGATAATTCATGGATCATGATTTTCAGTGACTAGGCTATTAGAGCTTTTGGTGATTAAAAAGCTAGGTGTAACTACTGTTGGGGGCATTTGATTATGTCAATCTACCCCTTGAATTGAAAGGATTCATATATTGACCTATCCGTTGTACCAAATTGTAGATGAAGGAAAAGAGCTTCTCTCTAGTATCACTTCCCTATTGCACCGTATCCAATCGCATTGGAACCTCACAAATTCAATCCAATCAAAGCTCTTATCATAAATGTCAACCGAGAAAGGAATGATTATTTTTTACCTTTCAAATAATTAAGTATGACCATCTAACTATTAACTAGCTACTTTTAGAACCATCGAGCATACTAACTCGTGATATAAAAGCGTCTCACCCACTTCTATAATGTCCTAAATGCTACCATGCTGTTAGCACACTACATTACGTAGAGGGTATCAAAATTTACTGTTGGATAAGGAGTAAACTAAATAGTTATGTCTCAAACTAAATATTGAGTTATTATTTGTAATGTGAGATTCTTGCAGTAACAAGTATAAGGGGTAGTTCCTCTGATCGTTTCTCCTATCCTATCATTTTAAAAAAATTGATAAAACTCACTAATCTAGATTAATATTCAATTTCCATTTGTAACATTTCTGAAACTCTCTCCATGTCATACTTGTAAAATGCTCATAACTCCATAGACAGTAAGTGAGATAACTTTAACATCACTTCTTGTAATGGCCCACAGTCAGTCAAACTTTGGAAAGGGTTGGTAGAAATTGCAATTGACTTAGTGTTAATCTTCGGTAGTCAAAAGTCAAAAGTGAAAAGTCTTATAATGACATTCATTAAACGTTCATCTTTTGAAATCACATTACGACCATATTATATTGCCAAGTGATATGACCTTATACGAAAGACTTTCTCTGCATGGCTGACATTGATTAAGAATTTCGCCAATCTCCCGTTTTAGCGCATTAATCCCCCGGTTAGCGAAATGGTTTTCTGCCCTAGGAAAATAAACGAAGAAAATGAAAAAGAACCTCGTTTTAGGAAGCTCCGATCCTGATACGAGGGTCCACGAGATCGCATGTGGGACCTGCTTTTGCCACGTGAAGGGGAGGCGCTCCACGTGGCAAGACAGGATTTCTTGCGTCCTCTCTCATCCTTTTCCCTTTCCGATGCCCAAGCGCAGGTGGGTCCCCCCCACCCTCCATCTTTTCCTTTTACATCAATCAATCTTTTGGTACCTTTCCCTTTGCTCGAGTTCATATCCTGATGCCTTCACCGTTACGGTCGGTTGGGTTTCTGTCGTCATAATCACTCACAAACCTAGGGTTAGGCGCATATATTATCAAACTATATACTAAGATAAACAGTTGTTCCTTTTTCTTGTCGCGAAAGAAAGAAGTGACGTCCTGTAATGAAATTCCCCATGTATAGATCACCTTATACGTAGGACAAAGAATATGCTTGTCGTATTTGTTGCTAGACATAAGTCAGGTTTTCATTCCTCTCCCTCGCTGTGTAAGGAATTGCCTTATTTCTAAGTTTTCACTGTGGTTTTTACACCCCCCCCAAAAAAAAAAAAAAAGTTTTCATTGTGATGTATTAGATTTTTTGCCTACTCTTTCGGTGGCAAGGTTAATTATCAAGAAGTTCACGATTCTTTAAATTTCCACGTTGATTTTTCTTCTAATTCAGAACAATGACAAGCCGCAAAACAAGACCTTTTTTTAAATAATGTTTTATTGATATTTAGTTTAGATATTTTAGTTAATTTAATTTTTATTTTTCTTCATTACGAAAAGGCCAGAAGGATTATTCATTTAATTGTCAAATCGAGGGTAGAAGAGAGATTTCATTCAAAAGATGAGATGAGCATACAAATTTTCACCTTAGAGGTCATGTGCATCCTACATGCTACCAGAAAACATAATGGAGAATTAATGGCTAAAACAAAAGTTATAGTTGGCATTGTGTATCAATTGAAAGCAAAGGTGTTCGGTTTCCACGTCTCAGGTCCCACCACGAAACTAGGAACTAAACCCAAGGGACCGATTCTTAGTTTCCGAAACCAATGACTAGATTGGACTAACCCAAGTGGTCGAATAAAAGCAATCAAGTTCAAAGGAGAGAATATCTCAAAGAGACCCAAAGAAAGGGAAAGACCGAAAAAGAAGAATAGGTCTGAGTATCGTGGGGCAAAGAAAAGATCGAAAGAGGAGAAGAGGCGTGCTTAAGACATATAAAAATCAATAAATGACAAAGAATTGGCCTGGATAGTTTTGTTCGATCTAGTTATTTCTTGGAATCGGGAACCGAATTGTCTAGACACTAGTTCAACTTTTAGGAAATAGGAACTGGACTAACACCCTTGAAAATCGGACCAATTGGCTATTTTGGTCCATTCCGAGCAATTCTAAGTTTGATTGGTCCATCTTGCCAACCCCCTGTTGAAAGTTTAAGGGCAAAAGTACACTACTTTCAAAGTTCACGCATACCACAAAAAATAAGGTCGGCTGGAGTCACGTCTTCTTTTATTATTTTCTGTTTTTTAGCTTTATAAGTTTAAGCTTCATATAGTATGAAAATCCTAAATGCTCATCTGTATAAATCGACGGTTACGGTATCCGTGACAATGCAGAATTTCCTCATAATTTCAGAAGGAAAAAAGACAGATGAATGGGACCAATGGGGGCAGCCATGGGATTGGGAGGTAACTATAGCTCTTGTGGAAACACAAGTTATTTATGGAATATTTTCCCACGGAAGTGGTAGGAAAATACTAATACAAACTGACGCCTAATGAAACACATGTGCCCCCATAGTGAAAATCCTACCAGTAACGAACTGGTCCTGTAACATGATTCAATTTCTACAGGGCCTCGTCCGACACATGACTTCACTTTCCCGACAGTTGCCGATCGGTAATATGTTAAATTCTCGGATCTGTTTTTAGGTTTTGTGTTGAACGATCATGGTATCTCGATGACTTTTCAATCCACTGTTGCTTCGACATGTGATGAGCACATTAAAGTTGAAGAACGACAGGTTTGTCTGTGCTTTTATTGGCGAATGAGTATTGCATCTTCGAAAGATGTGTTCATGACCATTTCCAAAAGGGAAGCAATGCAACTTCGGGGTATGAGTGGTCCAAAATCATCTGCAGCGCCTACGTTATGCTCACATTTTCCGAAAGTGTAAAGCGAGGAGGCCAAAGAAATGATAAATAACCAATCCCCCCAATAAAATATGCAGATTAAAGTAGATAAAGAGCACCCTTGTTTTCCTTGCTTACATATATACCAATGTACGTACAACCCCACAAGTTCACATACATTTGGGGGTCTAAAGAATGATTTAAATAACTGAGTGCAGCAAAAGCAAAACCCTGTGGCTAAGTAGCTTGATACGTCCTCTATTCACACCAAAACCCGAACAGAATCGAGGGATGATCTTTGCGACATAAAGATCTCCCTAATAATGCATTGAATCCCTTTTATATGCTGTTTTTAATGAGTCTTGGGGGGTACAGAGGGGCCATCTTGCTGTACGTTTATTGCACTCGAAACTTTCGCCGAGGGTCACCTGCAATTGACTAATTATTAGCGTGCGTGCAATGGGATACCTTCATATGTCGAAAGGATTAGTCGAGTATCCGATGAGATAGGGACCGGGTTACAGTTGCAGATATAAGTTCGAAACATGCATGACAACACACAAGCTCTCAATCTGAGCTCACCGATGGGAAGTGTTCTCTCTTTTCCTCTCTCATTTCCAAAACCTCCTTCCTATTTTTGATTGGCTAAGTTGCTGGAAAGCAGAGATTAGAGAAGGCAGTGATGGGTTTGGTGTCCAGTGTTCCGGGATACAAAAAGCTTACTTGTCAGATTGCGCAGAGATAGTTAATCAATGTCACATGCAGATCATACTCATGTTAATGGAACGCCCTTATTCACACTTCTTGCTCCTTAACTGCTCCCTCTCCTGCTTGTGCATCACTAGATCACTTTTGCCTGAGAAAGGCATCAACGACACATGATGATGTCACTAACCAAAATCATGGGTCTTTACTCTTTTACAGTGATCTGATCCAAGAAGGCCATTGGGCTTGACCATTTTATCCCTGTCATATGCTGATTCGTTCACTAAAAGGGAGCTCGTGAATTGGCAAACACCAGCTCGCTGTGCTCAAGGGCAAACTTGCCCGATTACTCGTTTCTTTTCTTTCTTCGTTGTTTTAGCTTTTGGCTGATGGCATTATGCCATGCCTGGTTGGAACATTACGGGGAAACTTACTGAGACTACCGCACAATGACATGAAAAGCGACACCTCATATATATATATATATATGAACAAGGTGGAAAATCATATATACAGCAAAAAAATTTCCATATGAACTAGCTTACTTGACATAGTGCCAATGTTCACGAATAGGGTCAGACCATGAACCGACAGAGGATATATATGGTTAAATGCTGACTAAGGCGAGCCATCTGTTCATTTGCGGCTCGATTTCATGTATCCTTCGAGGTCGTATTTCTCGTACACCGCGACTTGGTGTTCCTCCCACCATCGCTCTGCCTCCTTCTCTGAGAAGTGCTTCCGGCTACAAAAACAGTGTGCAATAATTTGCTCATGATGCATTTGAACAGATGAAAGTAAAAATGAGGGTACATTTCAATCATCCAAAATGAATAACACATTGTTATGACATGAATTGATTGTCTATTTCACCCAGAAAACTCAGTAGATCTGGATTTAAATTACTGAATTCATGTCTCCTCCTTAACTTGGCCTGCTCTAATGTATATTCCCTAGAGCGAATTTGGGCCACTCAAATAGAGGTTGCAATTGATTAGGCTCGATTTGGTCAAGTATTGATGGATCGTGATGATGTTCAAGAACAAATTTGTACTCTACACATCCATGCTTATACACATGCACAAAAATAAAAGTAACAGATGGGATAGATCGTAAAATAAGTCTAGCAATGCAGGCGGATAGTATGGTACCTAAACCTCACTCGTTTCAGCCCCTTTTGCCCGTTTGGCAAGGCTGTGAATGTAAGATATATACCAAGCTCATATTGCTCTATCCATTCAAGCCCCACATCTTTAGCAACATTTGGTTGAACTTCTTTTCTCGCGGGATGAGAATGGGCCAATTTCGAGCCATCCCGCCACTCGTCTTTTTTGTAAAGGGGTTTCGATGCATCTGTTAATGCAGTAGGAGAGCCGCAGGAACTGTTAGTCTGCCGGCCTTTCATAACATTCAGTTCTCCCAGGGATGGTGCATTTTGAGGCATTTGCTCATCAACACCGTCTTTTGTCCCGCTCCCAACAGAGGCTTTGGTTGACAACTTATGGAGCTACAAGGAAAGGAGCCTCAATGACTGCTGCTTAGTAGTGAAATACAGAGGCAAGTTGGAAATAAAGAATTGAAGAAAAAAATACTTATGCAAGCAAACAATCAAAAGACAGGTTTATATAATAATTAACCGGGATCTTAGGTTAGTAGACCCTAATAAATAATCAACCAGGAAGTTCCAAAACGTACATCAAAGCATAATGTATCCTTTGAAAACCACAAGATTAATGTACTCTTAATACAGGGCGGATTGTCAGAGCGGATTTCAACTGGATTAAGAAGCTATTCCAGGCTCAAGCATAAGGAATAAGAACAAGTATTTTCCCAGACTAGGAGTGCATTGTTCTAGTAAAAAACTATGATGTCCGACATGTATGATCCTCATTGTATGAGCTTACCACTAAAACGCTTAAATCTCATTGATTGCCAAATGATGATTTCCATCCAAGGAGCTAGTTTGAACAAGAGCCAACATGGTATGTCAAAAACTACAAGAAAATACATATATAGATTTTCATGTTCACTTATGCGGTCTCCATGACAACAATCATTTTGATGCAGCAAAGCAGAAGTTACAGGTCAAATAATAGAAGGACAAAGAGACCAATGTGATTCCATGTCACGCCACTGGAGAAGATCAAAAGCAAATGCCAGATGGACTCTAAAACTGTCAAATTTTTCTAATTTCTTGAATGGATTGGACACATTGAAGGAAAAGTCCCAAAATATATTTGATTTGGCACTAAAAGTCCCTTTAATGCGATTGACTGACAGACGGGAAGCAGAAAGAATTCATCTGGTTGAGTTGAGTGACAAAAGAAAGCGTCTGGAAGCATGTATTCATTCATAATGAAAGTAGATAGTAATCACCTGCACTGCCAAGGCTTTGATAACCTCATTTGCTACTTTACATTTAGCAGCTTCTTCCCTTGCCAGAGACCGTGTTTCCTCAAGTTTTCTTTGACACTCCTTAATCTTCTGGTTTCTGATCGAACATTGTTCTTCAAGAGTCCTTGCCTGCGAAGAAGAAATTATAACACTCCCATGGTAACTAATTTGGGTAGGTTTGGTTACATTACATAACAGAGGGTTGAATACTGAAATTGCAGACATTTATCTGTAATTTAAGTTGCAAAGAGAAGAATGCCTGGGGATAGAAGTTGACTTTTAGACAAATACATATGGGAAACACTTAGGACAAATGTGTAATAGAAAAATGTACCTTCATGAGGACAAACAAAAATAATTGTCAACAAATATCTCTAAGGCACTTGTTAAGACCCCACTAAAATAGAAAAAGCGCATATTAATGCACCAAGATAATTGATCAAAATCATATCTCGAGCAAGTGATATCCTTTAAACAGAAATTTGTATAACAAGTTCCCTTGGGGCACTCTTTCGCCTTTCCCTTTCCTTACTATAAGCAGCAAAATATATGTGTAGTTTTTTTCTTTGTATTTCATTTTACAAAAGCAATCTCTCACAACACTAATGCACGGAAACTGAAATCAGTTTACAGTATGCTATTCTTCAGCCGCATCTAGCAGAGAAGACCACTGATTGTGTAATCTTTCAGTGTTAACTCAATAAGAGGAGCAAATGAAAAATTTGCCACACTCATCTACCTTACTGGCGTATTACTAACCAATGGAACAAAGAAGATGCCCAGTGACCGGCACCAAACCCTTAGAATTGAAAGCCTTTCCAAGGCATATTATGTGGACATTATTCATAAACCATAATATCCTAGTGAATCCAAGTATTCTTGTGCATGTGGATGCACATTTAGAGGACATTAAACGGCCAGAGCAACACCAGGAAGCCATGTGAAAATTTCAGAACTGGGAATGAGAAACAAGTACCTGATTAATCAATCTGTGCATCTCTTCAGAGAGCATTTTAGCAGATTCAGGCTTGACTTCCTGAGTATTCGTGGCAGTTTTAATAGAAAGCTTTGATCCCGGAGGTCTAGTTAGCGAATGAATTGGAGAAATGGTGAGAGCTTGGGTCTTGGGAAGAGGAGCAAGCTCCATAGAACATTCAAAACAAGTAGGGCGAGAAACCTGTCCCCATTGTGGCGTTCTAGTCAACAAGGATGGAACAAAATCTAAATCTTCGTGTCCCTCTTTTTTATCAGGCAGTATCTGCATTTCACTGAACTGCGATACTTTGCCACAAGGTCGCCTACATTGCAAAGTTAGGCCCAGTCTAGGAGTGAGTGAAGGGGTTTCTTTTTCATCTGAGAATCTATTATGTGGGATTGACAGCTGTTTTTGAACATCTTTTTCTGAATTAGAACAAGTATCTATTTTCAGTTTGACGAAGCACGGATCACAAACTCGTGAAGGTTTGTTTCTGTTTGGTGCCAGAGATGCATTCTTGACTTTATTGCTACTGCAAGTATGACAGATCAATAAACCACAGTTATAGCAGTTGTGCTTCCTCCTTGTGAATCCAAAAGGGACTCTGCATCTACTACAAGCTGTTTGGTCACCAACTGAAACAAATTTATGTATGCAGATAGCGGCTGTTGTATTTGAACCACAAGATATGCTTTCAACTATTCTGTTGCACAAGGCCTCGACCAACGTTGGTGAGCCTCTGTCTTCAGTATTGCCCAATCCTAGCTGTCCATGTGCACCCTTTCCCCAAACATAAACGCTTCCTCGAGATGTCAACGCCGCTGTATGATAGGACCCTGTTGCAATCTGCATGACAAATTCATCCTTAAGCTTTCCTTCAATGACAATGATTGATTGGTCCATGGCTTGTGGATTCCCCAATTGCCCGTGCATTCCACTACCTAATGTGTGCACCTTACCCAACTTGGTAAGTGCAACAGTAAATGTTCGTCCACAAGAGACTTGGACGAAATCATGATCCACAAGTTTTGCAACACAAGTCGGAAGAAGCCTTTTCTCTTGATCACCATGCCCGAGCCTCCCTCTATCCCCATCACCCCAAGTAAATAACTTCCCACTCACACCACTTGGTGACAAACGATCTGACACAACTTCCACAATGGCAGCAGTGTGCCAATGTCCACACGCAACAGATTTCACTCGAGAGCCTCTGAAAGATTCAACTTCTTTTGGCCATGAGATACTCCGAAGATCCCCATGCCCAAGAACACCAAAAGTCCCATCCCCGAATGTATACAACTGTCTTGAAGTGGTAATAATAGCAGTGTGCCATATTCCACAAGAAACAGATGATACCTTAATACCATTAGGAGGACCAGAAATTTTACATGGCAACCATTGATTTCTACTTCTCTCCTCAACAGCTAAGTCAGACCCAATGTTATAGTCGCCCCAAGCATATAAGTCGCCAGATAGAGTGACAGCACATGTTTGATGTTCACCAGAAGTAACAGATTTTACATGGACCATGGATAAGGACTCGACTAGTTTTGGACAACTCTCATCCATATTAACCTTATGTCCCAGTTTTCCCTTGTCTGCCTCACCCCAGCAAAACACTTCTCCCTGTTTAGTAACTAAGGCAGCATGTTTTCCTCCTAAAGATATTTGCTCCACATCTAACATCATTGCGGATTCTAACAGTCTGGGGAACAAGGAATCCCTCAGCATTCCAGTGTTGTCGACAGATTTATCAACCACTCCTCTGAGTGCCCCTCCAGCTCCTTCACCCCAGATGAAGATATCCTTCAGGTTTTTGTTTGGTTGAACATGAGTAGAGCTGTAATCAGGTGAGGCAAACTGTCTAGGCAAGTCCTTTTGAATATCTCTGCCACCATAAGATGATTCTGACTTACTTAGATTCTTTGATTCAGCAGACAAGAACTCAGGATTGTTGTAATATGTGATATCATGGACCTGCGACGTGCTCGACTCTGATGAATAAAAGCTATCAGAAGAATTGGAGGAGCCTTCGGAGAAATACCTTTTTGAAAGTGATAACGCAGGACTCCCGCATAAGCTGCGCACCTTCAAAATAGCATATAGAAAGAATAAGATCTACCTTCACTGCTTGCAACAAATGAGAAAATGAACTCTACATACATATGTTGAATCCAAAAATAAAGCATTTGAAAGGAAAGAGAGCTCTCTAGTTCACTATTTGGTAGTTGCCATTGCTCAATAGCCTCTCAATTACAACATTATTGAGAGAGAGGCTGTCCAAAGTGGATAATTTTCTCAGCCACTGACCTGTCTGATGATCCACCTATCTAATTTATCAATGATTTACATCAACAAGATAGTAGCATTGAACTAATACATAGACCATTACTTACAATCTGGCAACAGTGCTAAAATTTGGAGCTACCTTCACTTCAAAGGACATTCGGATGGCTTTTCAACAAATAAAGAGATATTCCTAGTATATTTGCCTGTGCCTGTCTTTCTCCCGTCTATTGAAATCACAGGCAAAAACTTTTTAGTAGTTAAAACAGAGTACTAACGGAACTAGGTTAATACCCAAGCAGAGCAAAAGGTAATTGTCTGCTACCTCAGTGTAAGCAGAAACTTTTTTCTTAACAGAGGAAGGAACCTGGTGTGAACATGTTTCAGCAACACTAACAACATGGTAAAATGGGCAAAATATATGAGAATGTACAGATATCACTTAGAACAGTATTTACTCAATAATCTCAAGAAATTTTTTTTAACCTGGCAAAATCCTGCAGTATCTTCAAGAAGTCCTAGGTTGTATTTTCTCCGCATAAAACCTGCTGGACTGTTGACACAAGTTTGAACACCACTTGGGCTTCTGAAACTCGCAAATGGTCTGGAATGTTGACACTTCGATATGATGGTTTTCAAGCCCAGATACCAAGAATCGGCCTGTGCGTGATCCTTGCATATCTATACAACAGGGAAAGGAGAGAAGAATAATTGAAGCCCTTCTCTTCCTCACGTAATTCTATTGCAAAATCAGTGCAAGATGAATAATAAAAATCCTTGAGTCTAGTAAGAATGTGGAAAGATAAGTACACTCCAGAAAGTTTGAGATGATTCCACATTCAAGGACATATTGAGTACACATTAAACATTACCAGATCAATTGAGCGTTTACCATCAGCATAGATGAGAGAAAATGACTGTGCCTCCCTGTCTGGTTGAAGTTGCTTCTGAAAATTTACCTTGCAAAGTGAAAATTCCTGTTAGTAAAACAGAAGGAGCACTGAAAGATATTTACTTGAATCACAAAACCAATTTGCATTCGGATGCATGTTAATAGCACATACAGTCCTCTGTCCACGAATAACTTCAGTAACTGAGCTTAGTCTCAATTGCTTTTCCTCTTGGCCTGAATACCAAATCATAAACTTCTCATCCTGAAACAAAACACGCATGGTTAGTTTTCCTCAACAAATTGCAAAAGAGGGGAAATTTTTATCCACTTAATTGAAGTGTAAGCAGAAGAGTACTCCTCTAGAAAGCCAACCTACCTAACAATGCTTGGAATATATTACTTCTATGGAGAAGAAATATCTAGCACTAATTAGAAGTAAAAGGGAAAGTTGGCCTCCGAGGCAACATTCTAACATAAAAGTAGTTGTCAAACACAACAATAAGCATATGGGAAGAAAAGATCAGGTGCCCTTTTTCAAAATAAGATGACTTGAAGTTGCAGAATGAATGGACTTTCCTTGATAATGATGTTACAGAACTGTACAAAACAAATGTAAGATTACTACCCTGTGAACATCCATTGGCAACTTGAGTCAACGGAGGAGTAAATAGTACTTGATTTAAGACAAATAAGAATAAATTGATCCCAGCAAAGAAGTGGATTATGTGTAGTGAAATCCAATGCACGATGACTAGAGATGAAAGGCTTCCAATGAGCCGATGACCATCGACCACACTAGCCACTCTCACATGCTTCTGTTCCAAGATCTAGAATAAAGCCAATGACACTCGAATAAAATGAATGAGTATCCAATCAGTTCCTGTTGATAATAAAATGCTGGGATGCTCAAACAACACATTGGTCTTCGTTTAAGTATGGCATCAGTACAGAAATAGGAGAAAAGAACATGAATAAAGATGCAATCTCCTGGGAAGATCCGCCGCAACCACGGTTGAACAGTTCTTTAGTCTGGGGTTCTTTCTTATTATTCAAGTTTTGTGAATTACAAATTATGCACGTCCCTGTTAAATGATTGCACTGCCCTAGAGATACCTAGCCATAGAATTGCTTAACACCATCATATAGCCCGTCATATGAGTCCTCCAGCTCTGCCTGGAAACATAAAGAGTGAAGATTACCAAGGTTTGGTGCTGCACATGATAAATATCTCTCTCCTTGGAAAATGACTTAAAAGCATTAGAACAACTCCATCAACTAGGTTGGACAGTTATTCAAAAAGAAGAAGAAGCAAATATCAATCCCACACTATTCCATAATCGGAAGATCCATCTTTTTAGTTGCTCTTCTAGCAGTTGACCTACCACAGAAATCCTGAAAGGGCAGACTCTGGGCCTTCTCATTCCTTCACACTTCAAAAGATACGCGCCCTTCTTTACGGCCATAATTGCCTGCAGTGATTTAATTGGAGTCCCATCATTGCAATTTTTAACGGCGTTCAAAACAAACTTTAAACTTCCTACTTTGCCGCATGAAAAGGAAGGTGCTTGCTGCATCTAAAACTATGCACTAACAAAGAAGTTCGGAACAAAAAAATAGAAGTCATGCATAGAGAGAGAGAGAGAGATGTCTAATTTCCTTGTAATTACGAATGCCATCAAAGCCGATACTACAAACAAGTTAAAAAGAAAAAGAAAGCATAAGAGATGCAAAAAAGAAAACCAAGAAGTTTATCGCTTATGAATGAACAGATGAAGCAACTATGTAGTGTAGAACCCAGGAAAGCACTCCACATTCTCAACAATTAATGGCTCGTCACGCAAAACGAAACAGAGAAAACTTTATCTTCACAGACTTTAACACCGAAACAAGTGGAAAATTCAGCAATGTGGGAATGGAAACCAGCAAAACCATATGATTTGGAAATGGCGGCATGCAGTCGCACACCAACAACGCATTCACGAGCAAGACAGTGGGGAAAACTTAGAACAGACAGAACCAGAGCTGTGAAACCTGTTCGACTGCTCTGTCGGTCGAAACTCTTTCCAAGAACTCTTCACCCATCACGCCTTCACACACACACACACACGGAGGATGTTGTGTTGGCGTAATCTCTGTTCCACTGCACTGCAATGGTTGTCCTGAGCCTCAGTCAGCTCTGCGCGCGTCGAGTGGAG
This sequence comes from Eucalyptus grandis, assembly GCF_016545825.1. Lineage (NCBI taxonomy): Eukaryota > Viridiplantae > Streptophyta > Magnoliopsida > Myrtales > Myrtaceae > Eucalyptus > Eucalyptus grandis. The sequence goes on along the minus strand of NC_052617.1, from coordinate 40,761,185 downwards.
AGTGGACTCAGTGGAGCTGGCGGAAGAGAAGACGATGGGGTTTTTATATTCAGTAATAACTGGACAAAACACAATCAAACATGCACGTGCGCACCATCCCCACACCTTTGTTTTCATCTGCTTGCTAAATTGAATTTCACATCCCTTCAGCTTCATCATCTTTCTCATTTCTCTCATAATTTATCGGGCACTCATAATTAAAAATTTAACTTATAATATGTACACCTTCGATTTTGTATGTTTCTTGCACATGGACAGAAGAATATGCCACTATGAATATATTAAGTACACAACAAAATCGAATAGGGATTTCAATTTTAACTCTGGAAAATTTTAAAATTAACGCCTTGTTGCTAAGTTTGATCTCGTGAGAATTTATAATTTTGTCCCCTCAACTCACTAGGAAACTCTTTTTACCCTCATTTCAATGAGAAAATCATCCTTCTTCCGAACTCTTAGGAAATTATGAATTCTCCCTGATTTATAGGAAATTGCATGTTTCTTGAACGTTGCAAATTTTGCATTTCCTTTCTCTTGTTCTCGACGTATAGAATCTGTACATTGCACATGGATATCTCATTTGATGTCAATAAATTATATGAATTGTCCATGATTACAGAAACAAGTTCAAAAAAATTTATAACGGAAATTCACTATCTTAAAAAAATTTGGGAAAATCTTCATGCATTATCCAAAAGATGTCAAGGGCCTGTTAATCCCACCCTTATGAGTAAATAGGAGTCTCCTCACTTACTTACAAAAACTAGCATAATTACCAAAAAAAGATGAAATTATTGTAGAGATGTCAATTTTAAATTTGGCCAATTTAATCCTAAATCATTTTAGAATGCCAATGAAATCATTCTGGCCCTTCTCTACTAAAATCGTTAATATGAACACCAACCATCATATATAGTATGGCCAACATTAACATAAGCAATTTTTACAAATATTTTTTAAAAAAAATTATTTCAATGCCTTGCCAATCTGGACGAGGGCCTATAAGCCCTTGTCAACCATAGGCAAGGGTCACCTTGCCTCACCTAGTAGCTGGTGAGGCTTGGTGACCATTACCAATTATGGTGGAAAAAAAATCGTAAAATATTTTTAAAAAATTGTAAAAATTATTCATATTAAAGCAAGCCATATCACATAAAATGACCAAAGTTTACCTCAACAATTTAGGACCAAAATTGATCTAAATAATTACATTGACAAATTATCAAAATATTTAAAACTAAATTGACCAAATTAAAAAATTAGGACTGAATTAGTATACATACATTTTTTTGATAATTTTCCCTTAAAAAACTAGTAGTTTAGATTTAACCGTAGAATGGTAGAGCATCTCAATTACTCTCTAAAGTTTAGATCGTCTCTTTGTCAACATTTCTTTTGGCTAGTCCTCAGGTCAATTTTCACCAACACAACCATGGCACTTCGAGGTGTTCCTCAATTGACCTACTATTCGCGCTAGAAATATTGATATCGACTCTATAATGGCGTCCTAAGGATTTGATCATCTTGATCGAGATCCCGACTTGAGACAGGGAAAAGTTCCAGGAAAGACTCTGACTTGCGATTATCAAATCGTGAAAAAGATCACAATCTTACCCTAGACATCGCTTGCAATCATGCAATTCGAAAGTTGTGCTGTTTCTATAATTCGGAGAATAATTTCACCCCACAAATGTTGGCAAAAAACTCAATCATCCAGCGATCGTTAAGCACAAAAGAGGGAATAAAAGAAATCAACTGGCCACCTGAAAAAGCTTAAGAAAATGGAGATAATGATAGTATGACAGAGAATAGGTCAAAAGTCATAGTTTTTTTTTTTTTTTTTTTTTTGGTCGGTCAAAAGTCATTAGTTGAGACAGTAAGAAATTTAGGGTTTTCACGGCAAATTTCATCCACTAATCCACCACCCAACTAACCCTAATATAAAATGAACCCTTTTTCTCCTGGGACCTCTTAGGGTTTGCGCGACTGTAGAGGGGCTTATAAAGTCAATGCAATTTCGTTTAGAGTGCCCCTGGTCATAATTAAGCATGTCCGGTTCCTATCGGGCAATTCAACAGCATGCAAACATGCACGACAATTCACCTAATTTTTTAAATGTATACCGACCAAAACATAGGCTTAAGAAATTGTACATGTGGACATACATCTATCTTGTGGGATTAGATTATGTTATCATAAATACAATGAGAGAGAAATTGCGGGCTACTAATGTGGGCTTTAAATTGAAATCTCTAGCAATATATCCCCTAGGCAGTAGGCTACTTATGTAACTAATGCTTTGGAACTAGGAGCTACCTGTGTTCGTAGCACTTCAATCTGTTGAAAGTAATTATGGTGCTAATGAGCTTGTTATCTATGTCCGTCCAAGTATCACAGCCTACGTGCCGTGGTGGACCCTGGGGTTGATTATGTCAGGGATAATATATTAGAATTCTCAACACATATTCGAAATAAGAGTGACCCTTGTCATAATATATTCATGAGTTTGAGATTTACCAACTTAAATGTCTTCTTTTTATTAAAAGATATAATTTGACATTTTCATATTTCGAGTTATATTTTAAGATTATTCAAATCAAGAATCCTCATGAGTTAAAGGACTAATCATAAGATCCTCACCGATTGGTGCTAGTTGGTGATGGAACCAGAATTTCAAATGACAACTTGAGTTACTTCAAATAGAGCAAATGGGTTGAAACATGCCATCTTGAACATCTATGATACACGACTCTCAAAAGTGGCCAATCATAATCAAGCAATAAATGAGAGCATGATAAAATAGTTTTGATAATTCAATGTTTAAATTGTAAGATATGCACGGTAATTCACTAAAGATTTGCATGTTATTCATTCACGAGATAAGTAGTTAGCTAATTTATGCATGAATTTACTAGTTTACGAAATTTCTCTCAAAATATTATAAAATATATTTCCACTAGCACAACATAGTGTATAGTACACGCAAACGCAACCTCTCCTAATATCCAACTAGTCCATCATTTTAGGGAGAAGCCGAAACATGCGATACGATCTTGCGTTACGGCATATGCCAAAATGTTCCCCCAGGAAGGAAGGAACGCAGCTAAACATTGCGGTACCATACCCGAGAAACAGAGAATTTTCAAAGGGTGGTTCGACACTCGATGCATATTTATGTTGTACTTGAAATCCCTCGTCTTAATTAATCAAAGCTAGGTTGTACTGTGCGTGAACAGTTGGTCCTCAACTGCTTCGACTCGTGGGACAAAAGTGAGAACATGATTGCATTAACTTTCCAGTTTCCACTCACATAAAAAGCAGGAGAGCAGTCAAAAAAGCGGACCGCATGTGACAAATCGTACGTTCCTAATCACATGTTTGGATTGATTCTTGTTTTCTTGGAGATCCGGCTTCTGTTTGAGATTAGCAAGCCTTGGGTGTGCAGAACATAATACGTGGGGAACTCGGTGTAAATTGGAAAGGTGAAACTGAGTACTTGGCCTGCTGCTCGTTCCAGAATCTGCAGGTCGGACGTATGATTGCATGTATAAGTGGCCTGGCCGGTCAAAATAATGTCGCTGACCATCGCGCGGGATGGGCTCCGGCAGACACGAAGTGGGCTAACGTTAGATTGGCCCCATGCGTCCGTTTGTCTCCCAAATGTCTGTATTTCTGGTGGAACGCATCTTATACAATACCAACGTGTACTTTGCATAGGGGCTCCATTTTGCCAAGCGAGGTTGGGACAATCTGGTTTTCTCTGCCTTGTTGTCCTCTTTGCCTGATCAGATCTATGTCAACAAGATGGGCATGGACCGTTTGCTGATGGGGATGCAGTTGCCGAAGCGGCACTTGCAGAATGGTCGGTCTGGCAGATTCCGAATAGTGGGGCTTGTGGCAGGGAATCAAACACTGCAAATCAAGCCATCTGCAGGCCTGCGAGGAGTCGTCCTCGAAAAATTTGTCCTAGACCTTATTACAAGACCTGCGTGAAGGACTTTCGACCTCGAGATCAGTTGTTTTCTTATTTAGCAATCTACTTCAGCTCGATTTGAAGGCAGCCTTTTGTAACTGCATTGAATGTACAGAAAGAAAATCGGAAATGATTACCTTGCTGCTTGATCACATCCGCAATCCGATAGGTGTACTAGACGGGGCACTTCATACCTAACAATATTGATGAGTAGTCACAATCTCATCCTAGAGGAACCCTGGACTTTGCATTTGGACTCCCATCATTAATTCTTCGGATAGGCTTGTACATATCCAAGTCGACGCAGCACTTACTTACACCCACAAAATCCAAGCTAGGCAAGAACTTTGGTTCCATCTGAAATTGTTTGGTTTATTATGCAGTTTCTGTGCAATAATGCGTTTAGACAGACGATAAAAATGGTTTCGTTTACACTTGATTTGGAGATGCTAAAGGTTCAAAACTTCTGCATCGTCTTCTGTGGAGGTATGCATGATTCGATTGAAATCGACCTCAAGTTCCATGTATATCATGCATAACAATAATAACTTGACACCGACGTGCGCATCAGCTCAAATGTCAGCCATGACTGGAATTGCCGAAAGGGAATGAAATTAATTCCTACATCGCTATGGGGCATGTTGGAGTTGTGCGGGTCAATTCAGTTTTGCAAGGATTTTAATTCACAATTCCTACATCGCTGTGGGGCAACTTCGCCATGTTGAAGAGAAGTCCATGCATAGAAAAAGATGGCATCATGATTATCCGAAACCATTATATTTAGGATTTTGTTTTTAAAAAAAAAAAAAACCGTCTTAATGATGCTTGTTAAGCTATCTATTAAAGAAAATTTGCAGTTTCTGATGCAATATTTGTCGTCGTGTCACGTGTAAGCGATATGGATTGTTAGAAAAAGAAGAGGACAAAGGGATTCATAATCGAACGTTCAATCAATCTCGGACTGAACCGCATTATAAACCAATTAAATAGTAGGGTTCTCCGAGATAGCTTGGAGGGACTTGCGGTGCATGACCACATGCAAATTGGAAGGAATATGTCGCGAAACATTCATCTGTTGGCCAAAGGACAAGCAGCCCGAGATACCCTCCGTCCTTCCTTTCATTTTTGGGGGGGGCAATCGTGCCTCTATCTTAAATTGATCACTCAAAGCCCTCACAAATCTCTGGGCAAAGACTAGGACCTGTCCCCTCAAACATCAAATTCTTATCCCACCTTGTTTGTTATCGTTGTTTCTTGTGATCGTTGTCCGATTTTGGGAGCTGTTTTTCGCCTTGAGAAGTCCCGAGGTCGTGATTTCGCCGGGCTTGTTTCTCAGCTCGGAGATTTGGAATTTGCGGTTGTCGCTAGAGGCCCCTGTGAAGTAACAACGATGCTACGAGGTGTTGTAGGCTTTGCATTTAGATGATGCTCGTCATCCCATGTGCAGTTTCCATCTTCTGGAAGCACATAACGTGAAGCTGTTCTCCATTTCTCTTGTCGCTTCATGTAGCTTATCCATCTTCTTACCACCAAAGTTTTGAAGAAAATCAGTAATAAAATGAGATTTTAAGGTTTTAGTCATATAGTATGTCGGCGTATCAATATCTTTATCTCATCTTTCTATCCCACTGCGGTTGTCATTCTTACGCGCCACACAGTTTTAAAGCTCAGATCTTATGTGCCGAAGAAACTAAAACTCGACAACAAATTTTGACATTTTTTGGTATTGTTAACCCTCATTCCATACAAAATGTGACAATCGGTCGACCGTGAATTCAAGTCTAGAGAAGCATCTAAAACCGAGCTCGTGGATTCGGAATTTCGATCCCCATCACTGGAGATTCAACCCTTGAGCATCACCCCCCCAAGTCTGTCCATGATGTAACTTACAAGTTTGGCCATATGGTTCCTAGTTCCGACGAGGACAGTGCATGTACCACGAGAAGTTTCTCAAGAGTGTAGAGTTTTGAGAGCTAAAAAGGCCATACTCAACGAATGGAAACAGCATATTCACATCAGAATTGGGTTAAACATAACATGACTGCAAAATACAATCGAGCATTAGTTTTTTTTTGGCATGTTACAATGCACACAGATGTCTTAAAGCATATAAAATAAGATGCGTCAGTCTCCATAACATAAGAGTATTATCACCCACAATACAGTCCACTGCTACACAAAACTCTCATCTCTTCCTTAGAATTCGGCACGTCCATGCAACCTTGGTTTCTTTGTAAGAAAAGTACAGCATCGATTAAACTTTCCAAAATCCGCATCCATAAAATACAACTCACCATCAACGAAAAGTAAAACATTCCTACTCGGATACCTAAGTTTTACATTTCTAAAGAATTTGGGTAGCATATTAACCTTTTCTCCATAATAATCCAAGGGCATGGGCATGCAACCGCAGCTACCTAGAGACCCAGGCGTAACACATTTATGAAAGGATACACGTATTTTTTATGGAAGTGCCCTTTCTGTGACTAACGGTACAGACACTTGAGCTTGCTTGTGCCACTCAAGTCACTTTTTTACCTCTTTTTCCATCAAAATGTGCACAATTACAGCACACAAGCATATCCGATACCAATGAGGGCAGAGAGTAATCAAAAGAATGCCTTGTTTTTGATTACGTTAATCAAACTTTCAGGACTCAAATTGCTTGCCTTCAAAAGTCTGTCCAAAGATCCAATTCTTGGGAGCAACATTGTAAGATGTCACCGTAACCCCGTCGCTAGAGGTCACCTCAAAGGACAGGGGCTGGTTCCTCAGATCTGCATTAATGTGCCAGTTCTGACCCCAATTCCTCCCCATTGGAAGCCATCCAGTTTTCGAGCCTTTAATTTTTATTGCAGCTATATCTCCAGCACCAGCCACATTGCGGATCAAGACTGAGATGAAGATACCCGAGCCATCAACTGTAAAACGAATTCCTCCCTCCTTTCTGCATTTGATCCTACATAGTGACAAAGAAGAGAATGAACAATATCTCTTTCAAGAGTCCAGAAGTTAAGTGATTTGCATCGCAAAAGTATCTCTACACCATATTGCATCCCCCTCTCTTCATCTAGGCCTAATGACTAGGCTAGTCACATTTTTGTTGTCAGTTAGATAGAGAAGAATTGACATAACATTTGTAATACCGGTGTTCAATTTCCCAATAACTAGGAAAACGCAGCATATTCCAGGCACAAAAACTATTTACCAAAAGCAGCGTTATCAATCGAAGCTCTGGACGAACCATATAAATGAATCTAAACAAAGGCAGAGTGCCCTAAAATTGGAGATCATGTGTCCAGAAAGGAAAGCACACCTCATCCTGGGGTATTAACAGATTGAGTTACTTGCGTTAAGCAATGAATTGAAGAAATCAAATTACAATGGTTGATGATGCAGCATTTTATTCTTTTAAAGGACTTCCATAACTCTGACAGCAGTCAATTTGCTGAGTTCATACAGATACATGATATATCCTTATGCCATTATAAAGATAGGATGAACAGAAAAAGCCATATCCAAAAGTTGATAATAAAGTTCCTAGATTGAAGTCTCAAAACAAGCTGGAGTTCTCATTAGAACCGTTTTATGGATATTAAAACAGAACAGGTACAAATTGAAAATTATGGATCAAACACATTTTCAGAGAAGCAAAATGCAAATTGATGTTTGGAAATTATGAGACAAAATGAAATGAAGCCCTGTTTAGTTCTTGAAAAATTCCCATTTGCGAAAACAAAACAGTTTTAAAATTTTTAGGTTCTGTTTTCTTGATAATGTGTTTAGTACATGAAAATTTCCTTCAGGAATTAAAAATTGCTAAAATGTATTTGCTGTGCCTTTTTAATGCTTACATACTATTAATTGCTTTGATGGAAAGCTTCAATTTCCCTATACTTTCTAATCTGACTAATAAAGGCATTATAAACATAAATTATTTCAAAGACTAGAATGAATATAGAAAGAGCATCTTCAGATTAATCGTGTTAATGACGCCACTTTGTTATTTCATGTATTAATCACTCCGTGTCAATATTTGAGTTGACCTATCTTATAGTATTTAACATTGAGGGTGAAAGCTTTAAGGATTTGAAAAATTTCCTTGAAGCTTCTGGAAGCTGAAGACAAAGTTTCAGCCTTCAAAAGGGAAGTTTCCCTCAAGCTTCCTTTTTCTGAAGCCCCAACCTGGGGGTTCCCCAGGGGGGGAGGGAGTAGTCATCAAGGGTGTCTTCCTTGGTCACTTAGCAACCATCAGCTAACAGATCATGACAATTGATCTGGAGAACAAGTGCAAAAGACAGATGTAAACATGTATTATGAGGAGCGAGTTAGCAACATGTTCCATAAAGATCTTATGTTTTCATATGGTTAGAAAACACTTAACTTTCAATCTAAGCATAACTTTAGAAAACAGCGTGTTCTTGCATTTTCAATGCAGACTGCTTCCAAATTCAACCAAACACCATCCCTTGAAGTTTTTCTTTTTCAAAAAGAATGAAAACAAGTATTTGGAGTAAATTTTCAAATGGCAAACAGGGTGGGAACTCTCTCCAACCAATGTGATACCTATTGTCATTGTGGAAATTCCAAAAACAGTCACAAACTGAATTCTTGAACCAGTGCTGTAAGCAGGCAGAGAATAAGCAAAAAATTCCTCGCATCCGCAAACAGATCCTTTCAGTCAGTTATTCCATTAAACTACTTGGGTAATGACTTTAGGGAGCATTTCAATTTTCTGGTTTCCTGAAAGGAGGTGTCATCACAGATACTACCAATAGGAAAGAACTTTTCCAGAATAGATTTGTTTTGTTACTATTAAGTAACTAGCCATCCTTCCATAAATAAGGACTTCTTCAAAAACTTAATTTTGCCCATAAAGCCTACTTTTTCTCTGTAATTGTGCATTCAATAGCCATATTTTTAAAAGAACTAGAGAATATTTAAAGGATGTTTTCCCAATTGTTCTATAAGCATGAAATGTTGATTCCAATTTCTTGACAAATTTTCATGTCTAAACAAAATTATATGTAACATCCATCAATATGGAAAATCTATGGAGACATCAGATAAATTTTCAGCAACAAGAAAATTGGATGGTTCTAGTTCCATCTAAGACACTCACAATACATTAAAGATTCCAAGGCAAAAAATAGATAGTAGATGGAACTGGAAGAAGTACAAATACATGATGTCATTAAGAATCCCTGCCATTGAAACATGACACTTGCTCAGATAGTAGAACCTGACCCGAATGGTCCAACCTTATTCATAGGAATTACCTTATGAATCACATTAAATTTATTTAGCAGCAAATTAGTCGATGATGTCGCTACTTGAACTTAATCTAATCACCAGAAAGATAAACTAGAGGGTCCTCTAGACTAATCTATTCCAATCAATATCTGGTCCTGAAGAAGATGAACATCCAAGTAGAAGGGCACTTCTATACTCCAACTCCAACCACCGTCAGTTACATAATAGCATTAAATTAGCAAGAAACACGCTTCAAAGATCAACCTCCTCTAATTAAATTTCCTGTCCTTTTCAAACCCCGAAAAAATATAGCGCCTCATTATCAACTCACTACAGGCAGGATAGCGACCCGTCAGACATGCCAAAACTTGGCCCATTTCGCAGGTCTACACCAAACAAAATCGAAAGAAAGATGACAAGAACACAGGAAAGAAAAGATGCGGTGAGAATAACAACTTTAGCAGGAGCAGCAGAGTCTCTGATAGCGGACGAAACAAATTTATGAACTAACCAAGCACGATTTCTGTTCTTCGTTTAGCTCTTTCGGCTCGTAATGCAGACAGACTAATTAAGTGAGGATCAGGAACAAAAGTCCAGGGGTCGCATACCGCGTAAGCAAAGATTTGAAAGCGTCGTCTTCATTAGATTATTAGCAATCTAAGAACACAAGGCCGATCGAAACGCAATAAGACCATTGAAACGTTTTTTTTATGAAGAAATAGGTTGTGGGCCTTGGCTTACCTGCGATACTGGACCGGCATGTTACCGGCCTTCCAGAGGGCGATCTTCTCGAAGGCCTCGATCGGGAGCACGAAATGCTTGTTCGGGGGGTTGCAGTGGCCCCCCGCGTCGGGGGCGAACCCGTAGTTGGGCGCGCAGAAGTTGGTGGCGGTGACGATCAGCGACGTCCCCGGGATGCACCACCGGAGGTCGTTGACGCACCGGAGCTCGAAGCACGCGCCGCAGATCTGGCCGCGCTCGAAGAGGGACTCGCTGAGCCCCGCGGTGGCCATGCCGTACCCGGCCCTCGCGAGGTCCCCGTAGCCGCACGCGCCGCCGACGGCGTCCCGGGGGTCGGCCGCGGCGTAGTAGGTGGCCCGGGCGGACCGCCACTCGGAGAGGGAGGAGGACCGGGAGGGGGGCGACGACGACGCCGCCGTGGGCGTGTGGGACGCGGCCGGGGACGCGAGAGCGAGGAAGAGAGCTAGGGTTTGGAGGATCCGAGCCGACGGCGACATCGCCGGAGAGAGACGGGGACGGAGACAACTACAGGGGAGCTTTGATTCGTTTCTAAGATTGACGTTCCTTTTTTTCTAGCTTGTCGGCTCCATGGATGGACTTGCGTGTGTGGTCAGTGCGCAGTGCTCGAGCTCGGAGATCACTGCAATGAGTGCTCCCGCTTTGCCTTTTTTTTTTTTTTTTTGGGCTTTTCCCGTCGAAAGCGATAGCACCTTGCTTTTTTCCAAAATTCGGGAAAGTTCTTCGTCTCATCGCCCCTCCAGTTTGGATCGATTTCCAATTTTCTCCCCTCCAATTTCTCGATTCGCCTCGATCTAGCCCAGAGCAGGACATTCCCCGCAAACCTCGGATTTGTTCGGAGTAGTAATCTTCATATTTCTCCATCTAATTCCCCTTTCGATCAAATCAACATCTAATCCTTTTTTCATCAAATCAACGTCTGCAATTTCAACCAAAAGGAAAATTTAATTCAATTACACAAGAGACATTCTGATATGGGTTGAGGCTTCCTGCGCAATAGATCGCACCGTGGGTGATTTTGGGGGGAATGTGAAGGCATTAAGTGGAACAAAATTTTAGGAACATATGGCATAAATCAAAGGGAAAATTATACAAATAATCCATGAATTTGTTCAATACATACAATGTTATTCTTGAATTTTTATTTTATTTAATGCAGTACTTAAACTTTTGGTATATATTCAATATAATTCATGAACTAGATAATCCAAGGACTAGATAAAAATGATGGATATAATAATGCAATGACTAAATCAAACATTTATCAGGATTCATGGACTATATTGAAAAAATAAAAAGTTCAAGAATCAAATTGAATATTAGGGCAAATTTCATAGACTATTTGTATAATTATGCCTAAATTGAACTTAGAGCAAATCTGAAAACTTTTGGGGAAATTTCGCGGCATGAATTCTTGATTCTTTTGGACCGTTCCCACTACTGGCTAGATTTGTCAACTAGAAAGTTGTTGGAATTCACTTACTCTATGTGAGCTTCTCTTTATCCCTTAGGTGATAGTTTCTTCCTCTTTCAAACCCTAAAAACCCAAATTTTTATTTCCCCTCCCATGGTAACACCGATCCCACCATCTCCAAATTGGGGATTTAACTAACCTCCTCCGAGTTTGCTGAAGCTAGAATCATTCAATCTTGCCCTCCTTACCGTTTGAATCTATCACTTTCCTTCTCTTCACCTTAAAGAAAAATTGACAGTGGGGAACACTTAAAACCACCCTTCTGCCTATACATAAACCTAGAATCCCTTATAAGCACACCTCTACATAGCCACCAAAAAAACAAAAAACAAAAAAAACCATCTACATTATAAACCCTAAGTGTAGCAATCTACACTTTTTCAAGAGTTCCCATCACTCTATAACCTAGGAAGTTTTTGGCCTTTTTTCCTCGCATTTACCACATTAAACAATACATATGACAGAGGCTTTTGAGAACCAATTGAGCCTGGCAACATTGTGTAGGAAAATGGGTGATTTGTGGTCTAAAGAAAACATCACAAAACTAGTAGCATAGATCCTTGAATAAGAGAAATAGGAAAGTGAATTGATCATCTATGGAAAACTTTATTCCAAACCCAATATAAATTTTCAAGCATTTCTAAGTATGATGAGGAAAGCATGGAAACTAAATTCAGTAAAATGTGAGCAAATACAACCCGGGTTCTCTTTCATTTTCAGCTTCATTAAGGATAAAAGAAAAGTGTTAAAGACGGAACATTGGTCATTTGCCAACAATCTTCTTGTTCTATTGAAAGAGACCCATATATTCTAGAACATTGTTATGAATTCATGCATCACGCTTTCTAGTTACAAATCTTGGGGCTCCCTCGAGCTCGTATTAATGAAGTTTATGTGCGGCAAATAATAGAAAAATTAGACAAGGTAGAAAAAGTAAAACTTGAAACAAAAAATAGCAATTCACGTAAAGCTAGAAAGGCACAAGTGTGCTTAAATTTGGTAAACCCATCTGGCACAATTATCAATATGGGAGACAAAAACATGGTTGTTAGATTTCAAATACGAGAGACTTCCACATTTTTGTTACTTATGTAGATGTATAAGCAATTATGCTTACTACCGTCTAAAGATTCCTTATGAGGAAATTGGCCTAGCTCAAGATCTACCCGGAAGATATGGCTCGTCACTCAATGCGGAAGTGAGGGAATCAAGCCTATTTTGGAAAGTTTTTATGGAAAAATATAATCATCCTCTGAACAAGAGTAGACAATGTCAACCACACCACTACTTTCTATTGATGTCACTAAAAGGAAGGAGAATACAAAACCAGGCGAGATGGCAATCATCCCATACAATACAGAAAATGACATCTTGGAAGAGGATAATATGGCAGCAAACATGTTCATAAGCCAAGGAAAGAGAACACAATAAATACAAATTCAACCACTCAACTAAACAAGCCCAAGGAAGTATGCAGAAATGTTGAAGAATGAAAAAACATGACACAAAATTCCAGTAGCCAAAAAACATAAGCATATCCAACCTTATGAAAAGAAGGTATCATCGGTTACCTTACCAAATGAGAAGCATTTCTTGGATACTCCAACCCAGGTGTAGGAAGGGGACCAATAAAGAACTTTGGTGGCCAGCACTAATAAACTACCCAAACGTACATGAAGTTATTGAGCCAAAACTGTCAAAGGGTGGGTAGAGTTGGGCCCACCCTTGATAGTCGTCCACCCTTAACAGTTTAGCATCTTAGAGCCTTAGTAGCTCTAGACAGGCTTGACTTAATTTTCCTTATGAAAACTAAGAATAAAAAACAACACGGTGACTTGTATAAAGCAACAATTGAAATTTACATCAATCAACATTAATCATATTGGAATCGCGAGAAGACAAGCTCTTATGTGGAATGAAAAGGTGAAGGTGGAAGTGGAATCTAATTTTGGAGAGTTAATAAACATCACATATAAGGACCTTAATAGTGGATACCTAATGAGGATATCTTTCCTTCATGCCCCCATAAGATACCAACAAAGATTATAATTATGGCAGGTTATTTGCTCCATTAGTTTATCCAATACTCTCCCATGGCTTTATATAAGAGATTTCAATGAACTATTATACCAATGGGAAAAGGTTGGAAGGCATGAGGCGGACCGATATAGGATTGTAGCATTTCGGGAACTCTTGAATACATGCCCACTCATGGATATTGAAAGCAAATGATGCACCTATACATGGACAAACAATAGGGAAGGTAAGGAGTTAGTGAAAAATAGGTTAGATGGAGTCATATACTTCCCAAATGTAGAGGCCTTTGCATTACTAGCAATAGGGTCAAAACACTATCTAATCCTACTTTTGTCAAACTCTAATAAGATGAGAAGAAAGAAAATTTTGGAGTTTGAAGCCCTCTGATTAGAAAGGTTTGAGATTTAATTAGAAAATATAGAATGTACAGAAGTCATACTCATAGCTTGGAAGAATAAAAGCTTCAATTACTTAAATATTAAAGTCGAGACAAAGTAGGTGGCCATGGCCCTAGGAAATTAGAGTACGAAGAAATTTCAGAATGCATCAAGGCAGATCCAACCACTCCGAAATAGACTTATTGAGCTTTCTAACTGTGTAGAAGATTGACCAAACAGTGAGGAATACATAAACATTATAAAACAGATTGAAAATTTATGGTGGCAAGAAGAAATGGTTTGGTTCATGAGACCTTGAATAAATTGGACAAAATGGGGAAATAAAAAAAAATCATGCCACAATAGTCCAAAGAAGACAACAAAACAAGATTTATTTATTACAACTTAATGACTAGTAGTGGAGCCAAGACCCATCGAACATCAAACAATACATCAAAACTCTTTATAATTCATTATTTACTTTGGTGGGCTATAGAAACTAACGGGATAAGTACACTAATTGTGACATAAGTTGTGTACGACGTTCACTTTGGTGCCAAAAGTTTCCGTTGGATCACTTAAGTGCCAAATTGGAGGAAAAACGATCATTTTAATGCCACCAGCGAGAAATTCCAGACAAAATAATTACGTGGCCTTTATATTTAAAAAAAAAATCAATGTGGCTTAAGATTGTCCACGGTGGATAGCATAAAACAACGCTGTTTTCCTTTCTTCGTAAGAAACGACGTTGTTTCTTGCCATCCATTGTGGATTCACATAAGAAACGACGCCGCCTTGCTCCATAGCAAAAAACGATATCGTTGCAGAGGAAGTAAAATAGGGTTCGTATACGGTTCTCCTCGACGCCAGCCGTAGCTTGCTCACCCATCGTCGTTCACCCACCACCTTTCGCTCGCCCGCCATTCAGTCGCCCGCCTGTCGTTGCTCGGCCATCACTATAGTTGCGCCGTCGTTCACGATCGTTTAGGTTTGTCATGTTCTCTACATTGATCAATTTTGCGAAAAATTTAGGGTTCCAATGGGCAAGTTAAGGCATGGAGGGCAAATTGAGGACTCGGCTCAGGGGGAAAGTAATGGGAAAAGTGGTGAGGATGTCACTTTTATGGGGACGAAATAGAAAAATTGATTCTTCCATCATTCGTTCGCTTTTTGTTGTGGGGACCGAATAGAAAAACAAGGTGCGAAGGGGCTTGACTCGGATGGAAATAGTGGTGGGACCGAATTTGTTTGTTTAATTAATTGGACTGCTTTTGTGGGGAACCGAATGTGAATGTGATTAAATTGAAAAATGGGTGGTGGGGACCTCACTTTGTTTATTTAATTTGGTTTTTTTTGTTTCTGTAAATGCACCGAATTGGAGAGATTTTAGTCGCATTTGTTCCTTGACAACAAAATGACAAGAACCTGCATGTGAAGTTGCCGATTCTGTTATATGTTTCCAACAAAACGACAATGAGTCTTTTCCTCTTTTTTTCATTGGGTACAGCATCGACATGGACGCAAATCAGGTAGGCGTCATTGTTTGCTATGGTGGAGAGTTTATTATTGGCACTGAAGATTGGGAATATAGTGGTGGAAATTAAGATATTATTTATGTCAATGTTTAGAAGCCATCATATATTGATTTTATGAGGGATTTGGTATATTTTTATGATGCAAAGTGCAAAAACTACATTATTGTGTTCCTGGGAAAGAATTGAAGGATGGGTTGAGATTTTTTAATGATGATAATGGTATTAAGGATATCATTTACCATTATCTTCACGGTGAAGAAGTTAAGGTATATGTTGAGTATTATAGTGAGGATGAGGATGAGGATGGGGATGAGCAGACCACCATTGAAGGAAAAGAAGTGAGGGATCCTGTTCAAGCGAGTAATCAGGTTGGGGATGAGTTTAGGTTAGATGGAGGGCAAAATGATAGGGAGATAAGTCATATTGATAGAGATGAACAAAAATGGAGATGTCCTGAAATCTTGGATGAAGATTTGGATGAAGATGTGGGCGATGAAGATTTCATTGGATTAGAATGGGAAATTGCATTATCTAGTGAATCGGAAGATGAATGTTTGGCTTTAGTAAATTTCCCAAGTGACGAAGATAATGATGAACTCGCACAGTCAAGACAAAAGCAAAGGGAATTTCTGAGAAAAAAACTTGCAGCTTCAGCAAAAAGGCCCAAGCCAGTAAATAGGGATGGAGATCCAGCTAAGGGTAATAGAAGTGAAAATGAAGAAAGCTGTGGCGATAAAGTTGTTGGTTCGAAAAATGAGCTTGACAATGATGATGAAGAACCTGCTCCTCAAAGAAAAAGTAAGTACCCTTACTATGATCCGACTGTTGATAAACTTGTTTTTTCGGTGGGCATGAGATTTGATGATGCCAAACAGTTCAAGGAAACTGTTGTGAAGAACTCAATTGGTGAATAGAGGAGCAGTAAATTCATTAAAAATACGAAGGAGTTTGTGAGAGCTAAGTGCTCACAACCTAATTGTTCGTGGAAACTCTATGCTGCGCTTAGTAAGAATGGGTCATTCCAGATTAGGTTCTTTCAGAAGGAGCATACTTGTCCAATTATCTTTAATAATCAAGGGATAACAAGTGTGTGGTTATCAAAACATTTTTTCAATACTATCAAAGCAATGCCCGAGATCAAGAGTCTCAATTTCAATGTTAGTGAAGGACAAGTGGGGGTTAATGTGTCGAGAAATCAATGTAAGAGAGCGAAGATGAGGGTGATGAAGATATTGATGGGTGGGTATAAGGAAGAATATGCGCAGGTATGGGATTATGCTGATGAATGTATGTTTCAAAACCCATCTAGTAGGGTATATGTAGAGGTTGTGGAGAGGCCACTCCCTGATCTTGGGCCTAGATTTGATAAATTTTATGTCTGTTTTGATACATGCAAACGGGGCTTCTTGGCTAGTTGTAGAAGAGTTATAGGATTGGATGGATGCTTTCTAAAGGGTTTATGCAAGGGGGAGTTGTTGGCTGCTATGGGGAGAGATGCCAATAATCAAATGTTCCCGATAGCTTGGGCGGTGGTAAAGATAGAAAACAAGGATATTTGGTTCTGGTTTCTAAAAAATTTAATGGCTAACCTTGAGATAACCGATGGGGGAGGATGGGCATTCATGAGCGACCCACAGAAGGTAATTTCATTGTCAATTAATTCACTCCCTTTTAATATTAGTCATTGCATAATTTTCTTGACTTGTATTTATTGGTTTGAATTTTTGTAGGGACTTATTCCTACATTAGCTGAATTGATGCCACATGCTGAGCATAGAATGTGCGCGAGGCACATATATGCAAATTAGTCAAGGAACTTCAAAGGAGATAGGTTGCGAAGCGGTTCGCGAGATAACAAAGAGTACGAATATGGTTGATTTCAAATTAGCCAAACAAGGATTGTTGCAGCTGACAAAGAAAGGTTTTGATGCACTCCTCCAGACATAAGCTAAGCACTGGTGTCGGGCCTTCTTCAGCGAAGAGTTCAAATGCGATATCATTGATAACGACCTTAGTGAAGCTTTTAATGGTAGAATTTTAGAGGTCAAGTGCAAACCAATCATCAGCATGCTTGATGATATTTGAGTTATGGTTATGACTAGACTGCATAGGCAAAGAGATGAGGCTGCAAAATGGAGTAGAGACTGTGGCCCTAGGATTGTGAAGAGATTGGATGCAAATATTGCTGCTAGCAGGTTCTATCATCCAGTTTGGAATGGAGATAATGGATATGAAATTATTCTAAATCAAGATAAGTATGTTGTCAACCTAGATAGAAGGAAGTGTTCATGCCGAGCCTGGCAACTGAATGGAATTCCCTGTGCCCATACCATTTGTGCTATTCAAATGAAGCAAGAAAACCCAGATGATTACCTACATGATTGGTACAAAAAAAAAAAACTCATACCTTGCTTCATACCAATTCATGATGCAACTTATCAGAAGCAGCAAATTTTGGGAGCTAACAAATCATGAAAGCCTTCTACCTTTACCGCTGAATAAGCAAATAAGAAGGCCAAAAAAGAGACGAATAATGCAATAGGAAGAGGCATCAAGTCAAAGGATGAGTAGGACTGGATCAAAGATGAAATGCTCCTATTGCCGCAAAGAATGACACAATAAGAAAGGTTGTGAGCTGAAAAAGCAGCATCAACAGCAAGATGTAATGGCTGATTCAGTGCCAAGGACGGGACCTACTGAAGAGTTTCTTGTTAGGCCTATTGAAGGGAGGACAAAAGGCCCTGCTGTAATGCCTACTGAAAGGCAAACAGAAAGTCATGTCGTAAGGTAAGTATCATCTTTGTCTTAGTAACTCTACAGTTCTTATTCGATAGTGTTGTTGGTCATAATAATAATATAGTACGTTGTTGTAAGGCCTACTACAGGGCCTTTTAGGCCCTGTTGTAGGCTCAAGTGCAGGGATAGGGATTGGAATGGGCAGGACAGCAACAACAACAACTGAGTTCACTGTTGAGCAAACAAGAACAAAATATCCTGTAAGTTATGCATCGCTGTGTTTGGTATTTTAAGGGCTAAAATTTACATTTGTTATGTGTTTCTCAGGTGAGAAGACGAGCAACTGCACAAGTTGCAGAAGTTGCTACAAGGATTATTGCTGCTGAAAATGATGCACCACAGTGAACAAGAGGGGCTCTTGGAAAAAGATTAAGGCAATATGATTATGGGATTTACACAGATGAACGTACTGGAATGACTATTTTGAATGTAAAATTTATAGGCCTCATGCATTTAATTTGTTGTATTTCAATTCATTTGATTGACAATATCACTATGTTCTTGTAGCCTGGGAGAACTTCGGAGGTACTTCTCTCTCAAGGTGGGCCAACTCAAAAATCAAGGGCGCAGCTAAAGAAGAGTGCTCCAAAGAAGAAGAAGACATCGGGTACAGCTGCGAAACAGCCATCCAAAAAGAACCCAGCACCAATTCCATCTCAACCAACGATTGGGAGCAGTAGTGATGATATGGACCAACACATGACACGTGGTAGAACAAAAATAGCCGCTGTCAAAAACAAGGAAAATGAAAATGAGGTGACAGAAAGCCCAGTTAAAGAACCTATAGATTCAGTTCGAAAGAGTACTCGGATTATAATTCAATTCAAAACTCCAAGAGGAAAATGAGATCAATGTGTTGTCAATATTGACTGATGGGAGGGTGCTGGACATGGTCTCTTTTTATGTGATGCTGGACATGGTTTTTTTTCATGTGATGTTGGACATGGTCTTTTTCATGTTTTCTTTTTTTAGGAGTGTGTTGGATTGATGGTAGTTGTTACCTGCAATGCCATTATTTTTTTTAAGAGAGTGTTGAACTTTCGATGATTGGGGAGTGAAGTTAGACATGCTTTTTCTTTTTCTTTTTTGTAAACAATCAATCAATGTTAATGGCAAGAAATCTTGGAATGATTATTCATTTTCCCTTGTGTTGGTTTCGGCTAGAATGCTAGCAAGTCGGTTGTTGACACCTAAATTTTGGTGACCCTTTTAATTATTAGTTGCATTAAAAAATTAGGATTAATTTTAACCCCCAAAAAATATTAGTTAATTAATTAATTGCATAGCATATAGTTTTAGGTGCATTTTATTTTAATTTGCATTTTTTAGTTATTGGAGCATTGGTGGATGGGTTCGAATTAATGTTTCGAGCTTAAATTGACAAGTCGGATTTAAAGCCCGTGAATGAGCAAATTAGCCCAAGCCCATTGTTTTTAAATCAATTATCTTGTGAAAAATTGAAATTTGATGCAATATTCTGATGATTTTTTTGAAGATTGAGAAAACCGCATTGCAATCTCATCTTTATCAATAAAAGAATAAAATCATTAGAGATATTAAATGAGATAAGGAAAATAAGAAGATTTTGGGTGATCGGGAGGTTATAGATTATCTTCGTGTATATTGAAAAAACGAGATAAAATATTCTACGAAGATTACATATTTTCACCTATAAAAAGCAATCGGGTATGTGGAGATAGGGGGAGGCTTCGTTTGGAAAAAAATTCAGAAAAAGAAGAGCAGAAAAAGAGAAAAGTCAGAACGTGAGAAAGAGAGAGGAGAAAAGTAAAAAAGCAGAGGTGATTTGACTCCTACTGTTCATCATCTTCCCCACTTTAGCTGCCCCAATCGCCAGTTTCTCTTCACTCGCGCTGCGCTCACACCGCCGGTCTTCACCAGCCGCGACCCGCCTCCTCACGACGACCCGAAGCCCCACCGGAGACCACACCGCTGGTCTGCTGCCTCGCCAGACGCCGCGCCAATCCCTGCCGCCGCGACCTGCCTTCGCCCGACGCCCTCTCTGACCAACGCTACCGCGTCTCAACCACCGCGAAGCCTCTGCTGCTCCCGACGACCCGCTGCTTCTGCCTCGCCAACGCCTGTTGTAGCCACGCCTACTCGTCGCAGACGCCACCGCCGCACAACCCAAGCGCCTCTGCTCGTAGCTCTGCAGACGCCACCGCCACACGACCCAGCGCCCTTGCTCCTGCGCCGCTCACAACCTCCAGATCCCGCGCCTCTGCTCCGCCCGTGACCTGCAATAGCTGAGCCCTTGCTTGCCGTCTCCGAGCACCACCGCTGGCTGTGACCCGACGCTAGAAATCGCCGCACCACCGTAACATCTCCGGCTGATCCCAAGCATCCCAACAGCACCACGAATTGCTGAGCCAAGCCCCAAAGATTACTACTCTCTGTTTTTGCAGGTTTACCGGTGCCTTTGTCTACGTCCAGCAACAAAACCGTGGCCTCTCACGTGTTTTGAAAAGAGGGATAAAGTTGCCGCAGGTGGAAAAAGATCACAATTTGGTCAAATAAGTGCAAGCGGTAAATTTGTCTTCTGTTGAGTTTTGTCTCGTATATACAACTGGTGGGTTTTACGGTTTCACTTCATGCAAGAAGGAGATTAATTTTAGGCCAAGAGCTCATGAAGAAATTTGACGTGTGGAGATATTCTTTAGTGGAAGAATAGAGAATAGACTTCGGGTCCCCTGACCGCTAGTACACCGCTGGCCAATCTTGGTCGTGGGTCGTGAAGCCGCGTTCATCATCGTCGAGCCACGCTGAGCCACCGTCACGAGCCTCCGTTGGTTAACCCTAGGAGTCCAAAATCCCACTAGGTAGATTTCTTATTTATTTATTTAGTTATTTATTATTTATCTTGTTTATTTATTTGAAATAATCATCAATGTATATGATTGAGATTCCAACATGAAAAAGTCTCTCAAGCTAGGGATTGACAGTCCGATTTTCACGCCCGAAATCCGACTCGCAATCCCTTACAAAATCGACAATCCAATCTCAAAGCCGAGATTCGATTCACGATTTAATTTTAAAATTGGTCAACCCGATCTCATGCGAGATATGGTTCGCCAATTTTTGATATCAATCTTATCTTATTTGATTTGCTATCGTCGAGTTGGTTGAGTCAAATCTTATTTTCGTAAAATAAAAAATAAAAAAAATCTTAATTAGGATTAGGTTTGTTGTTATCTTGCATATTTAAGATTGCAATCTTATCATGAATTTTTAAATAAAAATCAAAAAAGAAAGTGCATTCATTTAGGTTGTTAGTTTTTTATTTGAATTGCATATTAATTATGTATTAGTTTTAATTTCGAAATTAATATAAAAACACAAAAAAACAAAAATCATCATGCATACGTCATGTAGAATTAAGGCATCCTTGGCACGTCATGACATATTAGGATAAAATTGCATATTAAGTTTAGATTGATTTTTGCATCTTAGGTTAGAGCTTGCTAGGTTAAGACAAAGATCTTAGTTTAAATTAGGATTTAATATGACTTAATCCCTAGTTTAAATTAGATAGAATCTTAATCTAGCTAGATCATTTAAAATTTCATAAAATTTTGTCTTAGGATAAATTAGTTGCAATTTCTAAGATAGATTGCATTTTTTTTAATAAAAAATGTCATATGCATATGTCATGTAGAATTAGAGCATTCTTTGCACGTCATTGCATGCTAAGATTGCATATTATAGGTTTAGATAATTTCTCCTAAATAGATTGCATGCTTATTAGGAAAATAAAAATCATGTGCACGTCATATAGAATTAGTTTCATACAATGCACGTCATTTAGTGATTTTTGTTAGGTGCATTTAATTAGAAATTGCCCGTCATTAGAATTAAGTCATTAGATTAATTTAGATTGCATATTTAAATGTTGCATTTCTTTAATTTCGAATCTCATGGAAAATAAAAAAATTATTTAGAATAAATCATCTCATGCTTAGGATAGACTACATGCTTAGTTATGACATATTACTTAGGTCATATAGCTAAGTCATGTTGACATGTCATATCATTTCATGTTAAATTAGTGGCATGCATTGCATATTGCATGATTTTCATTAATTAAGTGAAAACAAAACAAAAATTGCGTGTTAATTAGAAATCATATTTATGACTCATGCTGATGTGAATTCTAAACCGACAACGCAGATGCTTTCGTTGCTACGAGGTAAGTCTTGCAATTTATTCATTGCTTTCTTGGATGTTAAATTGGTGGTTTGCACCCGCACGATCACCTCACATGTTAGAATTTAAAATCAATTCAAGCTGCCTCGCAAAAACATTTTTGAAATTAAAAGAATGGTACCGAAAGGGCATTAGAGAAATCTAGTGTAACCAAGTCCCCGTACCCATAATCTTTGGTTCGTAGAAGTAAAGTAAACCTCCCATTACTTTACTTGGGTTTCTAATCGACCCACCAAAAATAGA
Source organism: Eucalyptus grandis (assembly GCF_016545825.1). NCBI lineage: Eukaryota > Viridiplantae > Streptophyta > Magnoliopsida > Myrtales > Myrtaceae > Eucalyptus > Eucalyptus grandis. Next base: position 40,738,517 of record NC_052617.1, on the reverse strand, counting down.
TTAGTGGCGACTCCTAATTAAAAATCAATTGCATGTTAAGAACTCGAATCTAAGTCGCGATTAGAATGGGCTTGGGAGAGCCCGGGTTAAGTTTAGGCTTAACAATCCATTCTAGGTAGTTATGACTGTTGTATATTTTATTTTTGTTGTTCTTGCAATGTTGCTGTTGCTGCACTGTTGCTGTCAACATTGTTGGTTAAAGTTGTGGATTATAATGAATTTATGGGGTTACGATTATATGTGTTGCTATAAGAACACTTTGAGTGCTGGTATATCTTGTTGCACCTGGGCTGGTGTAAGAAGATGCACCAGCAACTCAACTGGTGCAAGAATAAGGTGCATTTGGAATGTGATGTTTGGCACTAATATGTTCTTTTTTAAAAACTTGTGCAACATAAATGATCACTTTGTAATCGCGACTGGCACTTAAATGATCACTTTTATAAAAACTTGGCACTCAAGTGATCACTATTTACAACTTATGACACTGAAATGATCAATTGTGAATTTGCCACCATCCTTTAATTTCGACCATGGTTTGCAATTGCAGCAAACTAGCGAACCAGCAAACTAGCGAACTATTACCAAATAAAAAAATGCAACAAACCATCATCAAATAAAAAAATGCAGCAAACCATTACCAAAAGCTTTCAATGCAGCAAACCATTACCAAAAGCTTTCAATACAGCAAACCATTATCAAATAAAAGCAAACCATTACCAAAAGCTTTCAATGCAGCAAACCATTACCAAACAAAAAAATGCAGCAAACCATTACTAAAAGCTTTCAATGCAGCAAAGCATTACCAAATAAAAAATGTAGCAAACCATTACCAAACAAAAAAATGCAACAAACCATTACTAAAAGCTTTCAATGCAGCAAACTATTACCAAATAAAAATTGCAGCAAACCATTATATTTGAAGCAAAAACTAACCAAAACAAATATTGACAATACACAACTAAACAATAAAACTTTTAAGTGCTCACAACTAATGCATTCCAAGTCCAACCTTGCATTTTTACCCATAGATTACAATAACAAAACATTCTGCTCCATACAAAAATTGCAGCAAACCAAAAAACACATTTTACTTATAAATAATCCAATACAAGTGCATATTCAACGTCTTCTACTATGGTAGACATACAAACTTCTTCTCATTACTCACTTTACATTTGAATAAACTACCCAAGAAAATAAGAACACAATCAACGCTCGATAAAAAAAAATTTCGATTTTCAGCCTTGAAACCTCCCTCTTCAAATGGTCCACCAGAGATGTTAAACCCTTCATTTGAGCTTGCATTGAGTCGACATCCTCCAACTCGTCCATTAACATAGGTGAAGGTTGATTTCGGCTTTCAAGTAACTCCAATATCACATTTGTCGCTTGATCAAAGAACTTTCTATCAATCCATTTGAAATATTGGCACTTCGAGCCTTCTCTATATCTCGCCACACCCATGGAATCTTCTCCCGAGATTCAACCGAGTCCAAGATGTTCTTCTCGGACTCAGTAACCCACAATAACAGTAATACTCACCATCTAATTTGCTTTTCTTATAGGAATGTGAGCCGTTGCTAAAGCTTTTGTCCTCCATTTGCAAAAGCAAGCTGATAACTTTGGGAGAAAATCGAAATATGTACTCGAAATGATCGAATTGGGGATTTAGGGTTTTCAACTTCCGGTTCTAATCGAAATTGGGGATTTAGGGTTTCTTATTTAGGGAAAACGGTAAACGGCATCGTTTTGTTCTTTGTATGCTGATTGTATTCTCCGGCGATCCACGTCGACGTCAAAATTAATAAAAAACTGCCACGTCAAATTTCCAACCAACCAAATCGGCGATGGCACCAAAGTGATCTTTTTTTCAAAAAATTTGGCACTTAAGTGATCCGATGGAAACTTTTGGCACCAAAGTGAGCGCCGTACACAACTTATGGCACCATTAGTGTACTTATTCCGAAACTAACAGCTCATATTAGACCAATAAATACAAGTGATAAATGTCGAAATGAATAAGTCTTTCATCAAGCTAAATTTTAGAGAACAATTAAAGAAGCAATACTTCAAACGGGAGCTACCAAAGCCCTAGGGCCAAACAAGCTTAATGGACTATTCTACTAAAGCCAATAGTTTATTATCCAAGAAGACATTTTCAAAATGGTTCATACTTTCTTCAAACAAGGTATTTTCAACCCTTAGATAAATGAGATCCATATTGTTCTAATTCCAAAAGTAAACAACCTAGAGAACATCACCCAATATAGGCCGATTAGCCTTTGTAATTTCAATTACAAGATCATTATAAAGGTAATGCCCAATAGATTAAAACTCTAGCTCCATGATCTTATCTCTCAAGAACAAAACACTTTTGTTAGCGGCGGTATTGCATCAGCTAAGGGTGCAAAAAAGGAAGAGTTAATTCCAAACAGTCCTAAAACTTGACATGTAAAAAATTTACAACAAGGTCGAGTGGGACTTCTTATATGATTATATACTAAAATTGGGCTTCTATGGAAGATGGGTCTCCCTAGTAAAACAATGTATATTCTCAATTTCTTTTAGAATCAATGTGAATAGAGAACTTTATGAACCATTCCAATCAACCCGAGGGATCAAGCAAGGGGACTCTCTCTTCCCCTATTTGTTTGTTATTATGGCTAATCTTCTATCATCTCTCATGTCTAAAGTAGTAGAAGATGAAACTATTAAAGGGATTAAACTGAATAGCAGCTATCCAACCCTATCATACCTCCTATTTGTAGATGACGCCATTTCTTCCTAGACGGAACAACTAGAGAAGCCTAGAATATAGCATCTATCCTAAACCAATACTATTTTGCATCGGGTCAAGCTATAAATCTCAACAAATCATGTATTTTCTTTGGAAAAAATTGCCCTCAAAGCCACAAGTCAAATTTAGTGGCAGAATTACGGGTTGAAAAAACAGGAAATACCTTGGAATACCTTCAGACTTGGTTAAACCAAAAAAACAAATGTTTACCTAGGTTCTTACCAAAGTTGATAGAAAATTAGAAGGATGGAAGGAAAAACTTATTTCAAAGACAGACAAAATTTTTTTAATCAAAACAGTTGTTCAAGCAATGCTATAATATACCATGTCCATCTTCAAAATCCCTATATCCATTTGTAGGGCAATTGAGAAGAGCCTATCATCAATCTAGCAGAGACAAAATGCAACAAAGAATGACATAAATTGGAAAATATGGGAAAACCTGAAAACGGGGAAGTATTATGGGGGCCTAGGCTTAAGAGATTTGGTATTTTTCAGTTAAGCAATGTTGGGGAAGCAAGCTTGGCAACTAATCAAAACTCTGAATGCTTTATGGAGCAAAATTTTTAAATGCGTTTACTTTGCAAAAGGAGATTTCTAGAGTGCACAAAAAGGCCCCCGACCTTCTTGAGGGTGGCAAAGTATTTTAGTAGGAAGAGATGTTATAGAACTAGAAATTAAATGGGAAGCTAGGGATGAAAGAACAATCTAAGTAAGGGAGGACAAGTGGCTAACCTTTGAAAGAATCGTAGGACTAGCAAATCGAAATGACTCCCACCTGATCAAGGATCTAATTGACAAAAACTCAGGCCAATGGAATATCCAGAAACTCAACATCATTTTTAAGGAAAGAATTGTCGACGAAATCACGACAACCCCTGAGTCTAAGCCTTGGACTTAATAAACTAGTGTGGACATCAAACAATGCAAAGGTCTATCAAGTTAAGAGCGGATACAATATAATATATTGGGAAAGTACCAAAACAGAAGAACAACCGTCAACATCCTACCAAGCCCCTAAAACGCTATGGAACATCTGGAAATTACAAATATTCCTAAAAGCTCAATTCCTACTGTGGAGTATTTGCAACAACGCACTTCCAACAAAGAAAAATCTACACGGAAAGAAGATGATACCTGACCCAACTTGCTCACTATGCAACTAAGCTCTGGAGACGATGGAACACCTCCTCGTGTTATGTGAATGGACAAAAGACATATGGTTAGATCCCAGAATGGAAGCACACACATCCCCTACAACAATTACTATAATCGACAAATGGGTTTGCGATTTCCTCACCTCGAACTTGGACCCAAAGTTGAAAGCACTGTTCGCGAAGGTCCTATGGCCGATCTGGAAGGCACGGAACAATCTAATGTTTCAGGGGAGTAGGCCATACCCAAGATCTATCATCAAAGAAGCCACTTCCATAGTCCATCTTTATGCTAAATGGCAACCCAAGGGAACGAAAGGTGAAATGCGACCAACGTCGAGACAGACGAACTGGAGTTTGCCGCCACCGAACTCCCCTCAAGCTTAATGTCGATAGCTCCTAGTGCAGTACGACGATGGAGGGATTGGTCGCCGGAATATGTAGAGATGAATGGGGAACCGTCGTCAATGGTTTTGCCAAGTAAATCTGAGCTTCGTCGGTGCTGATTGCGGAAACTCTAGCTATCCGAGAAGCCTTGTCGTGGCTGAAGGAAAAATCGTGGAGAAATGCAAGCACAACTGCGCAAAATGAATTAAACTCTTTTGAATAGCCTCTGCACGTGGATGTTGTCTCAAACAATTCTGAAGCCGTGGATTGTGTAATAGGCCGGCTACAAATTCCTTGGGCCGCAGGTGCATAATTGAAGACTGCAGAATATTAATGGGCCAAAATTACATGGGGTCGCTTTAAAATATGAGCCCAAAAATGCAAATTAGGCCGCAAACTGAATTGTCAAAGTCCACCGGACGGATTCTCTTTCATCGAATTGGAAAGAGAGTCCCTCCTCTCCACTATGTTCAATTGTATGTCTTGATATTGGAAGTTTCTGTTATTCATCTAATTGTTAATAATGAAAATTTTTATCTTCTGACAAAAAAAAAAAAAAATATCTCGATTCCCTTCTTCTTTCCGTGAAAGCTTTCTTTCTAACTTCTTTTGCAAGATGGATGTTAGCAATCTATTGGGCTCGGTCCACATTCGGGCTTGGACGTCATTCGGTGTTAGTTCTCGCTGGACCCCGAAATGGAAACGGTAAGGTGTGAAGTCGACATCGCAGCTGATGAGCTGCACAGGGAAGCGTTGAAGTTAAACCTTTCGAAGCATGATCTGTCCCATTGTTAAAGACAATCCTAACGAGATTTAAGCAAGAATTTCAAAGAAGCTTCTGAATTTGTCATTTCCTGAGTACCGCCACCAACTCTCTCTCCCTTCCTGAGTCCAAGTACAAAGATAAAAGAATTTACAAGAAAGCAAGCAAAAAGTACTTTCTTCATTCGAATTATTGGTCCTCTTATACAATTATCTTCTGCAGAAAACAGCACCACTAACTTTCGGGAATCAAAAAAGGAAGCAACTAGACATGAGGCAAATCAGGGAGTACAGGCATTTATAGGGTACCTACACATTTTTAGACATATTGAGGGTGGGGGAGAACAATACGTGAGGACATCAAACTAACGAATGCGATTCGAAGGCCCTAACGGGGACGCGCTCTCTACAAGCTAGACGCACACTCCAAGCTAAGGCGTACTCTTTGTACTTCCCTTTCTAGGCCGGTTGCCCCTGAGGGCTGCGTCTCCTTTTCCGCCATACACCTTTTGTAAGGCATGAATCCTCTTCCTCGTCTCTCTTGCCTCGTCATTAGTTCGGGGGCCACCGACGTGCTGCTTGGTTTCGAAAGGAAACTGAGCTTTAGGTCAAAGCCACTGTGGAACTCGTTGGAAGTTACACCGTTCCTGGATTCTGGAATCCCATTTTTGTTGATGTCTCCGCAAGTAGATCGCGGAGCCACCTTATTGCGAATCGGTGAGAGAGAGATTGTCAAATTGCCATAAAGATTCAACCAAGGCGCTGAAGGGGCAGGACCAGCTTCCATGCGATCGGTGGATGTGTCCCGTGGCTGCACTAAATTAAGTACCCGGTTTGTTTTTGCAGGTGATGTCGCGGACAAAGTATCCTGAGAAAGGGGATCTTGAAGTTTCATTTCTTTCGACTCCGACTTGATGGCCGAAGAAGATTGCCAATGCGAATCTGTTACAGATACAGTCATGCCAAACAGCTTGAGGGTTCGGGAAGGTGCTTCCTCCATGGCACCTCCTGAGGCCTCACATCCTCTAGCATGCAGCTCGAGTTTCTACAATCCCAGAAACATGCCATAAGATAAAAGAGTCTAAAGATGACACGCTGACCTCAAGGCTAAGTAGCTTTATGTTTGGCATACCTCACTAGTGATCGGACCATTCTCCTCAGCTGGCGATTCAAAGAGTGACAGACCTGCACGGCAGGCCGCACCCCCCGAGGAACTTGGGGACGAGCTACCACTGGGTGTGCTTGCACCAGAGGAACCCAAACCATCTGAGCCTAAAGTGGATAACACAGACATAGGCGATTGGTTCTCAAGTTCGGAGACTGAGAAATTTGGAGACCCAGACCTAATTGGCTGCTCCTGAGGCAAGCTTTCCTTGTTGATCGGGTGAGCCAAAAGCTTACGAGGGTAAGGATGCATCGGCTTTCGTTTCGGGCGCGGAGGAGGAATCTCAATGGTTTCCACCTTGCCATCAGTCGGGTCTTTAACGACCTGCCAAACAGTGAAACAAGCAGAATTAGGACAGGATCGAGAATAGCAAAGACCATCCCTTCTATGACCATTTGAAAACCTCAGGTCATAAATAATCAGACTTACCAGTCAATGGGACACAGATATTTTGGTAAAGAATGGGTATCGGTATACCTTTGAGAAAAATTTCTGAGCATGGCTCCGAATTTGAACGGCAGTCTTGGTGCCCACGTGTTCTGAACAGAAATGAAAAATTTTATCCAGTGAATGAGAGAAACCAAAGAAATATTAACACATGAGAAGATTATTATTCCTGTTGATTACCTTCTATGCGACGCCACGCTCGACCATACAATTTAAGAGCTTCAAGGAACTTTTTGTGCTCTTCCTCTGTCCATCTCTCTCTCTGCTTTGTGATGGTGTAAGGTTTCCTCACCTATCGATATCAAAGTGACAAGTAAATCAGATTGAACAGGGAAAAAGATATAGCACAAGAACCTAAAGCTTGTCACAGTGGAAGAGGGATAGTAGACCTTGGGAGCATAGTCATTCGCACAAGAAAACTGCTCCTTTAGTGAGATGCTGGTTATCGAGTGCAGGCTATCACTCAATGACATTTCGTTGCTTCCTACGATCATATTGCTCGAATGGGCACTGCCATCTTGATCCTGCATTAGTAGAGATAAAGGTTAATAATGAACCCTGCAGCATAATCTTGAAAATCTAAAACTTAAAATAGAGGGAGAGATCTTGCATTTAACATATCCATCTCTACATTAACCATATTCTCTTCCCCCCTTAGAATTTTGATCTATGAATTTGTGGCTCTCAATTGTTTCACTCATTCATCTCTTCCTGGTTGGCCCACGTAACTTTGTACAACCCAAAAATGCTCGATTGCAGGGAGCAGACAATTTTGTAAGAAACCCTATAAGATATACTGCAAGAATGACTTTGCTTCTACTAAATATATCAATTAAGCGCAGGAACCAAAATACACGAGCAACAGCAGCCTGGCGAATTTCACCTTAATCAGGAATATTAATAGCATCAGGTCACAATTTTACGAGAATCCAGACACTAACTTCCCTCATGAAAAATAGATGCATGATAAAAACCGTAATTCATAAGAATCGTCAATTCCCCAAGAAACGCTGAAATTTTCAGCCACGAAACTTGTTAGATCTACTGTCTCGACGGATTCAGTGAAAAGGATTGTCGCTCTCTTCGAAAAAAATTCCAATTTTCTTTTTTCTTTTTTTCTCTTAAAAAGAACAAAAGTGAGAAATTGTACATTTCTGGGTAGGTTAAGCAATCTTCACAGACCAACCATAAGAATAACTGAGAAAATCGACTGACCGCAGGGGGAAAAAGAAAGCACGAAAAATTCAAAGACGAAGACGAAATTACATGAATGAAGATCATGACAATACCTGTACGGTCATATCGGCACCAACGCACACCGCGCGAGATCTCGTTTTGCCAACCCCGAAAAGAGTCAAGACGAACGTCTCTCTTCCGGGCTTCCTCCTCTGCCCTCGAATCGACCGGCTCCGTTCAAAGACCGACCGATCTGGATCCCTTCGAACCGCCGCCGTCGCTGTCGTTCCGTCCGTACGAGCTCTTCTCCGGCTCAATTCTCGAGCTCCGAACGACAAAAAAAGGAAACCACCCACTTCAAAATGGAGACTTTCGATCCACGCCTTAGTTCGGGAACTGTTCACACCAACAAACAGCAGCAACTACTTCAGTTTTCACCCACCAAACAGAAAAAAAGGGGAAAAAAAAAAAACAAACAAACGGATTGCGACGCAAACTAAATAAACTGGTCTCGGAAGCAGGAAACGCAAATTCAACTTGCAAAGCAGCTTACGCGAACTGAAGGAAGCGGCGATTGGACCAGGGGGGGGAGCACCGTGCGCGGAAATCCTTCAAAACCCGAAAGAAGAGAAGCGAAGGAGGACGGTCGGGAAGCTCCAATCCGGACACGGAGAGAGAGAGAGAGAAGGGAAGCGAAGAGAAGAAGGTGGAATTGAATATCTGTTCTTTGCGAGAACGAACTGGATTTGATTTGGGCGAGCGATGGAGAGAGAGAGAGAAGAGAAGAGTGTCTGTGGTGATGTCTGGCCGCGATGATGGCCCAAAAGATAAAAGCAGGGGCCGCCACGTCAGATCCGGTTTTTCGCGGAAATATTTAGCTCTGTCCCCTTTTTCTCTTTTTCTTTTTCTTTCTTTTTTTCTTTTTCCTCTTTCTTCTACTCGTTTCTCGCCTAGAAATGACCCGAGGGAACGCTCGAGAACGCAGGATGGAATCTTGTGGCTCACGTCGCGAAGAGCCCCGCCCACGTGGCGCTCCCTCGCGTCCCTCTCTCCCCCTTCCGCTTTTTTTTCCATTTGCGCGGCGTGTTAAATTCGGTGGGAGTGAAATTAGGAAGAGGGAGCAACGGGACGCGCGGGACTCCCGCCACGCGCCTGCCGAAACGGGGGTGGGCCCCAACACTCGCCTCCTGGGGCTGCCGCGTGTGGATAATGGGTCGGATTGGCACTTGTGTGGATTGCAGCAGCCCCCCCGCTCTTCTCTCCCCCACATGTTTTTGCCTACCCTCGGAAAAAGGCCATTCAACTTTCAAAATAAAAATACCGACCGAAAATTAAAAAAAAAAAACTATTTTTTGACCGCAATTTGTACTTTAAATTCGATATGGGTACGTAACGATTTTGTCTTCTCCAACTCGATGAATTTAGTAACTAATCAATATAATGAATGACATTGAGCAAAGACATAACCAAATCTTCTATTCAAATAGGTTATTTATGTGCATTTACCATTGCATGTACAACACGCGAGCAAATTGAATTGAGAAGGTGAAATAGACCTTTTCGATTATTTCATTAATCCATCGGATATTTCCTTTTGATAAAAATTTATGGAAAATCATGCACGAACATGACTCGATTAATTTGTCTCGACGTGAAATTATCATTATTTAAGGATACAATCTCTTTACGCATGTAAATGACAGTTCGTATTGATAAATAAATAAAAAACAAGTAAAAGCTTTCTTTTTATAGTATAGGGATAGTACTGCTATTTATATTGAAGCGCCATTATGACTAAATGAATTAATTGCACCCTATGTAGGATCTCGATATTTATCACGCATATCATACGTGTTGCACGTGAGTGAAGTTCATAGCATCTCTTTCATGTTTTCAATCAAAGCTGACTCGGCAAAACATTCCAAATCGACACGGGGAAGGATGTTATCATTGTCTCAAGATACAATTTCTTATGTCAATACATATGTAAATATCAGCTCATATTGGTAAAAAGGAGAGGCGAAAGTTTCTCTGTCTAGAGTTTAGAACTTGTGTTATGACTAATGACTTAAAAGATTCACTTCCCTTTAACACAACAATCCCCTAGGATATAGAGATTCATTGCACACATATGTTTTTTTTCGTATTTGCAATCAAAACTAACCCCATAAAAACATTCCAAATCAATACGAAGCAGGGGAAAACTAAAACAGCAGACAAAGGGTCAGAATCGACCAAAAAGAATCTCACTAATTAAGTGCGAAACGAGATAAAATACTATGTAAGCATACAAGGGAATAATGACTAATATTCCCACGAACATGTGTATGATGGGAAAGCTCCCACTTAAATCAGATTCACTATCTATCAATCAAGCCAAAAAGCACATAAAGGACATGGCACCGAAGGCGAGTACGACTCCATCGCTACTCTCGTGCAATGACAACCCAACACACCTAACCCAAATGAAGACAAGAGGCATCCAAGTTGTCCCTATTTTAATTCGAGAAATCCAATGATGTCTTCTGCCGGAGGAAGAGATAATTAAAATAAAATATCTTCAGCCATTAAAAAAGCACAAAGTGCGAGAGAGAGAGAGAGAGAGAAAAAGTAGGCCAAGAGTTGTGGATGGAAAAGCGCGGAGATGAGGATGAGTCGGATGAGCTGGTCTCAGGCGACTTCTAAGGCCACTTTCCCCCTTGCGCTTTTCTCCACGTCAGCGGCCCCACTCGCCGCCCTCCACAATGACTGCCCGCCACGTGTAATTTTTTAGAGACGGGACGACGGAGACGGGCGAGGCGGATGTGTTTTGGATGGCTCTGCACCACTCGTACTCCTTACCCCCGATTTAAAGTAATCCCCAAAAATCCTGGCCACAAGTCCTCGCGTTAGGCTTTTCGCGAGCGGGGATGCGCTTTTTGCGCTGCGGAAATTACACTAACCTCCCCTCCTAATCTTAAAATTAGCCCATGTTTGCCGCCTAAGCTTTCGCCTAATTGCGCATTAGTCCCGAACTTCCGTTTTCTTATGCCTATCGATCCCCCATTATGCTTTTCGTTAACATGTGTATTTCCCATCGCTTTTTAAATTGAATATCTCCTACCCTTGATTGCCCTTAAAAAAAAGAATGAAACAAAATTAAAGTACACGAGGAGAAAGATAACTTAACTGAAATATAATTATCATAATAAGTGATAAATATAAATTGACGGATGTATAAATAGTTTTATGAAAATACCATAATAAAATAAAACGTAGAAGTTTCTAAATAGCAAAAGGGTTGAATATTGAAAATTATTTTATTATTTTTTTTATACTTATAGTTGCAAAAAAATATGATTGATCAATTAAATGTATCCAAATAGCACGTTAAATTTCAGTTGATGGTTCCCTTTTATGCTCTAAAGGCATCCTTCCCGGTGTAATGCTTTTTAAATATTAATGTTAATTAATTATTTTATATATTAATTAAACCTTTAGAAATACATCAAGAGCAATCATGTTTGCTATCGAGGCTCTTTCCCTTTTTGATGGGCTCTTTGTTCACTCTTTTTCTTAAACATATGTTGTCTAATTTTATTAAAGTAGTCACACCCATCAAGTTTGACATGATGCCGGACTTGACCCGGTTTTGGACGCTCATGTGGACCTTGGAGCATCCCAGAAGCTCGGAGATTTTTCATTCTCTAATGTGATTATTCATGTTTATATTTCTATTATTAGTCTCCGAGTTGATTTAGTCTTCTCCAAGTTTCAATTTTTTTTTTTCATCTTTTTACTACAATTAAGATTAAAAGAGAGATTTTTCTTTTCGAAAAAATGATTTGAGAATGTACTCTTATTTTTCAAGTGTCTTGCACATGCTAACGAAGAAAATAAAAATGAAGAATTAGCGGCGGTAGCAAAACGACAGTCTATATGGATACTGTATAAGAGTCGAAACTTCAGGGGCAAAAGTGCAATACCCTCGGAATTCGGGGGGGCGTTGTGTGAATTCGTTGCCCTTTGTTGGAGGGCGGACACAAAGGAAAGGGAAAAGCGATTTAGGCGGTGACAGGTGCAGTGGAACGTGGAAGGTTGCGGTCAACACTGTGAAACATGAGGCGCGAGATCTTTCTCTCAGATATTCTTTATCTTCACAAAATGAAAAAAGAAAAGAAAAGAAAAGAAAAAAAACAAGTGCTCTCTCTCTCTTTCTTCGTTTTCCTTTCGGGACGGTTCGTCTGGAACGACCCAATGCCATCGCGACATGTGCACGGCGGGCCTGACGCTTTTTGTGCTTTTTCCCCCGGGGGGCACGACCTGGTGGGTGGGGCCCGCCCCCCGTTCGGGCGTTCTAGGTTTTTACGTGTGGTCAACTAAGTACCGGAACGAGTGGCTGAGATTCGTGGCGGTCTTTTCTGCCTTTTTATTAAATTGGTCGATTTTAACGTGGTCGCGTTTGTCAAATGCCAGCCAGACTCCCGTTGCGCTTTTTCAGCTTGACATCTGCGTCTGTCTGCGGGCCTCAGTGGGGCTCGAGTTTTAATCAATGTCGGAGGAGTGGTTTTCTTTTCTTTTTTTTATAAATATATATGGGTTATTTTCCTTGGCGATTCCTTAAATTTCACAAAGATATTATATGTGCTGGCGCAAGTTTTATTGCGGGGCAAAAGGGAAAATCGGCAGAATATATCCGTGACCGAATGGATGTGAAAACGAAGTGACTGGCGGGCACGTGTCTGCCTCTGTCTGCCATAATTTTAGGTTTTGGTTCGGTCGTCATCTCCTCGCCCTCTCCTCCTATGGGATCACAAAGCCACATGAAATTTGTGGGCCCGACTCTCGACGCTTTAGTGAGGGTCTCACTGATTGAGGAAAAACTCTCGATAAAGTTCGAAACCTAATGTTGGTATTAATTCATCCATAAATCTTTTAATTTGATGAATTGAATTCTAAATAATTTTGATATTTTATCAATATAATCTAAATTTTTTGACATTTTATCAACATAATTGTTCAATTGAAAATTGATTTTGAAGACGTCAACTGTTTTACGTAATGTTACTAATATTGACATCAACACTTTTAATAATTTTTTGTGAATTTTTCATATTTTTTCGTTCTTATTTTTCCTTATTGTGGCTAGCGAGGCTAAGTGAGACATCGCCGATCTTTGGCGTGGTAGTTTCAGCTTTGCTAGCAGCGAGCGAGGTAGCTTCGGCACTCGCTAGTAGTTGGCAACAACTCACCTAGCCTCGTCGGTCGAAGTTGAAAAAAAATAAATAAATAAATATAGAATGTTTGGATATTTTTTAAAATTGCAAAAATTATCAACCTTAGCTTTGGTTGGACCATTTTAAGTATCTTACATCTACGCCAATAATTTCATGTTGAAAGTGGTCAAAATGGCTATATTGGCAAATTGAAAACAAGTTTATGACTCAATTGTCGTCATTGAGAGGTTTAATGCTAATTCAGTATAAGTATAATATGTATACATATATGTGTGTGTATATATGTATATAGAAAATTTAGATTTTTTTTTCAAAATTGCAAAAATTGTCAATGTTAGCACTAATTGTACCACACAAGACGTCATACATATACGTCATCAATTTCCAGCTGAAATCTGCCAAAAGGGCTGTATAGATAAATTGACAATAGATTTATAACTTAATTGGTGTTATTGAGAGGTTCGGGAAAAATTTGGCACGAGTGTAGTATGTTTCATGATTTTTCTGGCAATTTTCCTACTATTTTACGATTGTCGAATGGCATCTTGGGTCGACTTTCGCACATTGGGTGGGTTAGTCCACCTCTTTGATTCAGTGAAAAGGAAGATTATACCTTTTATGAACGTATTAAGAACTCGAGTAGTCACGTTACGAGTCCCCTTACCATATAAAGCGACTCAAATGTTCTATTTTGGATATTGTCCTTCGTTGGATTTCATTCCTATTTCTCCTCTTAACCCGTTGCTGAACCACGTCAGCTTCACAGCTTGTTTCTCCACTAACCACAGATTTGCCTTCTTCATTTCGAGATAAGCTCTCGCAATGCCGAGAGATGGAGAGCCATAGTGCTTCGACACTTATTTGTTCGATAAGAAAAGCCGTGTGAACAAGCGTTTTCGAACTCTTATTAAGCATATTGGACAAGAAATGTTTCGGTTTTCACAACATTAATTGACGCATAAAGCAGGAAATAATAACTTGCATAACAGTGTTCTTGAGACACTTAGGGGGTGTTTGGCAAATTTTTGTTTCTATTCCCCGGAACACAAATTTTGTTCTTTTGTTCCGGGGAACAAAAAAAAGAACATAAATGCTTTTGTTTACATTTTTTTTTTTGTGACCCGGGAACCGCCGTACAGCGGACGACCGGCGACGTAAACCTAGGGCGACCCGCAGGGACCCACCTCCCACGGGCCACAGGTGAGTCATGCAATGGGGGCGAGAAGTTTCGAACCTCTTCCCTGCCAGTTGAAAGGTGAGGTGCGAACCATCTCGTCCACCGCGGGGTGAGTTTGTTTACATTTCTGTTCCCGAGAACAAATTTGGAATTGAAAAGAAAAGTAGAAAAAAAATATTTTTGTTCCTGGGAACACTTCCGAGAAATACTTTTATTTTCTTCTGCTTTTTTCTTCTTCTTCTTCTTCTTCTTCTTCCTTTTGCCGATCACTGGCCTTGGCCATGACAAGGCCAGCCCCCGGAGAGACCGCGCTGCCTAGGCGAGGTCAAGCCTTGCCCGGGCCAGGCTGGCCTCCGGCGAGCTCGTTGGACGTCGCCCACCCGGTCACTGGCCACAGCAGTGGCCAGCAACTAGCCAAAGAGAAAAAGAAAAAGGAAAATGAAAAAAAAATGAAAAAAATGAAAAATTTTTAAAAATTAAAAGAAACAAAAAAATTATACAAGTTTATCGAACGCATTTTAAAGTTCAAAAATTGTTTCCCAAATTAGAAATAGTTTTTTTCTATTTTTGTTCTTGGGAACAATTTTTTAACATAAACGTTACCAAACGCACCCTTGTGGCTGTTTGTTTAAATTTGTTTCTATTCCTTGGAACACAATTTTTTGTTCTTTTGTTATGGGGAACAAAAAAAAGAATTTAAAACGCGTTTGTTTACACTTTTGTTATTGAGAACAAAAACTATTTTTTTGTTCCCACAATGTAAACAAGAAGTAGAAAAAACTTATTTCTTGTTCCTAGGAAAAATTATGAGAAACACTTCTTCTTTTTCTCTTGTTTATTCTTCTTTTTTCTTTAGCTAGAGTGTTGCTGGCCCCCGGCGAGGCTCGGCCTCGCCTTAGCTTAGCGAGCTTAAGCTAACCCAGATCCGATAAAGTCGAGCAAGCGCAGCCACCGGCAAGGCTTGGCCTTGCTGTGCCACCGCCAGTCGGTGTTGCCCAACGATGGCCAAGCGAGGCCGAGCCTCGCCGGTGGCCGGGCGACCTCGGCCCGCCGGATTTTGGCGAGCTTGAGCTCGCCTAGCCAAGGCGAAGTCGACCTCGCACCGCCGTCAAGGCCGACCTTATCGTGGAGGGGGGAGGCCGCCAAAAAGAAGAAATAAAAAATTAAAAATTAAAAGAAACAAAAAAAATTATACAAGTTTACCAAACGTGTTTATGTTCTTTTCTATTCCAGAACAAAAATTTTGTACAATTACCAAACGCATTATTTTGTTAAAAAATTATGCCCGGAACAAATAGTTTTTTCTATTTTTGTTCTCAAGAACAATTTTTAAACGTAAACGTTACCAAATGCGCCCTTAGGGCTATTTGTATAAATTTATTTCTATTCCTTAGAACGCATATTTTTGTTCTTTTGTTCCCAGGAGCAAACCGGGAACAAATTTGAAATAAAAACAAGAAGTAGAAAAACTCGTTTCTTGTTATCGGGAACAATTTCGAGAAGCACTTCTTATTTTTCTTTGGCCGGTCACTAGTCTTGGCCATGGCCGGCGACCCATGTTGAGGCCGGAGTGTCGCTAGCCCCTGGCAAGCTTGCCGACCTGGTGGTGGCCCGGCGAGCCTCGCCATGGTTGGGCAAGGCCGCTAGCCAAAAGGAAGAAAGAAAAAGAAAAAAAGAAAGAATGAAAAGTAAAATAAAAATTCCTTAGCAAAAATAAATAAAATAAAATAAAATAATTATCCTTTTTTAGGTTCACTAGGATTCGTATAAGTTGGATCTTCCAGTTATCTCGGTAAGAATAAAAAATTAAAAGAAACAAAAAATACAAGTTTACTAAATGTGTTTATGTTTTTCTATTTCGTAAATGAAATTTTGTATAATTATCAAACACGTTATTCTATTCAAAAATTGTTTTAGGAATGAAAACATTACCAAACGCGCCCTTACTTAGCAAAATCTTAAAGCTAATAATCACCAGCAAGATGCAAAATTCAATGGTGCCTTGGAGTTAGCTAACCAAACTTCGGTGCCAATGGGCCCTGCTAATCTTGGGCTAGGCTTGGAGGCTTTCTTGTCGTCGCTCTCTTGGATTGGATCATTCCAGCTTCCTTGCAATCATTTTCAGCTCTTTTCCCTTTTTTCTTTCTTTTGTCGGGTTAACCAAATCATACTACGAATTTCCATCAATTGGACTATGCCGGGTGTAAAGGAAAATCTGGACTAGGTGTGCTTTTAATCAATAATTCTTCTACTTAGATGCCAAGAATTCATTGTCCTGTTCGAAAGAACAAAAATCCGCTTCTTTCGATGTTATCTCCTATTTTTGGTGTACTTCCTTATTATATCAATATAGTGGAAGCTCGTTTGTAAAAGAAAGCTATTCAGTCTTGTCAGGTGAAAAAAGAAAATTCAAAACTTGAAATGAAGTACTATTTTCTTTTAAGAACATTAGATCTATAGTAAATCTTTTAAAAGATATCTTTCATGAGGTATTGGGTTCCCAATCTTGGTCATGCACTTCCCTAGAGAGTGAGTTTATTCTCCTCACCTTTTTCCATAGTTATTCCATCATTCTTATCCGTGCTTTTTCCCTTCTTATATAATAGTCAATACGCTACTATTCATTATAGAATAACTTTTAATCTCGATTTGTGAGGGGCAGGGTGAGAATATCATTTCTTTCGCCTAACCAAGAAAAAAACCTATAACACGTGAATTTAAAATTACATAGAGAGTGATAAATTACGAAATGCATTTTGAGTGACATAATATTTTTTTTTTTAAATAGAAGATGATTGTTGCCTAGGCATAAAAGAACTCACCACCAGCCGTAGGGATAGATGAAGTTCACCACAAAGGGCTAAAGAAACACAACCGGTATAAGATAACCATTACGGATGATTTCTTGTATCATCTAATTAATCATGACCATGTGTGACACTACATTACCGTCATTTCACTGATAATTAGCTAATTATGTTTTCAGCCTTTCAAGTCTCACCTTCTGTTCATTTGTTCTCGGAAATATAGGCGTGCATACAAAATGCATCATTGTTCCTGTAACAAATGCAGAACAAAAGGAATTGCATATAATCCACAATGAACAAATTTGAAAAACACATTTTTCGTTTTTTTTGGGGTCAATGTTCAAAGGTCAACGGCGGTCAACATCGATCAACGAATGACTAGGTCGGGTTGGGTCAAACCGGGTTAGGTCAAACTAACCGACTCAACAATATGACATCACTGTGACGTCATCAGCATGTATCTTGCATGTGCGCGAGCAACCACCGGCTAACGTCACGATGACATTAGCAGGCATGTGTGGCGCATGTGCAGAGCAATTACTATGCCTATGCTGCGCATGCGTGTGCAGGGCACATGCTTGGGGAAACGCACGCGCCGACGAGTTAGAAAATTTTGGCCGTGCGTGGCGGCACGTCCAGTGGTCCCCGGCGGCGAGCCACTCATTGTTTTTCTCATCTCGATGAGAATTATGACCCTGCACTTTCAAAAATGAGTTTTGACTCACAAAATATCAAAAAAGAGGGGTGAACAATAGGCGAGTGTCGGGATTTCCGTCCCCGCATGTCCGTCGCAATGTTTCTCAAAATTTCGATAAAAAAAAAATTATAAAACGTCAACAATGTTAGAAATTCCTTAAAAAACAAATCGATACTTGAACGACCAAATACCAAAAACAAATGCGGAAATGCACTCAGAAAACATATAACACCGATCAAAGGCATATCTCGAAGACGAACATATCTTATTTGCTACAAATTAAGTACTCATTGCGGTATCAGAGAAATTGATTGAAACCCGAAGTTTCGTTTTTCAAGAGGGAGTATACCATTGTCTCAAGAGAAGGAAAAGAACATATTGTTTCATTCTATCTCTCAATATCCCTCCTTTTTCATTTTTATACAAAAGTTATTATTTAAAAATAATTGCCTCATTTCCTCTTATGGGCCCTTACTTTATGGGCCTAGTTTGACCCAACATGGGCAGATGGGCCTGACTTGGCCCATCAAATAAAAAAAAACCCATTACACACTTTTTTTTTTCTTTTTTTTTTCTAACAATGATCAATGAGGTTGGTAGGCGAGCAATCACTGATCTCTGGTGAGGTAGTGCCAATCTTGTCGACAATGAGCGAGGTAGCTTTGGGCGAGTTGGCACTCGCCAGCCGCCAGCGATGACTCACCGAGCTCATCGATCGAAGTTAAAAATAAAATAAAAAATGTACATAGAAAATTCAGATTTTTTTTTTTCAAAATTATAATAATTGTCATTGTTAGTACTAGTTATGCCACATAGAACGTCATACATATACGTCATTAATTTCCGGCTGAAATCTGCCAAAAGAGCTATATTGGTAAATCGACAATAGGTTTAGAACTTAATTGGTGTTATTGAGAGGTTCGGGAAAAATCTGGCATGAGTGTAGTATGTTTAATGATTTTTCTAGCAATTTTCCCACTATTTTACGATGGTGGAGTGGTATCTTGGGTCAACTTCCGCGGTGGGTTAGTCCACCTCTTTGATTTGGTGAAAGGAAGATTATACCTTTTATGAACGTATTAAAAACTCGAGGAGTCACGTTACGAGTCCTCTTACCACATAAAGCGACTCAAATGTTCTATTTGGGATCTTGTCCTTCGTTGGATTTCATTCCTGTTTCTCCTCTTAACCCGTTGCTGAACCACGTCAGCTTCACAGCTTGTTTCTCCACTAGCCACAGATTTGCCTTCTTCATTTCGATATAAGCTCTCGCCAATGCCGAGAGATGGGGAGCCATATAACTTCGACACTTATTTGTCCGATATGAAAAGCCATGTTAACAAGCGTTCTCGAACACTTATTAAGCATCTCGAGTAAGGACCGTTTCGGTTTTCACAACATTAATTGACGGATAAAGCGGGAAATAATAACTTGCATAACAAGTGTTCCTAAGACACTTGTCGGCAAAATCTCAAAGCTAATAAACAGCAGCAAGGCGCAAAATTCAAGGTGCCAATGGGCCCTGCTAATCTTGGGCTGGGCTGGGAGGCTTTCTTCTGTTCACTCTCTTGGATTGGATCATTCCACCTTCCTTGCAATCATTTTCGGCTCTTTTCCCTTTTTCCTTTCTTTTGTCAGGTTAACCGGAGCGTATTACGAATTTCCATCAATCGGACTATGCCGAGTGTAAAGGAATATGGACTAGGCGTGCTTTTAATCATTAATTCTTCTACTTAGATGCCAAGAATTCATTGTTCTGTTCGAAAAACAGGAATCCGCTTCCTTCGATGTCATCTCCTATTTTTGGTGTACTTCCTTATTATATCAATATAGTGGGAGCTTATTTATAAAGAAAGCTATTCAGTCTTGTCAGATGAAAAAAGAAAATTCAAAACTTGAAATGAAGTACTATTTTCTTTTAAGAACATTAAATCTATAGTAAATCTTTTAAAAGTTATTTTTCATGAGGTATAGGGTTCCCAATTTTGGTCATGCACTTCCTCGAAGAGTAAGTTTATTCTCCTCACCCTTTTCCATAATTATTCCATCGTTCTTATCCGTGCTTTTTCCCTTCTTATATAATAGTCAATACGCTACTATTCATTATAGAATAACTTTTAATCTCAATTTGTGAGTGGCAGGGTGAGAATATAATTTCTTTTGCCTAACCAAGAAAAAAAACCTATAACGCGTGAATTTAAAATAACATAGAGAGTGATAAATGACAAGATGTATTTTAAGTGACATAAGATTCTTTTTTTTTTTCTAATAGAAGATGATCATCACCTAGGCAAAAAAGAACTCACCACCAGCCATAGGGATAGATAAAGTTCACCACGAAGGGCTAAAGAAACACCACCGTCAATGATAAGGGAGAAATTCACTACCTAAAGGACACATTACCAGCCAAGGATAAAGAATTTTTGGTTCACCACTAAAGGAATTGGATAAAGAACCCAAAATCAAAATTTCTCAATTGAGGAAAATCTCATATGTTCTTCAAATTCAAGTCTTATTCAATCAAAATGAGATTGCATATCTATTAGAGGGACTCTAAGCAAGCAAACGAAAATGATTCTTAGAATTCCTAAAAAATCATGACAATTTTATGAACGGTTACATAATTATGACTCCGATAACACACTTAACACTCATAAAAGTAGGACTAATAACCATTAATGAGAGGCATAATAAGTAGGATTAAATGCAATTAATTAGGACAAGATGTATAATATGTTGGATTAGACTCTTCGAATCCGTACACTAGCCTTGTAAGCAGATTAGCCTCCTGGAGTGATCGGAACATCCTCCGGTCGCTAGGTGGTCTATTAGGAGTAACCTCCTGGAATGATCGGAACATCCTCCATCCTCCAGTTGCTAGGTAGTCTATTAGGAGCCTTCAAGTTAACAATAAACTTATAAATCAACATTTTAGTAGTTGATTGGCAACCATGAAATTGACAACTAACCCATCGAATCAATAACTCTGGTACAGAATCGACATCTTCAACCTCGAAACCATTGAATCAAATTGTAGCCTAAATCGGCCTTTACTTTGCAAGAGTAAGGATTAATCTGAATCGATTGACGGAATCTAAATTGAGCTCGAGAGTTGTTTGCCAAAATCCGATGCTCCCACATCAGAAAGTGAGTTGATTTGTCATTCAATCACTCTAAAGCTTCAGGGGCGTTTCGTTTTCATGTTCGGTTACAAAATTGTCGATATTAAATTCGGTAACGCGCATGCGAATTTAAAAACCACGACGAAGAACGCCAGCAATAATTATTAAAAACCCAGAAACGTTACTATGTAAGTGTCTACGACCGGCCGATACCAACGGCTAATACTTCAAACCCACGCTTGCACGACCCGTCCCATGCTTTAGCCTTAGGGCCAACTGGATCTATTCATGCTGATTCACATCAATTCGCTCCACGTTTCAGGAATCAAACCTGGATTTATTCCGCGATTTTTACCAATTTTTTTTGTAGTTTTTTTTTTGGGGGGGGTTTTAACGAACGGCTTTTAACATCGGACGTTTGGGTTGCCTGAGAATGGGCGATATTTTAATAAAGCAAAGACAAAAGCGGTGGGCGCGGTCTAGTCTCCCGTCCGAGGCTTGAAAACCGGGGTCGGGGGCGGGGCGTCATATTCGCCTGCATATTCTCTCTCTCTCTCTCTCTTAACCTTTCTCTGAGGCTACGCCACCGAACAGCAAACGGCCGAGATTGGTTACGCTTGTTATTCTCCCCCCCGTCGCTAGCCGGCCACTTTTATATCCTCCTCCCGTTTCGTACTCTTCACTCATCTCCCTCCCCAAAAGCCCAATCGAATCTCGCTCCTCCTTTTTTTTATCTTCCACATCACCACCTTCGTCCTCCTCCTCCTCCTCCTCCTCAGCGTTCTCTCCACGTTCATCTCCATCGCTGTCTCCCTCTCAGATCCGGAGCTCTTCTTCGCTAGCCCGCCAATGGCTGCCGCTGCCACCCTGAGCGCCCCCGACGCTGCGAAGCTCTCTCAGCTCAAATCGGCCGTCTCCGGCCTCGGCCAAATCAGGTTCCCGACCATGTTTCCCTCCCTCCCTCACTCCCTCCCCGTGTGTCTGTGCGCTTCCGGATTGGTTTTGTGCGTCGGTTGATTCGTGAGATGAGTTTGTTTCGACGGTTGATTTCTGGTAATTTCTTGTGTATAGGAGATCAGCGTTAATTCCGGATCTCACTCTGTTTCGTTTTGATTCTGTATGGCAGCGATAGTGAGAAGAATGGATTCATCAACCTCGTGTCTCGCTATCTCAGGTGACATGGGACGGAGTTGTTGATCGGGCATTTCTTTTTTTCGTCATCATCATCGCTTTCCTTTTTTTTTTTTTTTTTGGTCCGATGCTTTGATGGTGGAAAGTACGATTCATCAACGTTTCATTTTGTTTCGTTTTGTATTTTTCAGTGGCGAAGCTCAACATGTTGACTGGAGCAAGATCCAGACGCCCACTGACGAAATTGTCGTCCCTTACGATAGCTTGGCGCCCACTCCCCAGGGTATTTACTTTGCCCTGCTCATGATCCTCTCGTTTGATTTGCATGACATTGCCAACTTGAGCATCGGTTTTTCCCCTGCTGCTGAGACCGTAATTCCTCAAATTGTGCAGATCCTGCAGCGACCAAGAGCCTTTTGGACAAACTCGTTGTGCTGAAGCTCAATGGTGGTTTGGGAACTACGATGGGTTGTACTGGTCCCAAGTATGGCTTCTGATCTTATATTTCGTACATGTTGGATAAGACGATCTCCTTTTAGTTTGATGGATCTCATCAGTCGGCTACCGATGCTTCTCCATTTGGAGTTGCTGTAGAAGTGGGATGAGTTATTCTAGAATGATGTGCCTGCACTGGTCGGGTTGTAAATCACGCCAATTGTCTCTTGCAAACATATTAATATGAGCGTTTTGATTATAGTCCATACACGCATACCATCATCTACCATCATCTAGTTGTGCATGTCTTAAAGGATGCAAGATGCGTGCCTTTTTCTTTTCCTAGAGCCTTGAAGGAATTTTTGAAATTTCTAAATTCTCATAACTTGACATCCAAGTAATGTCGAGGAGGCAGGTTGGAAATTGCGACAATTGGATCACCTTTCTTTCTCAGTTCTGTTGCGCTAAAATGTACTTTATCAAGGGATCCATTTGGTATCTCGACAACTTTTCCTTTTTCTTTAGAAGCGAGGGAATTTTATTGAAAGAAAAGAATAAAGTGCAAAGGATGTGTAGATAGAGGAAAAGAAAAAGAGAATAAAGAAGAGAAAGCAAGAATATTCTCACTTCATATGAGAAATCACCACTTCAACAGAATAAATAAAGTTGAATTGAAGATGATCATCAAAACTTTTCAGATCTTCAAAAAATAAAAATCTCGTCACTTTTCTTCATGCCACATAGTCTTAAGTATGACGAGCCAGGCAAGTCATGTGATGAATCTGAGCTAAAAAATTTCGTATGGCAGATAGTTTTGCCTCTGAGGAATTGGCACAAAAAGAAATCATTACTCGGCAAAATTTTAATCACCTTGTTAAGAGACCTCATTGATGTGTCTGCTTGATCTGCTTGGTGCTTCCTTGATCTTATTTAGTTTTAATATTTAGTAAGGCTGTAAATGTAGCTTCCTCGAACTTTTACCCTGTTTACTGGGACAATTGTTAATATCCTTGTCTATAGGCTGCCAATGTGCCTATGTGTTAATGTGCATGTTTCTATTGTGATGTAGATCTGTCATAGAAGTACGCAATGGATTGACATTTCTTGACCTTATTGTTATCCAAATTGAGGTAATCTTCTTTAATTTTCCATGTGGTGTGTTTTTGTTTTTAGCTCCATTTCTTCTGATCACATCTTCCTTCTATTCATGTAGAATCTGAACACTAAATATGGGTGCAATGTTCCCCTGCTTCTGATGAACTCTTTTAACACCCATGATGATACGTTGAAGGTGAACAGCTTTCACCTTACCTCTTTGTTGATATTTTAGTTATGTTGATTGCTAATTGACCCATCTTCCTTGTTGTAGATTGTTGAAAAATATGCCAACTCAAATATAGATATTCATACTTTTAATCAGGTTTGTGATGCAAAATTTTGGTCAACTGCTTAGTATTTGCTTATGAGTTTATAATGGAATTGACTAAGTCATTTTTGTCTCGATTGTCTTGATTGAATTATATACAGAGCCAGTATCCCCGTTTGGTTGTTGAGGATTTTATGCCACTGCCTTGCAAAGGACAGACTGGAAAAGATGGATGGTAAAATTTTGTTTAAACATCAAGTATAAGGACTTCAGTTTTCATGATCAAGATGCCTTCTTCATTAAGTTTTTTTGCATCAAAATGATTTTGCTTCAAGATAGGTCATTTAATGAAAGAGGCTGTAATTGTAGGTCTTTCAGTTCGTTGTATAGTCATTAGTCCTTTAGAATTCCACCTTTTATGATTTGATGAAACCCAGATGTGGCAAGTGCATGCTGGCTTGAGCAAATTGACTTTAATGCAGGAAGTTATTTGCCACCAATAGTTGAACTTGATTTTTAATCTTTTCGACAATAAATTTCTGACTAATCAGTATCTGTTCATTCTTTTGTCATAAACTTTTAATGGAAAATCTTTGATGAAACCTTTCTCCTGTCTCAAATGCTCTACATAGGTATCCTCCTGGTCACGGTGATGTGTTCGCATCCTTGATGAACAGTGGCAAACTTGATGCTTTGCTCTCACAGGTTTTCTTTTATCACTATTACATTCCTCCTACTTTTGCCTTTTCATTTGCTTATCCCCTTTTCTCTCACTTTTCATGTTTACAGGGCAAGGAATATGTTTTTGCTGCCAACTCAGATAACTTGGGTGCTATTGTTGACCTGAGTATCCTTCTATTCTTAGTTTCTTCTGATATCTCTGGTTTCTAGATTTTAATCGCATGATATCTCCTTCCTGAGTCTTTGGTTTGACAGTTGGGCCCGTTTGATAATTTTTTGTTGTCCCATGGACCTTAACTGAATTGCATAGAGATCTTAAATCATTTGATGACAAACAAGAACGAGTACTGTATGGAGGTAGATGAGGAGGATTGTGAGGAAGAATTATTTTAATAGATTGGTATTTGTATTGACTTGCTCACAATTTTACAGGTTACTCCAAAAACCTTAGCTGATGTGAAGGGTGGTACACTCATATCTTATGAGGGAAAGGTTCAAGTAAGTAACACCATTTTCTTTGTTAGTTAGTCCTGTGAGATTGTTCTCTGTCGTTGAAATTATGACCCAGGCTACAAAGTTCTCTAAAATTTATTAAAAGTGCATTTCTTTCTGATGGTTAAGATAACTAGAGCCTCAACAAACTTACATTTCCCAGCAGATTCTGAAAGTGGAACCTTATTTGATTTTGACATTCCGTTCATGGATATTTTTCAGATTAATTCGGTGCCACGATATTTTAGTATATTCCTGCAATATCTCTAACTTCTTAAAATCCTCTTAGAATCGACTTTATCAATCCTAACCTTTGTAACACTGGATGGACATTGGTTTGACAGAAATGCAATCCTCTGAAAAAACAAACTCACATTGTTGTAAAATGAAAACTGTTACGCCTTTTTCATTTTTTTGAGTCAATTGTAAATAGAACATGTTATTTCACGGAAAAATCACAGATGTGATCATAAGCTGGATTTACACAGAGAAAAGGGATTCATGACTGACATACTTCTGTCGCTTATTGCAGCTCTTGGAAATTGCACAGGTCCCTGATGAACACGTGAGGGATCCTTTCTCCCCTTTTCCTTTATTTCCATGGTCTGAAGCATGCATTGGCATTTTCTGAATTTGTATCTCTACTTCGGTTCCACTGCTTTGTTTTTCTTGACCTCTTATTGAGATACGTGGGAATCAAGGGAGTCATAGTGGTACTTAGGCTACATAACGGCCCACAAGGAAATTGGTACTCTCGTTCTAGTGACTTTAATTTGTTTTAAGATGACTTAGTTGATACACTAGTTCCCTCTGTGCCTACATCTAGCATGTCATTGCGAAGGCCAGCACCATACGTGGCTGCCATCCTCAAATGTTGTCAATGACTCCTGCTTATCAGGATCTCCTAGGTAGATATTGACCTTATCTCTGAGATCATGGCATTTATCCAGGTGACTGCCTCCAGATGTTTCACGGGCTCTTATGATGACTTCCTCTCTCTTATCCAAGCATTTATAAATTTGGAGATCAACATCTCTTAAATGTGATATGGTTTTAAACACGTATATTTCAGTTGATGAGTAGTCTCAAATCTAAAAATCCATGAGATGCAAACAGTTTACTGCTTTGTATAAGTTCATACAAACAGGGTACTGCTTTTTTCTGCCCTTTTGATCCCTTCTTTTTCTCAACTCGTTCTCAAATTCGATGCTGAGATGTTATGTTTCATTTGCTTTATGCAGATCAATGAGTTCAAATCAATTGAGAAGTTCAAGATTTTCAATACAAACAACTTGTAAGATATGCTTTCTTTTGTGTGTTCCGCAGACATGGAAGCGAGTTCTTGGCATTACATTTATGTAATTATGATGAAGCAAGCACTGACATGACAAATACAGGTGGGTTAACTTAAAGGCAATTAAAAGGCTTGTCGAAGCTCAAGCTCTTAAGATGGAGATCATTCCTAATCCAAAGGTACATAATAGTAGATCCTGCTCCCTTCTCTTTGCACAAGTAATTGCAAGATGCTGCTTGTATAGAGGGAACCTATTTTTGATGTTTCTTGAATTTCAGGAAGTGGATGGAATTAAAGTTCTGCAGCTAGAAACTGCAGCTGGTGCAGCAATCAAGGTATTATTCTTTACCCAACTTCTCGTCAAAATAATCTATTTGTTGAAATTTTGTCTTTTTAAATTTGTGTCTCTTCTTGCATTAGTTCTTTGACAATGCTATTGGCATCAATGTACCTCGGTCGAGGTTCCTTCCAGTGAAAGCAACTTCAGATCTGCTTCTTGTTCAGGCTAGTAACTTGTCCTAGTCCGTGTTAACTTTTATTTTATTTTATTTGAAGAAGAGCATTAAGAAATGATGGATCTAATGCATCTCTTACTGTCTTACAGTCCGATCTTTATACTCTGGTGGATGGTTTTGTTGAACGAAACAAGGCTAGAACAAATCCCTCAAATCCTTCAATCGAATTGGGCCCTGAGTTTAAGAAGGTGAAGATTTACTTGCAGGGATATCGCCATCGCATCTCTTTTGGGATAATGACTGACTTCTTGTGATGTTGATAGGTTGGCAATTTCTTGAGCAGATTCAAGTCAATTCCCAGCATTATTGAGCTTGATAGCCTGAAGGTGTCTGGTGATGTATGGTTTGGCACTGGCATTACTCTCAAGGTAATTGGTGATATACCACATTATACCCAAATAGGATACTTCTTGTTTTACACGTCTTTTTGCTTCCACTTTCAATGCTGATGTGACATTTTCCCAAGATTCCTATGCATCTGTTTAGTTGCATGCTGCAATTTTTTTATGGAAAAATTCCTTCAATGACTTATTGACTTGATATATAGCATCTCCTTGATCATTTGTTGGACTTCCCTGAAACAAGACATTTATACATGCATCTGGCGATGTCAATCATGATTTGGTTGATTTGGCCTTGACAAAAAGCTAAAACTCCCTATTTCATGTAGGGAAAGGTGACCATTGCTGCAAAACCTGGGGTTAAGCTGGAAATTCCGGATGGGGTGGTGCTGGAAAACAAGGTACACAATCATAGAATCTATGTCGTTATCTATGTCGTTTATTCCTGCTGATGTTGCTGTCCACATATCGTGCCTGCTGATGTTGCTGTCCACATATCGTGACTGTTGAATTTTCTGTGCAGGAAATCCATGGCCCTGAGGACCTCTAGAGTCACCACTTGGTTTTCCAGAAGGAAACATATTGAGAGTAGTATTTGATCTTGCACTGGAGACCCCGAGTATGTTGGTGTAATCTTTACATATTTGGTTAGGTAAATAAGTGGACAATTCCGTTTGAAGCATCTTAACCCGAACCTTGGGAAGGCGAGGATTTTACAATTTTGCTTGTTTGAAAAGAGAGTGAGAAACGCTGCTAAACCAGTGAGGTCATTTAAATGTGCCGTCTGCTCTTTCTGCTGTATAAGTATTGTTGAATGCCAAACTCTGCATGTCGGTCTTATGCTACAGATTCTGGTACTTTTATCGGACATTTCAGCAGCGATTTTCCCGAAACATAGGAAAAAAATTCAAATAAAGAGTGCCCGCTCTGAAAGGCCACCATACCTCGACAGTGGTTCATATAAATGAACGAGGAGTCTGCTAGTTTGTACGTGGAAATTGTCTGATTCAACTGATACCCATTTATCCAAACGGGCGTTTAGTGTTTCGATTTATAGCGTGCCGAATTAGTTTGGGAAGTGATTGAGGCAAATTATAGTTGGATGCTAGAACACGATTCACTTGCATGGAGTCTGTTGTGTCTCTTAGTAAATTAATTTGGCAAACGAGAGGCTGTGTTTGAAGCATTAGGCTTTTTAGTTAGTGCTTTGTATATTCGGTATGTGAGTGCTGAATGGTTCTCTAAAACAACTCATGTGCTTACCTTTCTTGGCGTAAGGATCTCAAATCGCCTAGATATGCCTCTCGATCTAGTTTTCTATAAGCAATCGCATTCTTCACACACACCGGATAACCCGTCCCAATCAACAAAGAATGTTCCAAGTCCTGAATTCTTTTTCGTTTAAGATGTGAGAGATGTTACAGTACTGGTGAATGATCCATTGGATGTTTTCGATTCCATTACGTGCAACTCAAGAATTTAGCCATATGGGCTTTCGAGAAACTTGTCCGGATCTAGTGGAGTATTTACCCAAAAAAGTAGAAGTTCGCGAGAGCTGAAACAACATAAAGTTGCTTTGCATTTTGTAGATTTATCTTGTTTCGACTGTCATATTTAAACGTTTCTTCAAATTCTTAGATTTTTTCAAACACTTCTTATGACTCCCATATAGTATAGATACCCACAAAACAAACAGTACAATATAAACACTTGGCCCATTTCTAATACCCCACTGCTAAACATATCATGGGAAAGCCCGCATATTTTCAAAACCAAGATTATACACAGAACGGGGTGATAAATGTAGAAACTAGAAATTTGGAAGCAGTCAGTGGTCAAAGACTTCCCACGAATGGCAAAAGTAAAACAGGTAGATTGGGAGAGAACCAGAGAGGTTCTTAGTCCTAAAAATATAGGCATGAATATACTAACATCAACAGTTAAAATAACATTTAAAACGTGATGGAATATATGGAACTGTCCAAGCAAGCACTCTTCAGTGCAACTAAGCAACAGGCCAACCAAGGCCTTTCCATTGCAAAAATGTTTCCAGTGACTGCCCCGTCTGAAAAATCTACAGTGTCAGACATAGAGCAACTTATTTACCTCATCAAAAGGAAAAAAAAAAAAATTCAGTCATTACCAGAAATGCAATGAAGGAAAATTGGAATTCCTCGAGGAGTAAGTCTTCAGAGCCTCCAAATTCTGTTGCAAGTATGGTTTCGAGCAATTCTGTCTGGACCACGCAGAGAAAAATGCAGAATGATCAGCAGCCCCCGCATCAATCAATAGCACACAGCTACAATCCACTATAAAAAGCGCCCAAACAATGTTTTTTTCTAACATAAAATATCGACATCTGGCCTGCAGTTTCCGTGATTCGTGAGAACAGTACCTTGTGGAGATTTAAAGAATTAAGTTCATGGCCTTCAATTCCTCGGCGCTTGACAAAATGGGGAATAGATGTGTAATTGCATCCTCAATCTGACCTTGTCCACAGTTGCTGAAAACTTCCTCGTTTTCAGTTGTTCATATAAGGCTTTGTCCATTGCTGTTTTTGGAGTGTTCTTTAAGATCTCTGACTCACGTGCAACAGTGATATCTCCTCCAATGGGTTCTGAAAGCAAATGAATCGTCCATGATGATATTTCTCAATTGGACATTGCTCGGAAACTGGAGAGCAAATGTATCATTGAGTGAAGAGATAAGGGACATAAGAATATCCATGCAAAACAAGCATCAACAAACACTATAGGTGCTCTATCACCAAGTGAGAATACACTTCAGCGATAGACAAGATCTGCAGAAAGTAACAAGAGGTCTCAGGGTAGTAAAATGCATACTGAGTCTTTGAATAGTATCCTTAGTAATGTAGTTGGATAAGCGGTGACTGGCAGCAAACCTGTACTTGTCCGTCTCCTTCGTCATCGTGACCGAGTAGATTAGGTATTCAAAAAGTTGTTTAATTAAGGAGCCTTAATGGAAGCTCTATCTCTGCTTTCCTGTGCGAAGTTTGCCATGAAGTAGGGGTCAATTTCACTATAGCTCTTTATCGAATTGTAGATTCTGCTTGTAGCTGCAAGATGAACTTCGCTTTTTCCCTACTATGCTTTGATAATTGTAATTGTCCAATGCACTCATAGAATTATGAACTTCCTCGTAAGCATTTAGGAGAGTGAACTCGTGAGCATATAGGAGAGTGAAGTTTGTTCGTGTTATTGGCCTTTCTGATGGAATTATGAATTTTTTCTTCATATGATATTGAAGGATGATTTTTGAAGTTGTTAGCGAACTCATAAGCATATAGGAAAGTGAGGCTTGTTCTGTTACTGGCCATTTGATGGAATTATGAATTTTTTCTTCATATGATGTTGAAGGATGATTTCTGAAGTTGTTTAATTAAGGGGCCTTAGTGGAAGCTCTATCTCTGTTTTCGCGTGTGATGTTTGTTATGAAGCAGTGGTCAACTTCACTATAGCCCTTTATCGAATTGTAGATTCTGCATATAGTTGCGAGATGAGCTTTTGTTTTTTCCCTACTATGCTTTGATAATTGTAATTGTCCAATACTCTCTTAGAATTTTGAACAGTAAACATTTTTATTATGGACACTTTATTCTATCTCCATAGAAGTTGGTTGGATCCTTGACAAGTACTGTAAAAGCATGGCTGGGTTTGAGCAGGAGAATTTTTTTTTGCATGCTAGTGCCCGTGCCACTTTTTTTTTTTTTTTTTTTTTTTTTATGTCCGGGTCGACAATTTCAGAGTATCTTGAGCTTCATTGCTACCATTAAGTATAGCATTGAGTCTGCTTTCGCTGATCTATCTTTGGGCACCTTTATCAAATTCCAGGTAGGTAGTTTGGTCATTTTTTTTCTCATAACTCCTTGTACAAAAAACTAATATTTTGAAATTCATGTAGGGATACGAGACTCGCATGAAAGTGGTAGTTCCAAGTGCAGCGCCCATGACTCATCAGGTGGAGTGGACGATGCATCCCTTTTTTGTTAGATCTTCATTGCCAGTTCATATGTTTGGAGTCAGATTTCTTCAAGTGGAAATTCATGGCCCTATGGGCCGTTAAAGATATGGTTTGTACTGAGAATACTTGAATTTTAGTAGTTGCCATATTCTCTTTCATAGCTCTGGAACAGAATATGGCAACAACGTTAGTAAATGAGAATGAGGATTGTTGATTTGGTTGAGATGGAGCACCGCTAAAACGTTAGAGAATGCTGCGTTGTTATAGCAAAGTTTAAAGAAGTTGGTCACCGTTACATAGGTATCCCCTGGTTATCGTATTCTCATCCTTGAACAGCCGTCTCAGAGGTTTTCTTTTATCAACTATCAATGCTAGTCCATTCCTCTTCCTTTTGCCTTTTCGTTTTTCTATCCTTTTCCTCTCACTTTTCATGTTTACAGGGCAAGGAATATGTTTTTGTTGCCAACTCAGAAAACTTGGCTTCTCTTATTGACCTGACTATCCTTCCATGGCTTCCGCCCTACCTCTCTCAATATATAGTCATTTTAAACGGTAATTGACACATTCTACCTGGTTATTCAGCCTCATTTCTTGCATTAAGAATAGCATACTTGTGTTGAATGCTCTTTTTTTCAGGAGTGCAATAAGTTATTCTTAAATAATGTGTTCACACTGCTAGGATATGTAAATCATCATCTTGTTGTATGTGTCTTATGTCTTGAGAGAGAACTCTAGATATTAGATAACTTGTGAGATAGGGAGCGAAGGGCGCTATTGAATGCAATAACGATTTGAACCACAACAGTAGATTGCCCCCTTGATCTAATCGGAGAGATTTTTTCCATTTATGTATAGTTACCTTATTGCCTGCTCTTAAAAATATCCTAAAGAATCTTCTAGGGAATATTCTAGAGCGTACAAAAATAATTCAAAAATTCCTAGATGATTTGAGGTTTCCACTTCTTCTCGGATCATCTACGGTCGTTCCGGACAGTGACACATGCCTCTTTTTTCTCCTAGAGCATCCCAGGAACTTTTTTAATTTGTAAATTCCCCTACTTGACCAGCAAGTATTGTTAACGAGGCAGATGCGAAAATGCAACTATTAGATCCTCTTTCTTTTCTCTCTCCCGTCATGAAAAAATATACCTTATCAAGGGATCCATTTTGTATCTAGACGGCTTTTTCATTTTCTTTTTAAAGCAAGAGAATTTTACTGAAATAAAAGAATAAAGTGCAAAGGATGCGTAGATAGAGTAAAAGGAAAAAGAGGAGAGAAGAGAGAAGCAATGATACTCACTTGATCCGGAAACCACCACTTTGGCAGGATAAATCAAGTCGAATCGAATTGAATTGAAGAGGTTGGTGAAAACTTTTGTGATCTAAAAAAATATCTCGTCACTTTTCTTTCTGCCAAATAGTCTGAAGAAAAAGAATGACGAGCCTTCCATAGAGGCAAGTGAAGTTGGTGAGCATCTAGGACATTTCTCTGCTTCGACAGCTAGTTACTCATCTGATGAATCTCAGCCAAAAAGTTCCGAATGGCAGATAATTTTGCCTCTGAAGTACCAGCACATCAAGAAATCATTATTTGGCAAAGTTTTAATCACCCCGTTTTGAGATGCACGATCTCACTAATGTGTCTGCTTGATCTGCTCGGTACTTCCTCGATCTTATTTAGATGTAATATTTGTCAAGGCTGTAAATGTAGCTTCCTTAGAATTTTTACCATGTCTTCTTGGAGATTTGTTAATATCATTGTCCATGTTTTATAAGCTGCCTATTTGTTAATATTGCATGTTTCTATTGTGACGTAGATATGTCGTAGAAGTAGGCAATGGATTGACATTTCTTTGCCTTATAGTTATCCAAATTGAGGTAGTATTCTTTAATTTTCCATGTCGCGCGTGTTTCTTTAGCTCTATTCCTTCTGATCACATCTTCATCTGTTCATACAGAATCTAAACACTAAATAAGGGTGCAATGCCCCCTGCTTTAATGAGCTCTTTTAACACCTATGATGATACTTTGAAGGATAATGGCTTTTGTCCTGCCTCTTTGTTGATAGTTTAGTTATTCTAATCGGTAATTGTCAT
The DNA here is from genome assembly GCF_016545825.1 of Eucalyptus grandis. Taxonomy (NCBI): domain Eukaryota; kingdom Viridiplantae; phylum Streptophyta; class Magnoliopsida; order Myrtales; family Myrtaceae; genus Eucalyptus; species Eucalyptus grandis. Next base: position 40,705,275 of record NC_052617.1, on the reverse strand, counting down.
ATTCCTCTTTTTTATAGATTGTTGAAAATTATGCCAACTCAAATATTGATATTCATACTTTAATCAGGTTTGTGATGAAAAATATTAGTTAGTTGCTTATTATCTGCTGATGAGTTTAGTCTAGAATTGACCAAGTCATTTTTATGTCAGTCTTCATTGAATTATATACAAAGCGAGTATCACCGTTTGGTTCTTGATGATGGTAAGACTTTGGTTAAATGTCAAGGAGTTCAGTTTTCCTGATCATGATGCTTTCTTCTTTAAAATTGATGCATGAAGTTGTTTGCCACCAATATCTGGCCCTAATAGGCATGACACTCGAATTTTTTTTGGGTCACAAGCATGACACTTAAACTTGACTTTTAATCTTTTCGACAACAATTTCCGACTAATCAGTAACTGAGGGCATACTAACTAACAGCTGAGTCCTCTCCGAACCGCAGGAGATAGTTGCCCAACATAAGGCTCACCAACTTCACTTGCCTCTATGGAAGGGTTGCTTTGAGCAGGTTCGGATAACCTACAATACACAGCTCTACAAAGGAAGGGGTTAAGTTAGAAGCGTTCTCAATATGATTCTTTTCCTGTTCGATGAGAAATGCGAGACAAAAAGGAACCCATCAATTGGGGAATGTGAGTCTATTTTGTCCACTTTCTCCACCCCCTCTATGAAAATGATCAAAAAGGAAGGCAAGCTTGCTTCTTATGTTCGATCTCTCCCATTTCTGCCCCGCTCCTTGTCACCTATGTTGAAGAAAGGTTTGGAACCTGTAGAGAATGAAGAGGGGCCAAGGATCTTCCTCTGAACAGTGCTTCTCAAGGCTCCATTCCCACCCCAACCCCCACGCAAAGTTGTAAGGCCCCGTTAGCCTGGGCGAGGAAAAGGAATAAGGATTGAAGCCCCCTTAGCTCTACCTGTGAAGATGAAGATGAAGATGAAGAAATGAATCAGGATACGGCGAAAACAGCAAAAGAAATACTTCGAATTACTCTATATCAATATGATTGTAGTACAAAGCTTCAGTGATCAATGACAGCTTTTGAATACAAAATCCTCTATTTTACATCCCCCCGTTTCTATCTCTCTATCACAAAGACGTATCAGCTATACAATTGCAGCATCCATTGATGATTGCTCTCTTAGCTTTCTCTCTCTATCATTCTTCTTATCTCGACGAGCTTGACTCTTTTCTATATATACGAAGAGAAGCTAGAAAGCTAATATGTAACAAACGATCTAACCGACTTGAACCAACAAACTTTTGCAGTTATTTACAACGTAACAACAACTTTGACAAATCAAGCTTGGCAATCCACATCTTCTGTATTGTATAATCTTCACCGTTGATAAGACTGGCTATCCGTGTCTTCTACATCAACTCATGACAGTCTTCTGGTGATCCTCATCTTCTAGTGTTGACCCGCAGCTGACTCTCGATGTAGCAGAATAAGATAAGGATCTTGATCCTTTAACATCCCCCCTCAAATTGGGAAGGGTGAATGATCCTATTCCCAATTTGGTTCGGAGAGTAACATGAGCTAATCGTGAGAGTGACTTAGTAAAGATATCAGCTAATTGAAGATGAGTAGAGATATATTGAATACGAATAGATCCAGAAGAAACTTTCTCACGTACGAAGTGAAAGTCAACTTCAATGTGCTTAGTTCGAGCATGCAGTATTGGATTGGCTGTAAGAGAAATTGCTGATCTGTTGTCACAGAATAAGGATGTAGGTGAGTGAAGAGAGATACCAATGTCTCGTAACACAAAGCTTATCCAGGTGAGTTCAGCAGTTGTCGAAGCAAGTGCACGATATTCTGCTTCAGTGGAGGATCTGGAAACAGTAGGTTGTTTCTCGCCTGACCATGAAAGTAGATTAGATCCAAGAAATGTGCAAAACCCAGTTGTGGAACATCGTGTGATTGTACAACCGGCCCAATCAGCATCAGAAAACCCATAGAGGTTTACTGAACTTTGAGAATGAAGATAGATCCCAAGATGTATAGTACCCTTGACATATCGAAGGACTCTTTTTAACCGATGATAGTCCGCCACCGTAGGATTTTTTGCATCTTTTAACAAAGAAGATTGGTAGCAAAAAGCTAGGTCTGGTCGAGTAATGGTCAAGTACCGAAGACCACCAACCAAGCTTCGTACTCCACAGATCCGTGAGCTGATTTGTAGTATCAGCCATGGAAATTGATCAAGTGGCAAGGGTGTTGAGATTGGTTTACAATCAGCCATATGAGCTCGTTTCAAGAAGTCTGGCATATTTTGTTTGGCATAGGAATAGTTTCGTGAAGTACGTTTGGCTTCAATGCCCAAAAATAGTGAAGATATCCGAGGTCCTTCATATGGAAGTGAAGACCGAGCTGCTGAATTAAGGTAGTTAAGAGTCGGGGTGAACTACCTACCAAGATGATATCATCAACATATAGTAGTAATAAGACTGTATGTGATTCAGCATGAAGAACAAACAAGGAGGGATCTGCTGTGCTACAGAAGAAGCCACTTTCAAGTAAAAATTTGCTGAATTTATCGAACCAAGCTCTTGGGGCTTGTCGAAGACCATATAAGGACTTTTGAAGCGCATGCATAACTTGGCTTCGAGGGTGTATAAAGCCAGGTGGTTGGTCCATGTATACAATCTCGTTCAAATCTCCATGGAGAAAAGCATTCTTAACATCAAGTTGATGTATTGGCCACTGTTTTATCATGGCTAGAGACAGCACTATCCGGATTGTTGTGTGTTTCACAACAAGGCTGAAGGTCTCAGTGAAGTCTAGTCCTGCTTCTTAGTGAAAGCCTTTGGCGACTAGACGAGCTTTTAGTCTATCAAGAGTCCCATCTGGTGCGAGTTTGGTCTTATACACCCACTTATAGCCTATCACATTCATCTGGTCAGTTCTGGGAACTAATGTCCAGGTTTGGTTTTCATCTAGAGCATCCATTTCTTCTTTCATAGCCTTATACCAAGCTTTATTAGCTAAGGCTGACTTGATAGACCGTGGTTCCATAGGAACTTGATACTCGCCTAAACAAGCATACTTTGGATTTGGTTTTTCTAATCCTGCATCAGTCAAGTCCGCATATGATGATTATTAATAGTACCTTGAGAAGAAGACAGAGTAGAATTGTAGTGCTCTTCACCGTAACTACCGTCACTGGTAGATCATTGTGTGAAGATGAAGAGCTGGTAGTATGTTGTTCTTGAGTGGTAGATAGATCTGTAGACATACTATCTATTGAAGTTAAGACAGGTTGTTCATCTGTTGTGCTTTCATTCTGTAAAGGTATCGAGGAAATGGCCTGAGGTTGTTGTCTACTATATAAGTGATGATTATAACAATCATATATATCAGATGAAGCTGATTTTTGGCCGATCGATGAAGAGGACCATTGTCGTTGACTCGTTCTTGGAGGTTCGAAGAAATGCATCCCTCCAATCCATTGTTTGTATAGATTTGTATACTGTCCATACTCATTGGCTAACCTCTTTGTAAAAGGATAAGAAAGTTCATCAAAGACAACATGTCTACTGATATACACACGATTATCGGTGGGTACAAGACATCGATATCCTTTGTGCAGACATCAGAACCCAAAAAGATACAGGGAAGAGATCGAGGATCAAATTTGTGGCTTGCATATGATCTCAAGCAAGGATAGCAAGCACAGCCAAACACCCTTAAATGATCATACCTTGGCTGTCTATTATGAAGTTTATTATAGGGTGTATCCATTTTCAGTTTTGGTGTGGGGAGAATATTTATAATGTAATTAGCTGTCGCAAAGGCATCCACCCAAAATTTTAGTGGAACTTTTGAGTGATATAGCATAGCTAACCCCAGATTCAACTATATGTCGATGTTTTCCGAGACCCCATTCTTCTGTGTGTGTGAGGACAAGATATAAGCTGTTTTATCCCATAGTTTTTCAGATGAGTTTGGAACCTGTTGCTTACAAACTCTCCTCCCCCATCACTCTGGAAGGTTTTAATCTGATGATTGTATTGTCGTTCAACTAGCTTTTGGAATTGAACAAATATGTCATAGAACTCAGACTTCAACTTCATAGGATATAACCAGCTGTATCGAGAAAAACTGTCAACAAAAATCACATAACATCTAAACTTTTGAAATGAACATACTGGTGAGGGTCCCCAAATGTCACAATGAACCTTTTCCAATGGAAGACTTGACACAGAATCCGACAAAGGAAAAGATAAAGCTGTACTTTTTGCTATTTGACAACTACTGCATACATTCGTAGATGTTGAATTAAAATGTATCAGCTTCTGTTTCTGCAAATGTTTCACAACCTGTGCATTTGTGTGAGCTAATCTCTGGTGCCATGTGTCTTCATTGACTGTCCTTTGCCTCTGAGTAAAGAAAGCTTATGTAGTTTGTGGATTAACTTGATAAAGCCCTCTAGTTTTCCTTCCGAGCTTCACCATTATTTTGATATTGTTGTCCTTTACATAAACACCAGTTTTATCAAAGGTGAACGAGCAAGGATAGTCATCTGTAAGCTTAGATACTGAAAGAAGATTCTTCTTTATCTCTAGAACAATTAGGACATCATTAAGAGGTAATGTACTACCCTTTGTATTCAGCCAAGTATCGCCAATGTATGTTACAGGTAAACATGATCCATTGCCTATCATAACAAAGATCATATCCTTGATATTTAGAAAGAGTATGAAGCATACCAGGATTGGCACTGATGTGGGCTGTAGCTCTAGTATCAGGATACCATTCGCTTCCTGTTGAATCTTCAATATGCATTGCTGTTAAAGCTGCTGGAATGTCTTCTGCTTGATAGGAGTTGTCAAACCGATACCAACAGCGAAGAGCATCATGTCCAGATCGTTTGCATATTTGACATTCCAATCGAATACTACTTGTTTCTTTCTCATCCTGTAAGTTCTTATTTGAGTTTACAGAAGGATATGTTTTGATGTTTTGGTACCTTTGAGAGTAAGTAGTATAGGGTCTGAATCCTTGATTCGTTGTAGAAATAATATTTCTCTGTCTAGGATATTGATCTCCTTGTCCTTGGTTTAAGATATCTGTTCTATAATTCTGACTTCTTTCAGTATAACCAAACCCACGACCTCTATTATTAATAGCTCTGCCACGACCATAGCTTCGACCTCCTCTGTAACTTCCTCTTTGAGATATAAATCCAGAAGTTTGAGAGATGTAATCTCCATTAGTGTTTTCTTTAGGCTGTAACTGAGACTGTTTTTGCCCAAAATAGACCAAATTCGGGTTGAACTGATTCCTGGAGTAGGTCTTCAGCCTTGATTCAAACCTTTCTAATTGGGCAATAACCTCATCATACTCAGGTTGAGGCTTTAAGCAATATATGGTGGTTCGAAAGTTTTCATATTCAGGGCCTAAACCTTCCAAAACACCAAACATTTTGGTTATTTCATCCACAGGTTTACCTATTGCATTCAACTGATCACATATGGATTTATATTCCCTGAGATAAACAGAGAGGGTTTGTTCATGCTTTTGGCATGATTGCAGTTTTCCCCTCAGTTCGAACTCTCTAGCAATTGACTGTAAATCGTTTCAGAAGAGTTTGCCATACTTCGATGATGTTTCTAATCCGATTATTAGGCTCGTAATATTTTCAGTAACAACCCCACGATCCATGATGATATCAATTGATCTCGTTCTAGTCCAATCGGTATAACTGGATTGATAAGATCAGCTTCACAACCTTCATCCCTCTCTCGCAAAGCATTCGAGGAGGCGAAGGAATATCACCATTAACAAAACCAAAAAGATCTTGACTTTTCAGAAATCTTTGATTTGAGCTTGCCACAACAGGAAGTTGTCTTCAGCAAGTTTAATTGTGACAAAATTCGAGATATTCACATGTATTGGAAAGGAGTACTTTGGTGTTCGACGCCATTGTTACGATCCTTTAGCTTGAAGAAGAAGATAGCAATAGTGTTATGAAGAATTAACACAATTACCGTGATGTTGCACCGCTGCAACTTCAGCTTCTTCTTCTCGATCTAATGAATAGCTACCGAATGGATCCTCTCGGCAAATATGATCGCCGCTAGATGAAAACCTTTCGAGAAATCCAAGATTGAATGTGCAAATGACAAGATGATTTCTTCAGATACTATGCTCGATACCATGTGAAGATGAAGATGAAGATGAAGAAATGAATCAGGATACGGCGAAAACAGCAAAAGAAATACTTCGAATTACTCTATATCAATATGATTGTAGTACAAAGCTTCAGTGATCAATGACAGCTTTTGAATACAAAATCCTCTATTTTACATCCCCTGTTTCTATCTCTCTATCACAGCACGTATCAGCTATACAATTGCAGAGCATCCATTGATGATTGCTCTCTTAGCTTTCTCTCTCTATCATTCTTCTTATCTCAGACGAGCTTGACTCTTTTCTATATATACGAAGAGAAGCTAGAAAGCTAATAACAGAACAAACGATCTAACTGACTTGAACTAACAAACTTTTACAGCTATTTACAACAGAACAACAACTTTGACAAATCAAGCTTGGCAATCCACGTCTTCTGTATTGTATAATCTTCACCGTTGATAAGACGGCTATCCGTGTCTTCTACATCAACTCACGACAGTCTTCCGGTGATCCTCATCTTCTAGTGTTGACCCGCAGCTGACTCTCGATGTAGCAGAATAAGATAAGGATCTTGATCCTTTAACACTACCAAGCACTGGATAGGGGTTAGCTCTGTCCATTCCTTTGTGCTTTTTATACTTTTCAATAGTTACAATTCTGCTATCTCAATTGGATTCTTTGTCATAAACTTTTAATGGGAAATCTTTGACGTAAAACTTTCTCCCATTTCAAATGCTATACACAGTTATTCCCTGGTCATGGGTTCCCAATCCTTGATGAACAGTGAGAAACTTGATGTAGTGCTCTCACAGGCTTTCTTTTATCGGTGTCAGCATTGGTATATCCATCCTACTTTTGCCTTCTTGTTTGCTTATTCCCTTTCCCCTCACTTTTCTTGTTTACAGGGCGGCAAATATGTCTTTGGCTCCGTTTGTTTTCATGTATAATAAATAATTTGAAAAATATTTTTTCTGAAAATAATTATTTATATTAATTAAAATAATTAGTATGTAACAATTTATATCTAATAAATTTCATCAATAATGAAATTTTTTTATCTTTTTAATAATATAAGCGATCTTATTTCGAAAAGTGTTTTTTGAATCTTTTATTTTCCGGAAAATAATTTTCAACAAAAGGTTTTCTGATTTCTCAGATTCTGACGAAAGGAAAACAAAGGTCAAAGAAAATGTTTTCAGTCAACGCAGCCCAAGGGCTTTCTCTACCTCGTTCCTCGTCGCCCGACGCCTTCCCTGTCTTCTCTCCACCTTCTTGCTCTGCTCGTCCTCCGGAGTCGCCTCCTATTCGACCACCTCTCCCTCCGAATTTGACAAACCTCCTCACCCCCTCCTTCCTTGGAGAGGAAGTTGCGATGATGTTTGGATAATTCTAGATTATTCCTCTTAGCTGGCAATGTTTCCTTTCATATGCCCGCAAGCTAATGTGGGTAAGCACGTAGTAAGCTTGGCTTGTAGGAGGCAAAACTGAGAGGTGGAGAGCCCCTTGGTGAAAATGTCAGTGGGTTGATCAAGAGTGAAATTATATTGAGGATGCAACTTACATTGACTAACCCGTTCGCGGACAAAATGGTAATCAATTTCCACATAAATAAAAAATCTACATAGGACTTTTGGTTAAAAGTGACGCTTAAGTTAGCGATTTTACTCCGATTTGGTACTAAAGTGAGCAAAAAAAATGTTTTGATGCTTGAGTGAGCATTGTACAAAATTTTTGACACTCCTACTGTTCTTATTCCTCAAAATGGAGCAGCTCAGACGCCTTCCAATCCTTACTCTCTCGCTTCTGGTTGCCGAGAGCTTGAAACTCTTGTTTGTCCAGGCTCACGTGGATTCCTATTTTTGTGTTGCGGCTCTATCCCTTGGTTCTCTCCAAAATGACCCCTTTCTCTTTTCTTTGGCATCCTTTTGTTTCCTGGCTTCTCATGCCTATGAACACGCCACACCGTACCAAACAGTCGGTCCTTCCTCCTAGATAATTCGTGGGTTTTGACCGTGGATTCCGAAATAAGTTGCCCCGAGAATCAAGTCCCTACTCATAATTGCAGGTTCATTCTGTCAAAATTTTGTAGCCAGAACTACCTATTCTATATGCTTTCAAAATTTTGTGACAACCCAGCACTAGTAGACTTGTCAAAATGAGTTCAAAACTCATTTAATAACTGTCGATCACATCAAATTTCATGAATCGGCCATGATGGACCATTGACACATAAAAAGCTAGCCTAGAGCCTGCCACTGGGTCTCAAAACTCTATTTGCTGACAACACGGATCTGATTCACCGCCTACTCGAAGAAGATCACAGGGAGGATTGTGAGGGGCCGAATCGTCAGGCTGGAGGGAATCCGGGTCAGGGTCTTCTTCTAGTGGTGGTCGATCACCGAGACTAAGTCGAGCGGCGAGAACTTGGTCCTCAAGGTCAGCGGCGTCACTGCCAATTATACCTCCAAGAATTTCAACGAGGACCCTGCTTGCCATGGAGGAAAGCGAGGTTTTTCTTGAGGACAGGGTTTTGATGATGCGCCGCTTCGTTTGTCGGTTCGCTTGGATGGGTTTGAGATTGTTTGTTCATTGCGGAATGGAGTCTTTAGTTTTCAAAGAAATAACATTTGTCCAGTGTAAGTGTTATTAGTGTGGTTCTTGGACGAGCGATTTTAGAAGTAATTACAGCTTGAAACCTCGGGCACTGTTGGTGGTAGGCGAAAGCGAAAGAACGATATTACATGCGAAAGAGCACTCAGAAAGTGAGTCGTGAGAGGGGCTCATTACATTCGCCAAGATCAGCACAAGTGGAGATGAGATACGGGAGTCTAATAAAACTACTAACACCTTGGGTCCACTCCCTTTAATAAAGAGTCAATGACTATCGAACCAGATTTCCTGTATATTGTTGATTGCAGAAAAGACAGAGATGCTGAAATCAGACCAAGGCTACCCTATTGAAGTTGCGTTGGTTGTGTCTTGCTGGATTTACTGTATATAGTTGATTGAAATGTGAACGAATTGGATATATAGGTGATGTATGTTGAATTCTGTTCATGAGGGTTTGTGTATGGGATCCTGTTCATATGTGATTTTGCACTCCAATGAAGTCACTTTAAGATTGTGAGGTGCTTAAGGATATAGAAGAGAATGTTACGTTGGGTTGGGTATGAATAATGGAATTTGCATTGCAATAAATGGATAGTGAAAGAGTTAAATGGGTTAATTGGGTGGGACTATTTATGACCCAATCTATCTATTTAACAGGCCTATTCAGCACTGATTCTCAATTTCTAGTGACTCGGTCTAGGATGCGACCAAGACCCCAGTTTTTGGTCGTGGGAATTTCGATTGGCCAGGCCCAGGTCCTCTAAAGCTGGGGCCTAGTCTTGACACTCAAGTCACGGTACCTGGCTTCCACTTTCAACATTGATTTCACATTATCTGTTTGGTTGCATGACTTATCAACTTGACACAATTAGAGGAGGTGTTGTACTTTACTCTATGAATACCTTTGGAGTTTTAAAATTCTCTTTCCTCCAATCTCACTTGAAATTTGTCCAACACACCCAATGTGAAATTTCGTATTGGAATATTACTAGCATGATTGTCGTTCGATCCAACAGACCGTTGTTGTTTGGTCATTTTTCCCTCTTAGCTCCTTGCCCTTGAATGCTCAGAGTTCATTCATCTCGATTTTTAAGTGTTCGCGACATATTTAACTTAATGTCTTTCCTTGCTCAACCCATGAGCTTCTCAAAGTTCATTCATCTCGATTTTAAGTTTTCGCAACATATTTAACCTAATGTCTTTCCTTGCTCAACCCATGGGCTGCCGATTTCCTCCACCTCATTCACACTTTTATCACGATCATGAGGTTTCCATGATTGAAGGACCGTGTTGGGTCAATGAAGACCGCCCAAGTTCTTCTAGGATTCTCTGTAGGGTTTTCCGAATGTTCATAGAGACAGGTGAGATAGTAATTGCGTTAGGTTGTAGAATTGTTTTGGCATAAATACCGGTAGTTAATAGGTTGGGAAATGCGATCTCCTTTGCCGGATCAAATGATGATCAATGATTATAATCAAATGGCCTCTAGTATGAGAAGGGTTGCCCTCCCCTCATTATGATCATCCAAGCCATTTCAACAATAGTTCCTTTCTCTCCTAGAGCTTCTTTCTAGAAATTTCTCTCTTTACGATCTGGGTAGGCGAGTGAGCGAGCAAGCGATTCAAATGATCCAATGAAGCCTAAGTCTCTATACGATCTCAATCCCAAATAATCAGCTCGTGACACTTCTGTCTCCCTCTCACCCTTTCTCCCTAATCGTTTGTTGTGCTTCCCTGAAACGAGACATCTACACGTGCATTTGATGATGTCAATCATGGCCTGGTTGATTTGCCTTCACAAAAAGCTAGTACTCCGTATTTCATCTAGGGATATGAGACCATTGTTGGGTTAAGTTGGAAATTCCTAATGGGGTGGTGCTGAAAAACAAGGTAAAATGGATTCAATTGTTGGGATACACGTATGAATTCTATTAGAAAAGTTGCGCATCGGAGAATTGATGTGGTGTTGAGTAGTTAATATATCATAATTGGCTCATAACTTGTTAACTAAGTTTTTTAGTGAAGGTGAGTTCAACTTAATATATTGACAAGTTCAAATTTGGGTTCCCTCTTGGCGATCTCCCATGAAAGTATTGGACTTTTGTTACATGCTCCCAACAAATGACATCAGAGTCGATGGTTATGGATTTTGGGCAGGTGAGCATTGTGTTGTAGTAACGTAGGCTCATAAGGATGAAATTGGGCCAAAATGATACTTAAATTAAAGGGAAGCATACCTAAAACTAGAGCTAACAAGTGAGGAGAAAATTGTTAGGATAGACGTGTGAATTGTGTTAGAAAAGTCTTATATCGAAGAATTAATATATTATAGTTGACTCATAACTCATTCGTTTAAGCTTTTAGGTGGGTTCAATTGGATATATGGATGGGTTCAGATTTGGGCTCCCTCTTGGTGACCTCCTTGGGTGAAGGTTTGGGATTTCTACTCTCCCAACATCTACATCCTTAATTCGTGAGAGTGTCACTGCTTATATCTTGTTCTTTCTTCAACAATTTCTGATCTCTAGTGGACCTCTCAGTAGGATTCAAACCCAGATGAAGTTCTGTCTTTTCACAGTTAAACCTTGTCTCGTGGTGGCAATCCATGGCCCTGAGGAACACTACTTGGTTTTCCAATGGGAAATATATTGCGAGTTGTATCTGACTTTCAACTGGAGATCCTGAATGTGATGGTTGAATCTTTACATGTATGGGTAGGTAAATAGGTGGACAATTTGGTTTGAAGCGTCTCAATCCAAACGGTGAGAATTTTACAACTTTGCTTGTTTGAAAAGAGAGCGAAAAATGCTGCTAAAACCAGTAACTTCATTCAAACCAACAGAGTTTTGTGTCCGTGTGCTCTTTCTTCCATACGAGTATAGTTGAATGCCAAACCCGTGTTACAGGTTCTGGTACTTTATCGGACATTTCAACAGAAGAAAAATCAAATAAAGAGTTGCTCATGTCATGCCCGTCCTGAAAGGTTGCCATACCTGGATGATGTTCATACAAATACGAATGCAATTACAGGCACAACGGATACCCATTTGTCCATAGTCCATACATGCATTTAGAGTTATAAATAATAGTGTCCCATATTAGTTTAAAATGTAGTTGCGGCAAATTCTTTATGATACTCGAACACGATTCGCTTGCATAGAGCTTGTCATGTCATTTCATAAATTAATTTACTGAATGAGACATATTTTAAGCATTGCGATTTTTAATTGTTGCCTTGTTGCTTCAGTAATTTTCGGGTCTATACTAATAATTTGGGATTGCCAAATATTAGTTCTGTATAACCACTCAGTTTGCTCATCTTTCTTGGCACAATGATCTCAAACTGCCTAGGTATGCCTCTCCATCTGGTTCTCCATAAGCAAATTCCAGAAGGAATACCGAAGGCAATGGCTATAAAGACCGGTCTCAAGTCCTAAGTCCTCTTTCATTTGATGTGTGATAGGACGTGTTTGGTAATCATTATATTTCTAGAAAAGAAATTTCCTCATAAATATTTTTTTATTTTATTATGCTAGCGGGAACAATTTTTGAGTGTTTGAAGATATATGGTAGGATTCTTAAATTTTTTATTTTTAATTTTTTGTAATACTTCTACTATATTTTTCTCTTTTCTCTTTTTTTCTTTTTCCTTTTCTCTTCTTCTTCCTCCTTTGTTGTGGCTAGTTGACAACCACTGCTGTGGCTGGCGACCGGCTAAGCAAGATCTGACGAGCTCATCAGAGGCTCGCTTGGCCACTACAAGCCTCAACCTCACTTGGGCAGCATGAGGTTGGCCTTGCCAGTGGCCGTCGGAGTCAACAGGGGCAATGGCAGTGGCAAGCAATGGCCGGTGGAGGAAGAAGAAGAGAGAAGCAGAAAAAGAAGAAAAAAAAAAAAAAAATTGACTTGATTCTGAAATTGTTCTTGAGAACAAGATTTGACTTGATTTTGAAATTGTTCCCGTGAACAAGAAACTACTTTTTTTCTACTTCTTGATTCTTTCCAAATCTATTCTTGGGAACAAAAAAACGGATTTTGTTCTTGGGAATATAAAATTTACTAAACGAATTTTTATTCCTTTTTTTTTTTTTGTTTTAAGGAATAAAATAATATAACCAATTATTCCCGAAAGTATTACCAAACAATGCCTTAAAGTACCGTTGAACAATCTATTGGATGCTCTTGATATTATACTTTTACGTTCTGATGGTTATATCCATTTATAAGCTTTTGCTGTCATACCAAGGAGCTCCAAAAGCAAGTGTTTCTCATACTCAAACGTGTTCAAATTGCTCCTCAAAATGGATTTAGAATTGCCAAGCAAAATTCATCCTGAGGAACATCAAACATGTTATCTTCAAATTGCTAAAACAGCATTCATTCTGCCACAGCCCAAAGGAATAAAAACAAAAAAAATGGAGATGAAGATGAAGGAAACAGCTAGGAACTCCACATTTAATACTCCACAGTTCCGCAAAAAGTCATTCCAATATAAACACCAACTTAGATCATTCTGGACAGGAACTGGTTGTACTCACCACGGGTTGGTGACGCTGTGAAATTAAATCATCTCGCTATGAAATTATATCATCTCATCTTTCGCTACAAACCATCAACACAAATAGAAGGATCATTCCGCCTAGTCAAATATTTAAAAAGAAAAAAAGAAAAATCATTCCGGGGCAGAGCAATTTAGAGCAGCCTTAATTTTCTGAACGGTCGCACTAATGAGAGTGTTCACGGTCGCCACGGATTCCACGTTGAGCTGCTCTGGTCCTGAGTGGCTGGAAACCAATATCTGGAATGCCACAGTGAGAAGTGTACCTGCTGGCTTGCTGGAGCTTGTGCTGGTCGAAGGTTTTGAACCTGGATTGGCCCGGCCATCGCTGGAGATCGTGAAGCCAGATGGAAGAATTTGCACCGTGGAAGTGTCCTCGCCGCTCAACGCGATGGTCATCGCTGTTGAATCGATAGGGGCATAAACCACCATACACGTCAAAGGGTCTATGCAACTCTCTTGAAGCATCAACATGTTCTCGGCATGCAGAGAAGTCTGTTCGACAAGAAATCGGTGTTATTCAAGTCCAAAACTAGTCAATTGTCATAAAGATGTGACCACCACATGCCAAAGGATACGTAAACTAGCTTGTAGTGCACGCAGCTAAATTTTCCTGTAATTAGCATGATGTTATTCCAACTCCATAATGGTGACCATTGTGTATGTACAACATAATCCGACAAACGCACGAGAATTGATGCGGAAAGACGACAACTCCATTACTTCTTCAACAAAAGGTAAATGGGGGATTTCGACAACTGCATGTTCTTGACCATACATGTCTCATGTACTGTAGGGTGACCTTCCTAGTTATTCTTGAAGATCTCGGGGTCTAGTTGACACACACTTTGACACACACTATGTACTTGCAAATCCAGGAATAGAAGATCTCTAGGAAAACCTGTGGACTGCTAAAGAGACAAATAGTCTCTCAATGAAAGGCTGTTGAATCTCTCATAATGTCAGTGTCATTTAGTTCCTCCTCTAATGGCGTTTCGGTAATTAGCATGCGAAGCAGTGAGAATATCACCTGAATAATTGAGATTGAGTTTCCATGATGAGTGCCACTCGGTATGCGTGCTATCTCTTGGACTGGATTTCCATTGCAGAGTACATCCCACTGTCAAGGCATTGCAAATTAGAACACAGAAAGGCGATTCTCTCTCTCAGTAATGTGAATCTTAAATGAACAATATCTTCATTAAATAGGAATCAATGTTTTCCTATGAAACCTGAGCACGAGTATTTTCGTTTCTGAAGAAATTGAAGACCGCTTGAGGTGCGACAGGAAGCCATAGGGATGTGGCCGCGCTAACAATCGTGCCACTGGGCTGTCCTGGTTCTTCGCTCTTTCGTACACAGACACGGACCCCACTGTTGTTAACCTCAGACAGGTGAGGGAAATCTAATTTGCCGGACATGCTCAAGCCCGCACTGAAATTCTTCACCATCCTATGAGCAAGCTTCATCACATTTCTCCGACCTTCAGGAACAACAATGACCGGTGAAGTTGTAATACCAACTGTTGGGTCATAATAGTTGTTAACCAAGGACTTTCAATGCTAATTGACGGAGGCTGCGCAGATTTCATTCAAGTGAAAAGGTTACCTTCCACAGCATCGTGCGTTGGCGCATCATCCAGCATGGAGTAAGCAAATCTCTCGCACATTCTTTGGAGCGTAATCGCCCATCTTTCTGCTCCGTACGTGAGGCCGCCACACACTAGATCCCTAAAAAGCTTATGAGATTGGTTTTTGTCGTCCACTTCTACGTGTTCCACCCAAGTGACCTGTCATAAATGGGTAGATCCTGAACATCTAGTCACTTATAATAGAAAGGTCAAACATGGGGGTTAGTTAATTGGGAGATGTCTGTAATTATTTTCTTAAGTCACGATGGTACAGTTCCTTGCATTACAATAGTTCATTGGCCTGCTCGAGATACTGTACTTCAAGGCTGTTGTCTCTAAAAAGTCAACCTGAGACTAACTGGACTTTGTCTAATGAGCACTCTTCAAGAAAGAAAAGCAACAAGCAGTAAGGAAGGAAGCATGTAGTTTGGATGATGGTCACACCAGATATATTGAAGCATTTTACCTTGGAGCAACCATTACCCATGTCCTGAATCACGCAGCCAGAAGGAAGCCTCCAGGTATTGTAAGGGCACGCATCACCTGTCATGTAATTGTAGGACACATCCACTATCACCCACATGCCTAGCTCAATCTGTTGGCAACGGCGAAGAAAGTAGACTTCCCGAGCCGGCACTAGCGGAGAAAGCACATGCATTCGTGCATGTATCTGCATGATGCCTCGTTAAATACATAAACAAGTGATTAATTTCCCTGTAAAAAGATGACTCTAGCTAATGCATGGATAAGCAGTTTAATACCAGCTGCAAGTAAATTCTGTGATTAAGTTGTGTTCCTTCTTCAAGAACTGGGATAGAAGAAGCTTTTGTGACAATTGTATGGAACATATCCGCCCATTTGCGCTGCCAATAAGACCCATTTAGTGAAACTGAGGATGATTCTAACAATTCAGAGCTTGAGAATCCAAATTTAGTATTAGCACAAAAATAAATAAATGATGCTGGTTATTGTCACGGACCACATCCAGGAATATGTTAACCAGCCTGCTTGGTTCCATCGTCACCAGAACTGATTCCTTGGATGTCTCCAGGCGAGCCCCAGAGCCCCTAAAACGGTAGTTTCGAGAAAATATCTGCTCGTAGGTGTCACGATGGAGTATGTATCTTCCGTCTAGAGGAGACTTTATCCACAACGGTTCTTTCATCCGCACAATCCTGATTAACTCATCCATGGCATATGCAGTAATTTCCAATGTGTCGGCCATTTCTGTTTCCGGTATAACCTTTAATTGGCTCCAAGGCGCAGGGTTGGGAGGGGCCACAACGAAGTCAACGTTGTGACCACTAAACCCTTGGTTGGGGACACTGGCGGTGGACACGTCCGCAGATGATCTGGGGCCAGGCATAAGCAAATCAATTTGCGAGATCGGTTTCCCGATATATTTGGCGAGAATTTTGGATACTTTCGCATGCTGCATTACATTTGCCGATAGGACATCAATAAGAACCGAAACTTTTCCGAACACGGACAAGACTAGTTCAAACTCCGATCAGTGAAATAGAATGTAGTGTCAGTCATAAATTAAAGAAGAAAGAGAAAGGGACAAACTCGCCTCTTCTTTCAATTGCACATTTTCCATCTTGAGTTTCTCCAAATTACGCTGCCTCTCTTCCTCGCCAAAGGGCGGACCACCACAAGCTGGGCAAATAACGCTCTTGAGCGCCTCCATGATCGCAAGGTTTTCGCAGTGTATCCTCTCGTTCTCAGCCCGAAGAGCTGTGTTATCTGCTCGTTCATTTTGAGTCTGAGAAATAGTAAAACAGAATGTCACATATTTGCGCAGCGCTCTCGAATTTTGCTTCTTCAACAAGTCATTTCAAACGGGAAGGTACCTTTCTCTGAGTCCTCTTGTTCTGAAACCAGAACTTGATCTGTTTAGGGTCAAGCCCGAGTTCTCTGCTCAGTTGACGCCGTTGATTCTCATCAGGGTGCGGAAATTCCTTGAAAAATCTGAGTGCATACAAGAGGCACGGCACTTATCATCAGGATCAGTGGGACAAATAGTCCAAGTCTCTTACAATGGCATGCCAGGTGAACTTTGGATAAGATCAAAAGATCACTCCTTTTCCCTTTTCCCCTCTAAAGCTTTGACATGTACAGTGCAGAAGAATTGAAAAATGAAAAGAAAAGGTCCATAACTGACGGTAGAATCTGAAGATTCATCATC
Source organism: Eucalyptus grandis (assembly GCF_016545825.1). Lineage (NCBI taxonomy): Eukaryota > Viridiplantae > Streptophyta > Magnoliopsida > Myrtales > Myrtaceae > Eucalyptus > Eucalyptus grandis. Next base: position 40,688,152 of record NC_052617.1, on the reverse strand, counting down.
CAGGACATATCCATCATTTGAGGGAATTCTAATCTGCATGCATACTGTTCTAATTTGCCAATCTTGATGAGCTAAGACAATCCTAGACAAGAAAAAAAAAATGATACCCAAAAAAGATAAAATATTATAGTAAGCAAGAAACAGTTTTTTTTCCCTCATTTCTTCAATTTGGGTCGGTCAAATGGCACCAAATGAAACATTCTTCTTCCTTTTCTTTTCTTTTTGGGAGATTAAATAAAATGTTTGCTCGTTTCTTACGCTTCAAGCCTCTGTGTCTGGTGTGGGGTGTGACGATGGTACGTCTTCGACTTCCCCTTCCCTTTCCTCGAGCTCGAGCTCGGATTTGGACTCGGGTGAGAGTCCTGCCTATGCTCATGCTCCTCACCTGAACCTCCACTACCTCCAGAATCAGCCATTCTCTCAGAGCAACGCCTCTTGCTGATTTCTCCGAAGTCCCCCAAGGAAAACACAGTCGAGAGCGACACACACTGGCCTAGGACCTCATATTTATACTGTGATGATGGCCAAGAAATATGCAGAGCACAAATTTGGGGTCACAATCCAGAAAAACTCCAGTTGGTTCGGTTCGCAATAAAGTGCACCCACGAAATGAACACCCCAAAAGAGGCTCTCATTAAAAAGAAAGAAATCCGAATCTGGGATTCCCTAGTTTGGAGATTTTTCAGACTTGGAAGTTTCGGATTCTGCATGGACCAATCAGGTGCACTCATCTTCAATGAGAAAGTCGTTCTTGTGTTCTCGATACCGTGTGTCATGTTGACGCGATATCACCGAGTCAACCAAGTTTTTACCATGTAGTCACTAAATGTGTTTTTTGTGGAGCGATGGTATCGCCGAGTCAATCGAGTTTGACCATTTCGTCGACATAATAGTCAATAAATTTTTTTTCGTGGAATGATTGGGCAAGTGATATCGGGTTGGCACGCGAGAAGAGAAAAAACATGATATACTGCCTTTTTCTTTCTTTTGTTTTTTTGGCCACTTCAACAGCCAAAACAAAATGAGGCGATATCAGCGAAGATCACGGGGTGTGAGATTTGCTCTTGCATGCACTAAACCAGAAAGGGAAATATTAGAGAAACTTGACACATTGCCTGTTTTTTGAAGAAACAAAAATAGATCTTCTTTGGTGTTTCCTATGTTTCTGCACTGCCTAGTTTGGTCTGAAGTCTAGGAGGAGACTGTAGAATCAATCAGATTCAGAAGAAGCAAGTCTTGGATTATGACAAACAAGATTTGGAGGGGTATACTGATGCTGCTGCAATAGAAGTTTTGTCAAAACATTCTATTTTCATGCCCATTCAGTAGCACGAACTCATTGGGTTTTGTTCAAGAAAAGAACGCGAATTGAATTGCTAACCACTTGATTGCTTGCTTAGTTAAGTGACTATCTTGTTAAACTCACAGCTCACAAGGTTTCGGATTTCGGGTTTCCATTGGATCGAACTACGACAGGATTTGCACCAATAAACGCCCTACGAGATTGAACTTAGTCGAGCGGTCCCATATACAATTGGAGTCCTCTCGACATAGTTAGGCAAAACGATGTAATCAATCAAGAAACTGTAATAAAGATAATGAAAATGGCGTGTATATCATCATCTCAATACTGAGTAGAGCAGTTAAGTGAATTCCAATTCGTTCTCTCATTCCATTTTTGGGATCAAAGGGTCCTTAAATCTGTAAAAAATTGAATCCTAGTTATAAGGTATTCCGACTTAATCCATTTGGCGGTGTAACGTTGTTCCCAACATGCATGCATCCATGGTTTTCTTCTCCATGGGTGATGTTAAACGGAAACCAAGTCTGGTTTTCTCTTTTTCTTTAGGGTGCTAAGAGGCCTGGAAACCCTCATTTAATTACTTATGTTATATTTGGTATGTCGAAAAAGAAATGGCATGGAATGGAATGAAACGATGATTCTTATCTTTTTCTGTGATGAATTGCAGGAAGCTAATGTAAGGAGGATTCGTGTTTGGCCGAAAGGAAAAAGATGTCACGGGATGATGAATCCGGCCGATGCACTAATTGCATATTACCTTATGAGAAAATGATACACCTCGCAGTTCCTTTTGGCCGATTGTGGGTGAGGAGGGATTCAAACCCCCGACACCATGATTCATAGCCACGTGCTCTAATCCTCTGAGCTATAGGCCCCGCCCTGTCTCCATTGGATCTATTCCCGAGAGTACCCTAAAAAAAAAAGGAACCTTTCCTCTCCCCAGCCATTTCAGGTTAAGAATATGTGAAAGCGCCTTTCTCTCTATAATAAGGGTGCGTTCCAAGGTATGAAGTGGGAGAGAAGGGATTTCAAAATTAGGGTTTTGAATAAAACAACATTTTTCTTTTTTTTTTCTTTTTCAATATATATGAAAAAGTAGTAATAAGAATGAGACAAATGCATCGGACTCATTCATCATACGCTAATGAACTTTGTTCAGCCAAAATATCGACATATATCAACATATCTAGAGAAAATTGTTGGAAACATAATAAATACGAAAGAAGAATTCTAATCTTAGTACAAAATGGCACGAACTGTTAAATATAATTTGCAACTAACATTTTCAGCATAAAGAGGTGTTCGAACTAAATTTAAGCCATCGACCCAAAAAAAAACTCAATATAAGCCGACAAAGAAGATTATGTAATGAAAATTGACAAGCCTGAAGTTTGTACATTGTAACGACTAGCGAGGTCATGGTGCAGTAAAAATCTTGAAATGCCTGACCGAAAAAGAATTTTACATATATAGATTGAAAGATTTGCTAAGAATGTGTTTCAATTCGGGCCAAATATTTTCGAGATCTTTGGTCAAGGAGCATTTCGAGCATTTAGAATGTGTTCGTCCCTGTGTCTATAAATCATATTGATAAATATCATCTCAATTAGTGAGGCCTACTATGGGCCTTTTCTGATTGATAATGGGATGGTTTTTGTAGATAATATAATTTTTTTTTGGGTGGGACTATTTTCACTCAAACATTACTAAATCCACTCCTTTTTCTATTAACTAGACAAATTTAGCCTTAATGGTCTCATATTTACTAAGTTTCCTTCAACTTTATTATTTCCTTAAATGGTTTTCATCAAATTTAAATTTCTTTCTATATAAGAAAATAAAAATTAGTCTCTTCTACCTCGTTGCTCTGATAATAGGTTATCTATTTTTTCTAGCTTCTAATATCAAAAGCTCACTCTCACGGTGCACATTTTGGTATTTTCAATTTTAGTAGTTTAAACAACATATCAAGTCTCTTTGTTTACTACATCAAAGAATTTGTGTTTTTTCTTTACTGCCGACGAGATACTTTTACATAGAGCAGCACGTAAGGCATCATAAGAGTATTTAAAAATACACTAAAAACAACGACATGAAAAAGTTCTGTATATTAAGGCATTTTGATATTTTCTTGTAAACACCTTATGAATGATATTGCTTTCTATCGATCCAAAATGAATGCAATCCTATTGGCAGTTAGAAAAGCTTCTTATTTTTACAAAGCTTTAGTTTAATTGATAAGAAATACCTAGATTAATATGTATCGAAAGTAAAAGTTTATGAACATGTGACCATGTTAAAAGGTTGTTTATCTTTAAAATTTCTACATTCTAATGGGTAACTAATTCTCGAATTTGCTGGACAACTTAGAAAAGAACTAGGCATTTTGAAAATTTCTCTCTTAAAAAAAAAAGTAGAATATGAAAATAAAAAGTAAAGCATAGCAACCACTGACCTTGGTGGCTCAGCTGGATAAGAATCCCTTGCCTTAGGGGAAATGTGAGGGGTCAAACCGGGGGAAGGGAAGACATCGGCGTTAAGCTCGATGTCGGGATGGTGGGCCCTCCGCTAGCCAAGCGCTTTATGGAAAAAAAAGGTTTTGCCGGCGCCCTGGATATAAAAAAAATAAAAAAAGGTAAAGCACAGCACCTTTAATGTATAAAGGACAACGACAACAATTAAAAACCTGGAAAAAAAAAAGGTCTTGCCGGCGCCCTAGATATCAAAAGAAATAAAAAAGGTAAAGCACAGCACCTTTAATGTATAAAGGACAACGACAACAATTAAAAAAATAAATGATTTTGAGGTCACTTGCGATTTAATAATTGAGGGTAATTTTGTCTTTTTGGTAAAAAGGGGATGAAATGAGTCACTATTATTTTTCGGAGCATGAGTTGAGACCGGAGACCCGCGAGAGATGGGCTTGGAGAGGGCTTCATTGGCGGTGGCTCATTGGTTCAGTTTGTAGAAGCTCATGGGCCGTGATTCAAGCCCATATTCGTATAAATCTAAAACAGCCCCCAACTAGTCTGATGGGTAACATCCATTGCATTCCAATATGCTGGGACTCAAAAACCAATGTTGGGATTTCCGTGTCCAAACACTAATACATAGTTATGTTTTGAAAAATGTTTTCCAGTTCTTTCAAAGAAAAAAATCATTTTCTTAAATTCAATCTTTGACAAGAAAATATTTTCTACTAACTAGAAAAGTATTTTTCATTAACTTAAAGACACCTCCCTCCATTGGAGCTTTCCTTCGTCTTCTGTCTTTCCGTCCACCTCTTAGATTTTATTCTACCCAGCTCTCTCGTGTACCCATTCAAGGTGAGAAATTGGCTTGAGAGGAAGGCGGACTTTCTATATGAAAATTCAAAATCAAAATGCGGACTTTCTATTTGAAAATTCAAAACCAAAAGGGGGAAACGTCGATATTGGGCTTTATATATATATATAATATATATACACACACATCTTTTCGCCTCTCGTTCCTTACTCTCGTGTGGAAATTTGCTATAGCTTTTATGTTTAGTTCAGTTTCTTCATTTGGGCCTCTAAAGTTCCTTGGAAAAAGCCTAAGGTATTTGACAAAAAATTTAGGGCCAGTTTTGAGAAATGCTAGTATTTATAAAAGATAAATGATTGACCACCGGCCATGGTAGCTTTACTGAGTAGGCTTCTACCTTTGAAGGGAAATGTTAGGTGTTCAAAGCCCCCTGCAACGCAAGTTGTAGGGAGACTAGTAAACCATTAGATATATTACGTGTGGCACCCTGATAGTGAGTCTTGGCCAAGATCACTCGGATTTACGTGATAACTGTCAACTAAAGTGATTCCTCCGGCACAAAAAGAAAAAATGATTACGTAACAATTTTTAATGTACTATTAGAATAACAGTTTATTTTGGATTATAAAAAATCAAATTACAAATAATTATAAATTATTGTAGAGCTCACTTTTTCAAGAATTTGTGATTGACAAAAAACTCTTTACAAAATTAAAAGTGCAAAGTAGGTTTTGATGTAAATGAATTTTTTTTTCCCAAAATATCCCCACTAATAATTTCATACTCTCACTTTGCCCATGTGACTATTCATCTTCTCCGTAGATCTAGGATTCATGAAAGTGGACGAGCTGGATTGATGCAGGTGAGGGCTTGCTTATGGTCACACAACACGGACATTGCATTGCTTGGAGTTGTACAACCTCTACTACTCATCGCCTAGCTCGTATGACATTGAAGTACAAGGCTACCACCTAGCTTGCCTAACCTCAAAGTCCAGATCGAGCTCGTTTGAGGTGGTGCAACCTCGGCCCCTCCTCAGATCATGCGACCTTGGTAGCCCTTGCCTACTGTAGCATTGACCAACAAAAGCCAAATGTCAGAAGCTCAATTATCAAAATTTTAGATATAGAAAGCTTGAGGTCTCTAAGCTCAGCATTGATTTGCTTGAGGTCACATGACCCCAGCGACTCGTCGCCTAGGATTGCTTGACCTAGGCAATGGGCTTCATCTAAGCTTCACCAAACTCTACCGTGATGATTGGGCTTTGTAGATCTGCTTGCATGAGCTTTGTAAGCTATGGCGTTACCAAAGAAGTCGAACAAGAACTCACGGCATTCCTTAATGACAAAGTCGAGATATGCATTAACCATGTTGTCGTGATCTGAACCGTCCAAAGCACTGTTTATTTTTTTTTTAAAAATGAAATTCGTACGAGGAACGGATGCTCTTTCCCTACATAAACCCAAAGATTCGAGAAAATAATAGGTGCCTCTAATGTAGCCAGCACAACAGAAGTGGGCCCTTACGTCAGGTCAGACTTCCCTGCATGCTCTCTCCTCTCGCCTGTCTCCTCTCCCCTCTCTCTCCCGAGACTCCCTTGCGCTCTCTTTCTCTCTCTCTCTCCTGCCTAGACTCCCCTGCACCATCTCTCTCTCTCTCCAAGCCGCACGGTGGCTCGTCTGACGAGTCGCCATGCCCAACGGACGAACTTTGCGACGACGGAGGCAACCTCGAGGCGGAGTCGCACGGTGGTTTGCGGGACAATTCACCGCACCCTTGTCCGACCGACAAGTCACAGCGCCGATTCGGTGATGTCCTCGAAAGGTTGCCTCCACCGGCGCGAAGTTCGTTGGTTGGATGAGGTCGTCCATCGGTGGGATAGAGAGGGGGCCGCGAAGAGAGAGAGAGAGAGAGCATGTCGTCGTCATTTTCGGTCGTGTCCGGTCCTCGCCTCTTCCCTTTCTCCATCTGCTTTTGCGGGATTTCGCCTCGACAGAGGCGCTGGATCCCCTCACTTCGTCCCAATCGAGGCGCGGAATCGAAGGGATTCCCGATGCCTCCCCCTCGAGGGCCGCTCCGGCGTCACGATCTTAGATATCCCGGCCCCGCGCCCCTCCCCCTCCTCCCATAGCGTGCATGAGAGAGAGAGAGAGAGAGAGAGAGAGAGAGAGAGAGTGCAGGGGAGTCGGCATTTGGGAGAGAGAGGAGAGAGGAGAGAGCATGCAGGGAAGTCCGACGTCTGGGCCCACTTCGGATACGTTTCATCATTTTAGCTCCTTTTTTGTTGTGCTGGCTACATTAGTTTTCGATCTCAGTATTTCCATTCAATTGCACAAAAGAAGATTGAAGAATACAGCCAAAACTTTCGAACAAAAGAAGATGTTCTACATAGTCGTAAAACCGATTACAATACCTCTCTCGTATATATGCGGAAAACGAGAGGACTAACAACTAGAAAAACGAACTAACTAACTTTCGCTAACAAACTTTTCAGCTAAACAAAACAGAACAGCAATCTTGAGACTTTGGTAATCCGTGTCTTTGACATCTGTATGATCTCCACCGTTGATGAAACTCATTATCCATGAGTTATCAATTTCTTCAGCTCTTTTGCTTCTTGACTGCCTTCTGGTGATCCACATCTATAATTGTCGAGGACTTCACCTCCTGTGATTGACTTCTCAATATTGCAGACTTGGCTTCTGATCTTGATTCTCTAACACTCCTCCCCCCTCCTCCCATAGCGTGCATGAGAGAGAGAGAGAGAGAGTGCAGGGGAGTCGGCATTTGGGAGAGAGAGGAGAGAGGAGAGAGCATGCAGGGAAGTCTGACGTCTGGGCCCACTTCGGATACGTTTCATCATTTTAGGTCCTTTTTTGTTGTGCTGGCTACATTAGAGGCAACTCGTATTTATTATTCCCCGGATCACTCAAACGACTCTCTCTCTCTCTCCCCTCCCCCCCAACCTTCCAAAGCAGACAACAATGGACGACCTCCCGAAATGCGAAACGAATCACGTCCCGCTCACACCGCTCACCTTCTTGAAGAGAGCCGCTTCCGCCTACGCCGGCCGCTTCACGTGGCGCCAGACCCACGAGCGCTGCCTCCGCCTCGCCTCGTCGCTCCGCTCTCTCGATGTCGTCAAGAACGATGTGGTACGTATCTGTTGGCAGTTTCTCTTTTGTTTTATCTAACTCTGCTGCGAGTTCATTCCGGTTCCATGAAATCATCCTGTTGATAGAAGTGCAAAAATGGTTGAAATGTAAAGATTCATTTTGGGACTCGAATATTGGGATAATAATAACTAATTGTATGCATGTAAGTGACTTCTTAATCGTCAAAAGCTCACTTGTGGCAATATTATAATTTTCTTCCACTATTCATCTAAATCTTTGTGTAAACTCAGAAATCATGTTCATTTGCATTCGTAACTCTCTGTGCTTGCAAGTTGCAGGTTTCTATCCTGGCTCCGAACGTTCCGGCCATGTACGAGATGCACTTTGCCGTGCCGATGGTTGGGGCAGTTCTCAACACCATAAATGCCCGTCTAAACGCTGCCAACATTGCTACCATCCTCCGCCACTCCGGAGCCAAGGTCTTCTTTGTCGATTGCATGCACGTGCTGGTGGCGCGGGAGGCGCTCGCGATGCTCTCGGCCACCGGTTACTGCATACCCATGGTTATCGACATCGACGACATTAACTCGCCGACTGGTGTTCAAATTGGCGATTTGGAATACGAGGATCTCATTCAGAAGGGGGACCTGGCCGACGTCCCCGAGGAGCTCCGAGATGAGTGGGACCCCATCGCGCTCAATTACACTTCCGGGACGACGTCGGAGCCGAAAGGAGTGGTGTACAGCCACCGAGGAGCCTACCTCAGCACCCTCAGCTTGATCCTCGGGTGGGAAATGCGAAGCGAACCGGTGTATCTGTGGACGCTGCCGATGTACCACTGCAACGGATGGACCTTCACATGGGGCATCGCCGCCCGCGGTGGAACCAACGTGTGCCTCCGCAACGTTACTGCGCTCAACATCTACCGGAACATCGTTGCTCACAGGGTCACCAACATGTGCTGCGCTCCAGTCATCTTCAACATCCTCCTTGATGCCGAGCCCCACGAACGCCGCGAGGCTGTCGCCCCAATAGAGATCCTCACCGGCGGTGCTCCCCCGCCACCGGCCCTAATCCTAAAGATGGAGTCTCTCGGCTTCCACATCACGCATGCATACGGGCTAACCGAAGCCACCGGGCCAGCCCTGGTCTGCGAGTGGCGGGCAGACTGGAACCGCCTGCCGCCATCAAAGCAGGCACGGCTCAAGGCACGCCAGGGAATCAGCGTATTGACACTCGCCGACGTGGATGTCAAGGACTTGGACACGATGAGGAGTGTTCCTCGTGACGGCAAATCCATGGGAGAAATTGTTCTGCGTGGGAGCAGCATCATGAAAGGCTACTACAAGAACCCCGAAGCGACAGCAAAGGCTTTCCGAAACGGGTGGTTCCTCACCGGAGACGTCGGCGTCGTCCACCATGACGGTTACGTGGAGGTCAAGGACCGATCAAAGGACGTGATTATTTCCGGTGGGGAAAACATCAGCAGTGTCGACCTCGAGAACGTGCTCTATCGGCACCCAAGGGTCTTGGAGGTGGCGGTGGTGGCGATGCCGCATCCACGGTGGGGCGAGAGTCCGTGCGCGTTCATCAGCATTAATAAGAACTCCGAAGGTGAAACAGACGACGTGAAAGAAGCGGAGATCCTATCTTTCTGTAGGAAGAACCTCCCAAATTTCATGGTTCCAAAGAAGGTGGAGTTCATGCCGGAGTTGCCCAAGACTTCCACAGGGAAAATCCAAAAGTTCCAGTTGAGGGCCTTGGCGAAGACGATGGTCGTATCGGAGGATGTTTCCGCCGCCTCACCTAGATTGTCGCGTCTTTGAAATCAGATAGAAGTTGCCATGATGCGTTTATCTTTTCTTTTTCTGGACGATGATTGCTTTATGTTTCGAGCGTCGACCAAGAGGCGTCCAAAGAACAGTGGATAGAGATTACTTGTAAGGCTCTCGGATTCGTCGTTCTTCTTTATCCAGCAATAATGCTAGAGTAGAGAGGCGAAGATCGTTTATTCTGGTAGACCTCTCGCAGGATTATATAAAATAGCCAGACAAGCAAAGTAACTTGGACTCAAAAGATGATACAGCTAAATACATTGTCTAAGTTTGTCTCACCGTTCTGTAAAAGATTAGTTTTATGAGCTTCTATCCCTAACACTACTCTTTTTACAAAAACTAGGGCTCCTGCCAAGCTGGAGTGCTCGACGACTTATCTCTATCTGATGAATTCTGGAAACCTAGGAAGCTAGCTACCGCTAGATAGCTGGACGCGTACGCAATAATCACAAACACAAAAGCTAAAGCTATTGATCTGACTACTGACTAATGAGGTGCAGAGCGATGCTAAACGCCGAAATGATGTCACCAACTGTCAGGTCAGGGGACAGAACCACCTCAGTGTTATTTTTGTACCGTGAGCCATGAACACTTTTGTCTTCTATGTAGTCGACGAACTCTTCTATGTTGTTCCGTAAGCTTCGTTCGACGTGATCATACTGCGAAACTGATCGCGGCATCTAATCAATCCGTTCATGGCTGTTCGTGATCCCGGATGAACCCGGTCAGTCCGAGTCTCTCTCTTCTGAAACTTGTGTTTTTCATGAAACTGCAAATACATCGCAAATCAGATCGAATTGATGTCGTGATGAATTTACATTATTTGCTTGTGCTTGCTTTTAGGGACTATTTGTTTCGATAGTTACTAGAGGCAAATAGCTTTAGGATAAGTCGGCTCTCAACTAAGTATAAATCGAATCTGTCACTTTTGGTTCTTGGGTTAAAGAAAAAAAATCAAGTTGCACGATTTCACTAATATAAACATTCATTGCTCATGTAATAACGTTGTTATTTCTTCAAGTTAAAGACCATAATTTGATTTAGGATATGCACAAAATACTTTTTCCTCCCAAAATAGGTTTCAAAACTGACTTAGGACCGGTTCAACTTAGGATCTGGACTGTTTCAGTTGGTTGTTCGGTAGAACTGGGTTTTGGTTCTGGAGTCGACAACCGAACCAATATTCTCCTTAGAATAAGGCTTGAACCCAGTGGTCCAGGCCGGGTGGGTCCAAATGCCGAACGGAACTATCATTCACGGAAGAGACGAGAAGAGAAGTGCGGATTGGTAGGGTCGGCGACGGAATGAGTGCCGGCGATGCAACTGGATGGCGATGGAGAAAGCAACTTTTAGATATTTCATTTGGTTTTAATGTCTGTTTGGATATTCTAAGGAGTGGGCGTTGAGTGATTTTTTTATGTCGGGGTAGGTGGATTTCACATGACATCAATGCTGACCTCCCACGAGCCCTCTCTGCTCAAACTGCACTCCGAGTTCGTCTTAATTCTCCACCTTTGCCATCGCCTTATTTTATGCTGAAAAAATACGTGTTTGGTGGACTCATCCATCCTTCTCCCCAACAAATACACATCCGAATCGAGTTTTTACATGACATGTTAAATGGGGAACAAAAGCTTCAAAATTCAAGATGTTCCATAAGGACAATCGGATATAGTGTACGACTGTATGGTGCACATATTTGATTTCAAATGGCTCTGCTAGCCACGCTCTATGTTTGCCTTTGGCTTGAACCGGTCCTTGAACATGGGGCTAAAACTCGAGTGGGCATGAAAATATTTGGAAAATCTAAGGTACGTGCACACCACATGTAAGCTAGAGATATGAGCAATCGATTGAAAGGGACCTGCTCCTAATTGGTTGATAGCTAGAGAGCTAAAGTTATATAGGTGTCTATGTCATGAGAAGCATCGAAAATAAGTTAGTAAATCCAGATGAATCATGAGGGTTTCGATAAAGTCGTTTACAATCGAAGTTAGGAGTAGAATCTAGGATGGAGTGGCCAAATTTCAAACAATAATTGCAAACATGTTTAGAATTCGCATATGCATTTTAATACATATTGTTTGTTAAATTTAATCTTGCTACATTTGAACCTCCCTGCTTCAAAAAAATATTAATGTGATATATAGGACTTCGATTAGACAAGAAAATTCTATTGATTATTGTTCTATGATACAAGGAAATTTTATATGAAATCACTAATGATGTGTAATATTGAGAGATAACAATAAAAATCTTTCATGGAAGTACTTTATCAAAAGAGATGCTGAAAATGTTAGACGTTTCAATGATCACTCATTTGCAACATAAAAAATTCATTGAAACTTGTGTTCTCCTGCTGACCTAACACTTGCGCTATTGGACTAGATCAATACAAATCATAATAATACACATGTATAGTTTTTAGAGACAATTCTTACAAAATGATATTGTTATAATATATAAGGTTTTGCACGAGAATTAAGTCCTCGGTGGGTTGGAACTTTCAAACGCGAGTGTAGAAAAGTCAATCGGACCCAGGAAAGTCAACTTGAATGACGAGCTATATGCTAGACAGGACAATAAAAGTCTTCGGTGGTTTGGCATGGAAAACGAAAGTAGCAGACGGACTTTGCAATTATCCATTGGAGAAATCACAATTCTTTTAATTCATTTAGCTTTTACAGTCAAGATCCATCTCGGCGGTTAAAAATAGTCTTTAACATAGAAATACAGTGAAGAAAAGTTCAAAGTGACTTTTAGGCGTTGATATTTATGCACCTTTCAATATTTTAGGTGCTCGATCATGATAACCATTGACGCATACTTCAAAAATTAAATTATAATCAATTTATAATTAAACCAATAAAAATAAGAGTAGAATCAAGCGAGGAAAGTAATAACCCAATGATCGATCTCTCAAATTTAAGATTGTTAGATTTTTTACACAAATAGTATGTTGAAGCTATGACGATGTTTTGTTGGAGGTTTGTTTGTCAAAATAAATTGAGTGTGTTTTCCTTATCCCATATAGAAAAAGTGGGAGAAGATGGGCTGATTTATAAGTGAAGGGTTTTCTTGTGTACTTCAATGAGTGATCGGGTGGAGCTAGACCCCACCATACCCGCGTGTGAGTGCATGAATAATTGTAAGACTGTTTTATATAATTAATTTTTAATAAATTCAAAGGTTGTTTTTATTTTGAGAATTTTCGGAAATGAAATATAAAATGAAAATTCGAAATTCTATTTTAAAAAAAAATTCCGAATTTTATTTGTGTTTTTCCGATACAATTTTTGGAAAATTACTTATTCGGTTTGCAACTTTTCTCGAAGGGTTCCAATTGTTCGGTTTTCGACTTCTTCTGAAGAGTCGCATTTGTTTATCCGAGCAATTTTTCTAAAAGACGTGTTTGTTCATTCTTTGGTAATCTTTACGAAGAGTTGCAAGATTGTTTTATATATATACTTGTTATTTTTCGGAAAAACGAGAGTGATCATATTTCATCTTTTTCGAGCTCTCTGTCTAAAAAACTACGGTCATTATTTCAATTGTTTACTAGAGAGACTACGGAGAAATACTAGAAAGTATTCAAGTATTCTCATCCGAGACTTTTGTTGTATCTTGGAGAATTTTTGCCAGTGACCATTAAGAATGTTGTGGGGCAAAAAAATCCTCAAAGAAAGTGATATAAAGTCAACTGAAGATTCGAATATCTGTCTTCATCGTTCTACCAAATTCGAAGCCATATTTTCTCAACATGTTCAATCAATACATCCAATGCACCAAATATAATTTATGTCGTAAATTTTTTGCGATAATTATAGATTTATTTTTTAATCACCCAATAAAAGAATATATTCAAAATTACGAATGTAGGAACGTGATTTTTTGAACAAATACAAAATTAATGTCGCAGCGAAAGCTCGGGTTGACCGGTGGTTGATCTCTGGCGTCGTCGCGTCAAACGCAGAATCGGGTGAATTTTGGGCCCCCGACGTGTTAGGTCTAGCGAGAAGAGAGCTCCCGCCTAAGGAGAGCGGGTGGCAATGATGAAAATAACGGGGAAGTGGGAGGGCAGGGCTAAATGCGGGAGCAGAGTCCCGCAATGATTAATACAAATACCAGTTCCGTCTCGTCTTCCTCGGCCCGCAGCACTGTTCACCGCTGAGCTCTCGTTTCGCCCTGTCCCTATCTCCGTCTCGCTCTCTCTCTCTCTGCAAAAGAGCTCCCTCGAATCGACCTGCTTCGACCCTTCCTCGAGCGCGGGAGAGAGCAATGGGTTTCGAGAAGATCAAGGTCGAGAACCCCATCGTCGAGATGGACGGTGGGATCCTCTCTCCCTCTATCTCTATCGTTCCGTCCTTGTTGCGATTCGATCTGCTCGCGCGCTGTAAATTAGATCTGAGGTGGCTCGGTACGGGGGGGTTGTGTGTCGAGTCACTGTTCGGGAAGCGCGATTGACGCGCGATGATAAACCGTTGCTGACGTGAAAAGAGTTTCGTCGGCCTTTTCGATCCTACTGTTCCGGCGCGAGTTCTCGACCTGGATGGACCACTGGACTATCGAACACGTTCGGATCTACGAGGATGAATAGGAGCGATCGTTTGTTATTTGTGTTGTTCGGTTGCTGCGCTTGATTCCTGTTTTAGATGTTGCATCGCTTTTCGATGCGTCGACGCTTCCGATTCGGTTTTTCAAATTGAGAGACTGGATCGTTTGCTACCATAAGAATGATGTGGTTTGTGTTGTCGGAAACGCTGCGAAAATGATGTGGTTTGCTGTCGGGAATGATCTTGTCCGAGTTTTAGGTTTTGACCGGATAAGGGGTACTTTCAAACTTTTTTTTACTTGCTCTGCACGCGGTCTCAGAGTTAGGGGCTCATGTCCTCGCCCGATTCGGATGGATGTAATCGGCGAGTATTATCTCCGACATGACGATCGAGTCTCTCTTTGATATTCTTTTGCCATCCTACATTAGTCGTCGCGATTTCTGGTGTATCGGATGAGAAACTTTCAAATTTATTGCTGATCCATGAGTGGAGTCCGTCGTTTGAATTTTGGATGCTTACTTCTGTCTCCTTCCGAGGCGAGGCCGCTGAGATTGTTTTGTCAACTCTCTGAACGTATTTAAGTGTGTCTTCTTCATCTTTTGGCCTTAACTTGAACAGAGATCGCTCTACTGGTGGTTTCAATGGGACTGCTATTTACATTTTCACTGATACGTAGTTTCTAGAAGTCAAAGTGCTTTTTGAAAACGGTTTTTTGGAATTGCCCGTGGCCACGGTTATGAACTGCGCTCCAGACTTGAATTGGTTTGATTTGTCTGTTAAATTCCTTGGGACTAGGCATAAGCAATTCTTTGTTAAGCAAAAGAGATGAGCTAGTTAAGTTATGCAGCTACTAAGTTGAAGCACCCATATCTTGCTTCAGTTATTCATAGGATGATGGAGTCTTTGCACTTGCTCTCAAGTTCTTGAAGTTAATTAAATCGGACATTACTTTTGATCATTTAATTCTTTCATATCATCTGTGGGCATTTTCCAGCACCAAGGTGATCAGCTTAGATTTTTCCTGCCTTAGCATTTATTTTTTCTGATGCTTGTCTGGTCCTCCAATCCAGGGGATGAAATGACCCGAGTGTTCTGGAAATCAATCAAGGATAAGGTGATTTTTAAGTCATCTAGGTTTTCATTTGCTGTACTGCTCACCATTGTTGTTGGGCAGTTTAATTAAGACAATTTTAATTCCAGAGCCTCATATCTTTGGTAACCTTTTCAGCTTATTCTTCCCTTCTTGGAGTTGGATATCAAGTACTTCGACCTTGGTCTTCCTCACCGTGATGCCACTGATGACAAGGTTACAATTGAAAGCGCAGAAGCAACTCTTAAGTATGTCCTGTTCCATTGGTATTGGTTAATTCCTTTCATTTATGAGATAATTACTGTAAGAAGCTTTTGATTTTGCTTCCGCTATCACTTTTCATATTACTAACCAGCCCGCCGCGGGAAAGATCTGTCTACTTTGTGTGTACCAGTCTCCATCCTGCTCCGTTTATTCTAGTTAGAACAAACCTTTGTCAAATTTCAGTTAATGGGATAATTTGACACTTCAATATGCTTGTTATCTTACCTTTTAATAGTTTGAACTCCTGACCTATCCTTTTGTTTCCCATTTCAGATACAATGTGGCCATCAAATGTGCAACTATTACACCAGGTAGAGACTTGAGTGTTCTGTTGGAAACAGTTCTGCCTGTTCAAACTTGGAAGCATGTGTCCTTTGTTGCTTTTGGTATTCACAGACTTTCTTGTTGTGTAATTGACAGATGAAGCTCGGATGAAGGAGTTTACTTTGAAGCAAATGTGGAAAAGTCCCAATGGGACGATTAGGAACATCTTGAATGGTCAGTCAAAATCTTGAAGGCTGTGTGCAGTTTTTCCTATCAATTTATTCTTAGATGATCTTATGCTACTGGCTGTTTGCCTTCTCTTCAGGCACTGTCTTCAGAGAGCCAATAATGTGCAAAAATATTCCCCGGCTTGTCCCAGGTAGTAATTATTCAGGACAGATATAGGGTATGAATTTTAAGATATTGTATTGAAATAATCTGTTTTGTTCAGGGTGGTCCAAGCCAATATGCATTGGAAGACATGCTTTTGGTGATCAATACAAAGCTACTGATACTGTCATTAAAGGAGCTGGGAAACTTAAACTTGTCTTTGGTACAATATCAATTTTCCAATTGTTTTTAAAAATTTATATATTATTTCTGGTTGTTGCTGTGTGACTAAATACGTACACTTTTCTGCAGTGCCAGAAGGCACAGATGAGAAGACTGAGCTAGAAGTGTATAACTTCACGGGCGCTGGTGGAGTTGCATTGTCCATGTACAACACAGATGAGGTTAGAGTTAGACTTTCATGAAATGTTTTGGAATCTTGGATCATCTACTCATTTTGTTTACCATACTTAACCATTTCTTTTAATGTGCATTTTTTTATATCATAATGCAGTCAATCCGTTCTTTTGCTGAGGCTTCAATGAACACTGCTTATCAGAAGAAGTGGCCGCTCTATCTTAGCACAAAGAATACCATCCTTAAAAAATATGATGGAAGGTATATAGTGTCCTTATTCTGTCATAAATGTTTTGTTGTTCTGAATCATTAGAAAGTGAATCCTTGCTTGCCATTTGTATCTTAAGAATATTAAAGTGGATCTTATTAATGCAGATTCAAGGATATATTCCAAGAAGTTTATGAAGCCAACTGGAAGTCAAAGTTTGAGGCTGCTGGAATCTGGTGAGTGGTTGATTTTCAAAGTCGTTTGGTGACTGTCTGCTATCTTGTTGACTTACTCTATCATTGCTGTAGGTATGAACACCGTCTTATTGATGATATGGTGGCTTATGCGCTAAAGAGCGACGGAGGTTATGTGTGGGCATGCAAGAACTATGATGGAGATGTCCAGAGTGATTTCTTAGCCCAAGGTTTGTGTGACTTTGTCCGAACTAATTTGCTTTAGAATCCTCAGGTCTTCTATATGAGAAGCTGGTTCCTTTTAGTAATTAACGATTGTTTTGATAATTGCAGGGTTTGGATCGCTTGGCTTGATGACATCTGTCTTGGTAATCACCCATATCTATTGTGTTCAGCATTATCTTATATTACATCAAATGGAAGCTGTTGGTAGTCTCTTTTTTCTTTTTCAAGAGGAAAAAAAATGTGAACCTGGTTTTTTAAGGGATTTTTTTTTTTTAAATGAATATCATAGCAACACCATCCCACTAGCCTTCATCCCCGTTGGTGAGTTGGTCACAATGATGGCTGCTTGTGGAAAAACTTTTCTCCATTGGTAGGATTTGCAATAGAAGTCCATATTTTAGTTTTCCTGCTATTCTTGGAATTCTTGGTTTACTTCGGTTCTGATCACTGTCTTTAGCGAAGTAATCGTGAAGAAAAGGTTCCTTGTTTCACTTTATATGGCATGCATAAATTTTGACTGGTCTAGGCGTGCCATTTTTCGCTATCATGGGTAATTTTCACTAGGTGTAAAACATAACTTACCACTCTAATTCCAAGAAATTACAAATGAATAAGGTGCCTTCACATAATGTTGGTCCTGTAGAGTTGTATGCCACTTGATATTCCAGATTTATCTTGAAACTGAAGAACTTCTGCATGTATATCGCCTTTCCAGATTTATCAAGGATGATTTTTGACTAGGTGTAATACATAACACTATTTTTAAGAAATTGCAGATGAATAAGGTGCCTCCACAATATTTGGCCCTGTATATTTTTATGCAGGTTGCTATTTATATTTAGGTTTTTCTTGGATTGAAGAACTTCTGTATTTATACCCCCTGCTGACGGCAATTTCATTAATGCCCTTTGCATGAGAGGGGCTCACGGAAAAGTAGTGATTATGCATTCTCTGCATTATTATTTGAACCTAGGGATCAACCAAAAAGAGAGTAGTGACCCAAAGTTTTCCTTGATCGATTTTTCTCTATCACTGGATTCGGAAGATCTTGTGACCACTTTTTCATCCATTGAGATACTTTGTGCAGGTCTGCCCAGACGGAAAAACTATTGAAGCAGAAGCTGCTCACGGTACGGTTACCCGCCATTATCGGGTCCATCAGAAAGGAGGCGAAACCAGCACTAATAGCATTGCTTCTATATTTGCTTGGTCACGAGGGCTTGCTCATAGGTACAATTGTGAATTCTTTTTGTTGTGGTTTTCACTCCATACATGATGCATTGCTTAATTTCTTGGAATATTCTTAATGGTGCTTCATGAGTTATGATTTTACTTTGACAGGGCCAAGTTGGATAACAATGCCAAACTCCTTGATTTTGCCGAGAAACTAGAAGCATCTTGTATTGGAACTGTTGAGTCTGGCAAGATGACCAAGGATCTTGCACTCCTCATTCATGGTCCTAAGTAAGTACTTCTAGGATATTAAGAAACCTTCAATGGCAGTAGACATTTTCATATATTTGTTCATGACAGTTCTTCACATACTAGATTGCCTCATTCCCCTGGACCCTTCAACACGTGCTTTTGTGAATTATTTTGTGCACAGGAGTTTGTATTAATTCCTCATGAGTTGTGCAGGTTTACTAGGGATCAATACCTGAACACCGAAGAGTTTATTGATGCTGTGGCAGCTGAACTCAAGGCAAGGCTTTCATGCCAAAGTCTGCTGTAGGTGAGGGTCCTGGACTTTGCCTGTCTGTTCTAGCTCTGTTGATTGATCATTATTAGGTCACATGTGTGCACCGTTGAAGAATGAATTGTTGCAATACAATCTGAGGACTCATGCTTTCTCTTTCAAGTTTTCTTCTTGCATGATTTTACTTGACTAAAACATAAAGTGCATGCTCTGAGATGATCATTTGTGAGGATGCCGGGATTTGGTTCCATCCAATGATGTGAAAGTAAGAATGGCCTTAATTAGAAAATAGAGATAAAGGGCTCTGGTGGAATTTGAGGCAGCTTTCAATGAATGATATCATCTCTAAAAGTACAACACTTTGCCAGCAGTAAAGATCCCATGACCAGATTATCTAACTATGAAAAATGTAAATGTTGAATTCTGATTTATCAAGTTCTACTCACATGAAGTACTTAATGCCGCCTAACTTTTCATGTCCTGAAGAGAGATCCAGCATTGTTGCAATTTCTTGACTCAATGTGGTAGCGAACATATTCCTCAGCAGTTTTTTACCAAAAAAAAAAAACATATTCCTTAGCAGTTAGCACTGCCTGCAATAACGAAAGAAAGAGGAAAACGGAGCAGAAGTTGACATTTGTTTTTTCTTTCTGTATGGATCGACATCTTTGTTTGCCGATGTTCATCACCAATTTTGCTAGCTAACACTCAGAAGTTTTTCTTCGTTGCCATTGAAACTTTTATTTATTAACGAGTGTTAATTGATTTGATTCCCGGGCAGGTGACTGGCGGACAACATGGGGAAAGCACTTCCGCCTGTGATTGTGATCCGGAACAAGAAGAAATAAAGGGGGATCGATTCGGGGGAGAATGAGGTGAATCCTGAATGAGATTGTTTGTTGGGGAGGAATTAAATGAAAGTAGTTCGTATCATTCATGTACTCGGATGGATTTGTGTTTCAAATTTGAATTGCCTTGATCCCCCATTAAAGGAGTTTTGAGCCCCGTACTGTTTAACATCTTTCAATTGTGATGGAAATGGTTTGTCGTCCCTTTGTAACCGAAGGGCAGGATCCGGATTTCGATGGTGTATTTAAAGCAATGGCGGCTTAGGGTGAAACCAGAGCCAAGATTCTGGTCGATTTTGCGTTTATGTCAATAATTTCACGTGGCACACATTTGCGAGAAAACGCGAGGCCACTGGCTAGTAGCTACATGTACGATGGCATGAACTTATCATCACAAAATAGTTCCAAAACTAGAATGGCGTAATGGGCTGTCTTAATCCCGATCCATTGTGTGTAAGTTGATCACTTACTGTGGATCGATTTGCCGTTAATGAGAAGTTTATGCCGTGCGTCCGGGTTTGTTTCCACAAGATGATCACTCATAAGAAACTCATCATATTTGCCCAAATCGAACTGTATATGTGTAAATGTTACATTGTTAATGTAATTTACGATTGTTCTTTTTTGTTTGGTCAAATATGTAGTTCATGAGAGTTGAATATTCGGTTTTTGGTGCTTCTTCGGTAAATTCCCATATTCTATATGGCAAGGACAAAATTAGGCGAAGATGCGTCATAGATTAGCGTGCTAAATACTTGTTTCCTCTCTGCAAAAACGTGCTGGAACGTTGTCCTGTTCTTTTAGTTTGCCAGACATGGTGCTCCATTATTTTAGAAGAGAGACAAATTGCCTGGGATTCTCTTGGCCTAATTCCAAAAACGAGCATCAACTTTAAATCAAGTGACAAATTTGATTCGATTTTTTTTTTAATCTTGTAAAAAACCACCGACTTTAGGTTAAGTGACAAATCTGGCCCTAACTTTCTTTTTTTTGTCTTGAAAAAATTATTAACTTTCACTTAAATTTCGAATCTAGTCCCTTTAACTTAAATCCATTGATTGTCCTCAGCAATAAATTCATGTCCACATACTTGGCCGGACTCCATTGTCTTCTTGTAGCTTGGAGAATAACAGTAAAACTGTCTATCATCTCCTACAATTTACTAGCATATCAAAAAGATATTCACTTGAATTTCTCTGGCCAGACTTCGTCGCTTTGTTGTAATGTGAATCTATTGACCACTGCCCATCAAGAGACATCATGGACAGGATCTGCCAAGCTCACATCTAGAACTTTTTTTCCCAAAATAAGGTTGATTTCGGATAGAGAGTTAACGGTATAAGTTAGGTTTTGATAAGGGCGAAAGTTTGTGATTTTCTAACGAGATGAAAAAAATTAAGGCTAAAATTGTCATTTGACCTAAGATTGGTGTTTTTTACAAGATAAAAAAAATGGATTAGATTTATCACTTGACCTAAAATTAGTGTTTTTCTTTTGGAATTAACCCGGACTCTCTCTCTCTCTCTCTGTGCAAACTTGAACATTGTCTTTTTTATCTTCGATGTTGCAATTGATTTGTTCAAAGCACTTGTTGGGAGCTTGTCAAAATCATCTTGGTGGCAACCACAATGCCATGGATTCGATTTTCCTTCGCTCACAAAAATTCAATAAACTATCTACTCATCCTGCGTCCCGTTTTGGCGTACAGAGCATTGTCTTTTTGGTCTTCGAGTAAAGCGATGTGATATGTTGCAAATTGATATGTTCAAAGCACTTGTTGGGAGCTTGTCAAAATCACCTTCGCGGTGGCCCGCAATGCCGCGGATTCGATTTCCTCTGCTCACGAAAATCCAATCAACCATGGCTTATCCCGCGTCCCGTCCCGGCGTGCACCTTTCGCATCTAAGAGGAAACTGACCGCATTCAAGATCGGATGCTAGGTGGACGTGGGCGAGTTGGGGACTTGCTCTTTGATCAGGCCAAATTGAATAGGTCCAAGCTGGCCACCTAAATACTATTAATGGCGGTAAGGAAGAAAAACGCAATTGATCCCGACCTTTCATACTAGAGAGGGTTGACCAACGGCGACGAGGATTGCGATTGATCATGACCGCCCAATATTGCCGTCGGCTACCTTGGAGGCCAGGACCACCTCGATTTGTTGACGTGGCCTGAGAGACTCAGAAGTTGGATCGATGAACAGGAGAAGAAAGAGTGGTCCGAAGACAATTTGAAGTTGAAATTGCAGAACGAGCCGTCGCTCGTCATTGTCGGGTCTGCATCTCATGGTTATTGGAGAGCGGCCTTGTCTTTAATTGGAGAAAAGACGACGATCACGGGCTCATTGTCGGCGGGAGGTAAGGGTGGAGAATGATGGTGCCTCATTTTGGATTTAGATCGATTTCTTTTTCATCATCATTGTGCGGTGGATTTAGAGAATCATATGCTATGAAACTACTATATAAAAGAGAAATACAACCTAGTCAAGGTTCACACATCAATGAGGACAGATATGATGTTGGATTTCGACATTATGAAATTAAGAGACTAAATCAGAAAGTACATTCACACTTGGAAAACTAGGACGCGAAAATGAAGAAGAAGACAGAAATACAGCCAACGTTCCCATCATTACGGTCTTAGGAGGTCGCTTGAAATAATTAAGCAGAGACAGTCATTTAGACATTAGATTAGACCACCGGAACTAAAATGACACAGCATTTGTCCTATTTGCACTAAACAGAAAGTAGCTGTGGCTGATGATTTATGGGAAATATATTAACCGAAACATGGGCAATAAAAGATAGAATGAAATCCATTCGGTCTTGATTTGGACACCCATCCAGCTAACGCTCAGAAGCTTTTCTTCGTTGGCATTGCCATTTTTTATTTATTTATTAACGTGCAGTTGATTTGATTCCCGGGCAGGTGACTTGCGGACAGCATGGGGGAAGCACTGGCGTCTGTGGCTGTGATCCAGAAGAAGAAGAAATAAAGGGGGATCGATTCGGGGAGAATGAGATGGTTTGTTGGGGAGGAATTAAATGAGAGTAGTTCGTATCATTTATGTACTCGGATGGATTCGTGTTTCAAATTTCAATTGCCTTAATCCCCCATTAAAAGAGTTTCGAGCCAAGAACAGTTTTAACATCTTCTAATCCTGATAGTATTGGTTCGTCGTCCCTTTGTCACCAAAGGGCAGGATCCCCATTTTGATTCGCGTCTCCAAAACGATGGTAGCTTAGGGCGACACCAGAGCGAAGATTTCGGTTGATTTCACACCACCGTGACACATAAATGTTACATTTATTAAATTATGAATGTATGTATCACGGATCGATTGTCCTTAAATTATGACACATAAATGTTACATTGTTGATGTAGTCTACGAGAGTCCATTTTTCATCGGTTAAATATATAGTTTACGAGAGTTGAGTATTCGGTTTTTGGTACTTGTTCAGTAAATTCTCATATTCTGCGTGGACTCATATATTTCTATTTGGCAAGGACCGAAATTGGGCGAAGACGCGTCTTAGATTAGTGTGCTAAACATCGTGCTCCTGTGCAAAAAGCGTGTTGAAACGTTGTACCGTTTGTCGGGAGGGGACCGGCGGAGGTGTGGCGCGGACGTGGTGCAGCTGGCAGAGCAGCGGTGGCCGGCGAGGGGCGGCGAAGACGAAGGCTGAGCAGCACGAAGAAGACAGTTCTTCTTCTTCCTCTTTTTCCTCTTTTTTGTTTTTTTATTTTTATTTTTTTCTGCTCACGTGGATCTCAAGTCTTTTCTCTGTCTTTTCTTTTAGAGCAGCCTTGTCAGGGAAGAAGGGAAATGACCCCTTTTTGTTGACCCAAGATGGACGGGGGGCTTCTCCTTTTCCCTCTCCTCTCACACGGCTCTTCTTCCACTTTTTCTCACGCCCTTTTTTTTTGCGAATTTCTCTCACGAATTTTTTTGCTACGAATTCTCCCTTTCACGAAATTTTCTGTCGAATTTTTCTGCTCCCTTCGGTCACGAAAATTGTGGCTCTCTTTTGCAGTGATTCCAGACCGCCCTTTTCATGGCAATTTTTGAGTTTGTATCTTTTTTACATTAATTCAAAACTGCAAATCAAAGCGTGATTTCGCGATCAACTCAATTTACTTCGATTCCTTTTATTTTATCAAAATTCTTGCTTTTTATTTACCTTATTCCCTAAATCTTGATCTTTGATCAAGAATTGTTTCCGCATTTACCAATATTTAAAATTTCCAACTTCCCTACATAATCAATCGGATTGTTTCCTCTATTTTTTTCTTTTTATTTGCGATTTTTATTTTTATTTTATTAAGATTGTCAAAATTAGGTGTCTACGCCGTTCTATTTAGGAAAAAATGGGGACAAATTGCCGGGGACCCCGTTTCTGCAAACCGCATATATTCCGGCGGAAATGAGCAGTGTCTTTTTGTATTCGAGCACAACATAGGACGTTGGAGTTGATATGTCCAAGGCACCGGTCAGAAGCCTGTCAAAATCATCACCGTCGGATCTGCGTCTCATGGACATTGGAGAAAAAATACGATGATCACGCCCTCATCGTCGGCGGAGGTAGGCTGTGAGGAATGATGGCGCCTTATTTTTTTGGATTTGGAGCCATTTGTTTTCAATTGTCATCGTTTAATATGAAAATCACGCTGATTTCTTTTTTAATCTCTCGTGATTTTTACATATATAGAAAGATAATTTTGATTTGTTTTCCGATTTCTCTTATTTTTTATATATAAAAGATCATGTTAATTTATCTTTTGATCTTTTTTGATTTTCTTTCATTCTTTTTTTTTTCTTTTTACTTGTATACACTTACAACTACACATATTATATTACAGATATACACAATTAATTAGCTTCTCTAATTGGGAGTGATCTACTCACCACATACAATGAAACCCATCTAGTCTTGATGTGGACACCTACCCAGTTAATTGGGTGAAACCCCTCTTGATGTGAACACCTACCCAGTTAAATGGGTTTGCCAACTTTGAAGACGCTTGTTGCACTGTTGCTTTAATAGTCTTGATTTGATTGAGAGCAATCGTCCAAATTACTTGACTTTAGAGAATTATCTTTTTCAATATGCCCTTGCAAACAAGGCGTTTCCATCACGATTGCCAATCTTGGACCGTAAATGAGTAAACATTGCCGTGCAAGTTGGCTTTGTTAGTGCATCCGTGAGTCGATCATTATATACTTGCAACAAATCTTCGTTAGCTTATTCTTGTGTGCAAAAACCCCAATACCATAATGGATTTGGACTAAACAAACGGTACTGTAATTTCATATATGCATTTCAAGTATAAAAAACCTAATGATACATGAAAAGACAGAGCGAGACCCTTCCTTAGTAATAATAGGTTTGTCAATTTTCGAAGCTCTTGTTGCACTTGTTAAGAACACATGAATTGCTTTATTTTTCTGATCTGATCGGGAGACAATGCTGGAATTGTTTTTGCTTTAGATAGGTGCTTTCTCCAATACTGATGATCTTTTCCTCATCTGTCTACGTGACAAAATCAGATTACAGTGAGTCATTAATGACCTGTTCGAAGTTCCAACCGGACAGTTCATTGCCAAACAAAGAAAATACATAAAAAAGAGGTATTTCTCAGGCAAATACGCGTACTCGCCTGACAGTCAACGGGCAATCGTGTCCAGTCATGAATGAGGGGCGGTATTATTCGTCTTTTTATTTATTTATTATTAGTCTAATTCAACAATAGAAAATTGCAATGACAGTGGGAACAAGTAGTTTAAAAAAAAAAAACACAAACTTCATCAAAACCTTTATTTAGTCCGAAAATATCTTAATTAAATATAGTGCCTGCCCACTCGCATTCTCAACTTAAATAACCCATCTTCCCTCATAAACCCCAATTCAGTTCTTCCTCAATTTCTCTGTAAAGCCCCCAGCGAGGAAGAAGAAGAAGACTCACCTTCATCACCATGGTGCTCTCCAAGACAGCCTCCGAGTCCGACGTCTCCGTCCACTCGACCTTCGCCTCGCGCTATGTCCGGACCTCCCTCCCCAGGTGACTCCTCGCGATCCTTCAGTCTTCTTCAATGTGCTATCTTGGTCACGACTAGGCCGTTCTCCGATGGCTCGGGCTTTCAGTAATTCCGTTTTATGACGTTCGTCGTCGACGCGTGCTCGTTATGATCGGATGGATCTCGATCCAGGTTCAAGATGTCGGAGAACTCGATCCCCAAGGAGGCGGCGTTCCAGATCATCAACGACGAGCTCATGCTGGACGGAAACCCTAGGCTTAACCTAGCGTCCTTCGTCACCACATGGATGGAGCCCGAGTGCGATAAGCTGATAATGGCCTCCATCAACAAGAACTACGTTGACATGGACGAATACCCGGTCACCACCGAGTTGCAGGTAAGTCCTCCTAAACATTCGTTTTTGCACCTCGTCGTCGTCGTTGTGTCGCCATTTCTGCTACTCCTTTCCGAATCACGTAGATCAATTAGAAAAAAAAAAAAGAAGATCACTTCCTAGATCACAGATTCATGTCAAGAAAAGTACACGCCTAAATGCGGACATCGAAGTGTCCAGTAAGCGTGGATTGCGGTGTTCATGGCGAAACTTCTCGTGGGCTAGATCTAGATTATTTAAATGAGGTTTGTCCATTCAGAAAAAAGCGATTAGTAAAACAAAGATTATTTTATTTAGAGGGAGGATTGGGTATGACGAAGGTTGCTTGATGGATCGGTTACTTGACAATTATTCTTTGATAAAGTCGACCAATGCTCATGTCAAACCCTGAAAAAGGGAAGAAAATTCGTGGCCAAAACTCAGATTTGCGGTATACTTAAAGTAGGCAAAAGAAAATAAAATTTTGGTTTGATTCTTTAAAACACTAACTTAATTTTTATTATATATAATTCACGAAAAGATCGATTCCTCACTAACTTAAAAAGAAAATAAGAATTTGGTTTGATTCTTTAAAACACTAACTTAATTTTTATTATATAAAATTCACGAAAAGATCGATTCCTCACTTAGCTAGATGGATTGTCTTCTTCCTCTTAGAGCCCGCAGATTTTGACGAAGCTGAGTACTAATTCAATGATGAACTTTTACAACTAATCTAGATTGTGGGATCGATCAACCTCGTACTTTGCTTCCACAAGTAAGTTGGTTACTTGAAGTCTTGGACCATTGATTTTTGTTATTTTTTTTTCTTGTGGTCAGTCCTAGAGCCGACATAAAATTAAACACCGAAATATATATAATATGTGATTTTTTTTCGGGTTGAAAAATAGCGGGTTACAAAGAAGGTTTCTTTTTTCTTAGTCAAGGAAAGGTCCATACTCTAAGGGGCAATAAAAAGTGATGTTAGAAAGGAAAAGAAAATATACATATCCCCCCAAATCCAATTTGTCCTTGATCAAGAATTTTAATAAATAATAAAAGTAAAGAAAATGAAGGAACAAGCATAAAGTGCGGCAAGCCTCTTTTCTGTGCTTACAGCTATTGGGATTTAAAAACTAAATGAAGGAAGGGTCCCCCAAATAATGACAATTTAATATATGAAACATCTTGAAGGTCTAGAATGAACAAGGAGGAGGATAGAGAAACTGACTGGTAAGTAGATAAGGAACTGAAAGACACTTTCTACTTTTTACTTCATAATGTATTTTAATCTTAAAGCTTGTTATTCGCCACCCTTTGGTGTTGTTTGGTTGTCAGGCAATATATTATTAGAATTGGATATGAAAAGATAGGATAAAAAATGTGGGGAATTTGCCATATGGTATCTTTTGTTTGGTTGAACACCAAATGTGACGGTGGATATATATAATTAAAGTAAAAAAAAATTAAATTATTACTGAAGTGTGCTATAATTTGTCACAAGTGACGCCACTATCGTCGTCCCTAAAGACTATCATTTCTCTTTGTTTAAAAATATTATATACGAATGAGATAATTTTACCCCACTCTTGGTGTCTGGATAAGTAATCCAAGAATTAATCCGGACTTATCTAGGCTTATTTCAATCTGGGTTTGCCTCCAGGTGCTGGATGAGGTATATCTCACTCTATTTAGCTCCTTCTTAGGATGACCAAACACATCTTACTATTTACCATCCACATAAAAGAGTAAATTATCATTTAATCCTGAAAACATTACGGATATTCGTATCAAAACTCAATCGAAACCTTCTTAAGATTTAAGAAACAAGTCTCGATCATGCTTCTCCCTTAAAAAGCTCTAATTGGGGCATCGTTATCGTCTGAATATGAGATTAGTGCACAGCACATTTACCCTTTGTTGGGTTTAAAAAAGAAGTGGATACAGACCATGCTTAATGATTCTTACCTAATAAAGGAAACGAACACCGAAATGACTCAACAAAGTCAATTTTAACATGGTCCACAAAAAAAAAGCTAGATATCAATTCACGCGTTTAGTACCTCCAATCTTATGCATCCCCTTTACTTTGTGTCATCAATTTTGCAATATAAAATTTGAAAGCTTAAATATATATGGGGACGCGTGTTTATTTCGCAATTACTTTAACAAAAGCGATTTGCTTTTTTAGAAAAGGCTGATGTGATTATCTCTTTCTGGATGATAATATGGACAGAAGCAACAAAGCACTTTTGACAAGATAATTGAACCCGATGAACACCAATTTTGCAATATAAAATTTGAAAGCTTATATATATGTGTGTGTGCGGGCGTGTGTTTATTTCGTAATTACTTTAAGAAAAGCAATTCACTTTTTGAAAAAAAAAACCGATTTGATTATCTATTTTTAGAAGATAACATGGACAGAAGCAACAAAACACTTTTGACATGATAACCGAACCTGATGAACACCTCCATCATACCATAATTTTGCAATTGACGTGCACGAAAGCGGGTCCGAAGTTTCCTCATTCGCTTTCATTCCTTCTTTCATCTTCTACAATTCATTGCGTGAGAAGAGAAAAGACTTTCACGTCTAGATCATTCATCCTACCTGCCCCCTTATTCCAATAATTTGTTACTCTAGGAGGTGCTTTATCTCCTTTTCTCACGCATCTACTAACTTTATTTCGTTTTTGGGTGAAACCACATGCACATGTATTTTGTTAAAAAACGTTTGCCTACTTCATCAATCGATAACATTACTTCATGCTCAGCTGTTAAATCGATTATTTCTCGTCCATCGTCATGAATTATTTTCTTTCCGATTTTATTTGAAACGATGACGCTAACAAAGCACCTACAACTATATATTTTTGG
Organism: Eucalyptus grandis; assembly: GCF_016545825.1. Classification (NCBI taxonomy): domain Eukaryota; kingdom Viridiplantae; phylum Streptophyta; class Magnoliopsida; order Myrtales; family Myrtaceae; genus Eucalyptus; species Eucalyptus grandis. The sequence continues at coordinate 40,659,315 of NC_052617.1, read as the reverse complement.
GGAGGCGCCAATTTCGCTGTCCCTTATTTTCGGACCGTGTCCTAAAGCCTTTCATTATAAATATTTTAATTAGGAAATATAGGAATTTAGTTTAGTCCGACTTTCAAGGCGCAGAAATCAGAGGCAGCGCATGCCGTGCCGCCACGGACGGCGTTAGATACCGATTGGGGCGCCTTTAATTTAGTCCACTGTTCAACCAAATCCCATGTCAGGACAAACTCCTGGCCAATCACCAGCTGCCTCGTGTCCCCATTCTAGTCCTAAAGCCATGAGTCGGGCCCACGGCTTTCGATTCAAGTCAATGACTATTGTCACATGGTGGGGGCTTCGTTCTGCTGGTCCCCTAATCCTTTGTCGGAACCCAATCATGCCATTTCGGAGAACAGGACGATTTGTTTTCACTTGTGCATTTCAATAATATTTTGATTTCATTTGAGATTAGGTACAACCACTTGTCGAAAATGCTCATCAACGAAGTCATTCATAAAAATTAATTAGGAATTCGACATCTATTTCACGTCAGTATTTTTATCAAGTGCTTGAAAATCACTATAGCTAAACATTCAAAACTTGAAATCGGAGTATTGACGTGTGTTTGTCCATTTAGAGATTCAATAAAACACACTTTCTAGACTGTGGTGAAAATTGGATAGAGAAAATTCTAGAAATTTTAAATTTCTCTAAGGTTAGCTATTGCGATGGTGATTGATTTTGATTTTTTATTTGACTTTGATAAAATCTGGAAGTTCCCCATTTTCCATGGCTACTCGTGCTAGAGACGTGGTGTTGATTTGTCAGTTATCATGTAGCCCACTATCTTATTAGACTAACTTCCTCCATAGGGTGCAATTGACATTTCTGCAAATGAATCTGGTGTGGTTAGCATACTATAGCTTTTGATTTTTCTGCAAATGGATCTGGTGTGAAGCTTGTTTGTCCATCTAGAGAGATTCAATAAAATACACTTTCTAGATTGTGGCAAAAATTGAATAGAAAAAATTCTAGAAATTTAAGATTTCTCACAGGTTAGCTATTGTGATGGTGATTGATTTTGATTTTTCATTTGACTTTGATAAAATCTGGAAGTTCCCCATTTTCCATGGCTACTCGTGCTAGAGATATGGCGTTGATTTGTCAGTTATTAGCTAGCCGACTATCTTATTAGACTAACCTTCCTCCATAGGGTGCAATTGACATTTCTGCAAATGAATATGGTGTGGTTAGCGTACTATAGCTTTTCATGCGCAACTATACAGTGCACTTGGTTCTTGGAAATCCCACTCAGTAGACTAATTCAATATCTTTTTTCTTTTCAGAAAATCGTGTATCGTGTATAGTTATTATAATTAGTACGTTATATCCTCCCTTGCATGTACAATACTCTTAAATAAAAAAAATTATTAAGGTACCTAATCCTATCAACTAATCTTCAATGCTAGAGTTTCAATTTTGTATATATCACA